>NW_026273323.1:600000-941928 GCF_020536995.1 Dreissena polymorpha | reverse complement strand
TTGGGAGTTCAAAGGTCAATGCTTGTCCGGGCCATAGCTTTGTTTTTTATTGTGAGATTTTAAAATCTTTGGCACTTTGTTCACCATCATTGAACAGTGTGTCGGGCGAAAGAATTACGTCGATATTTCCAAGAACAAGGGCACAATTGAGTTTAAAGGTAAAAAATGGCCATAATTGAGCTTGTCTGGGCAATAACTATGTTGTTTATTGTGCGATTTTAAAATCGTTGGCCTTTTGTGTTCACCATCATTTGACAGTGTGTCGCGCGAAAGAATTACGTCGATATCTTCAAACTCAAAAGTTGTAGTTTTAGTTCAAAGGTCAAAAATGGCAATAATTATCTTGTCTGGGCCATAAATATGTCAGTCATTGTAAGATTTTAAAATAACTCTGTACATCAATTTTGTTCAAAGTCATTGGAAGCTTGTCATGTGAAACAATTCCAAGAGTTTCAAAGGTCAAATGGCTATAAATGATAATGGCATAATGATTCTTAAAAAATCGCCATAAATTGTATTATCTTGTTTTGTGAAGACAGCATACAAAATAGTCTGTGTCAATGCGTTATGTGGGGGTATATGTCACGTCTGTTGACAAAGCTCCAGTTGGCATGCATGTGCATCTTGTGAAGCTTGCACATATTGAGTGGTGAAAAAGTGAAGGTCAGGTAATCCTTCAAGGTTAAATGGTTAAATATATTGCTTCTGTCCGTTCCGTCTGAAAACTTTAAAATTGGCCATAACTTTTGAGCTCACCTGAGTGCAACATGCTCATGGTGAGCTTTTGTGATTGCCTTTTGGTCCGTTGTGCGTTGTATGTCGTCAACATTTTGCCTTGTGAACACCTAGATGCCACATTTATTGTCTGATCTTCATGAAATTTTGCAGAACATTGTCACATTGTACCTCGACTGAGTTCGAAACTGGGTCATGCTGGGTCAAAAATTAGGTCACTAGGTCAAAAAAAAAACAAAAAAAACTTGTGAACACTGTAGAAGTCCAATCTTCATGTAACTTTGTCAAAATGTTTTGTCTAAATGATATTTTGGGTTTAGTTAAAAATTGGTTCCGGTCCGTTGAAAAACAATGGCCGCCAGGGGCGGGGCAGTTTTCCTTATATGGCTATAGAGAAACCTTGTGAACACTTTAGAAGTCAAAATGTTTGCCTAATCATCATGAAACTTGGTCAAAACATTGTTTTATTTATATTTTGGACGAGTTTGAAAATGGTCCAGATCAGTGAAAAAACATGGCCGCCAAGGGGCGGGGGAGTTTTCCTTATGTCTTTAGTTAAACATTGCTAACACTCTAGAGGCCACATTTATTGTCCATTCTTCATGAAATTTGGTCCGAAGTTTGGTCTCAATGATATCTTAGACGAGCTGAAAAATGGTTACGTTTGCTTGAAAAACATGGCTGCCAAAGGGCGGGGCATTTTTCCTTATATGGCTATATATGGCTATAGTAAAATCTTGTTAACACTCTTGAGGCCACATTTATTTTCCGATCTTCATGAAACTATGGTCAGAATATTCATACCAAAAATATCGTAGACAAGTTTAAAAAACTGATGCTGGTTGGTTGAAAAACATGTCCGCCAGGGGGGTGGGGCATTTTACCTATATGGCTATAGTAAAACTTTGTTAACACTCTATAGGCCACATTTATTTCTTATCTTCATGAAACTTGGTCAGAAGATTTGTCCTAATGATATCTTGGATTAGTTCAAAAATAGTTTCGTTTGCTTAAAAAACATGGCCACCAGGGGGCGGGGCATTTTTCCTAATATGGTTATGTATCATGCTTTACTAAAACATTGTAAACACTCTGTAGGGCACATTTATTTTCCGATTATTATGAAACTTGGTCAGATGATTTGTCCTAATGATATCTTGGATGAGTTCAAAAATGGTTCTAGTTGGTGGAAAAACATGGCCACTAAGGGGGCGTGGCATTTTTCCTTATATGGCTAAAGTAAAACCCTGTTAAAACTCTAGAAGCCATATTTATTGTACGATCATCATGACACTTTGTCAGAAGATTTGTCCCAATGATATTTGGACAAGTTTGAAATTGGTTCCAGTTGCTAAGAAAAACATGGCCACCAGTGGGCGGGGCATTTTTCCTTATATGGACTTATGAATCTTCTTGAAACTTTGTCAGTATATTAGTTTAAATGATATCTTGGATGTGTTTTTCACGTTGACATTTGAAGCTTTAACTTTGTATGATTCTAAATATGTGTCAATGCTGTCAGTTGAATTTTGAAATATGAAGTTTTACATTTTTTGTAGATTAAATAATTTGTAAAATGTTGCAGTTTCGTCAATCAGTTTTATAAGATATTGAGCTTTAAATATGATGCAGATTGTAAGATTCTTAATATCTTTCAATATTGTGGATAAGTTTTTGAGATATCAAGCTTTGAGTTTTATGCAAATTGTATGATTTTAAAATGTTTTAATGGTGTTGATCAGTGTAATGAAGATTGCATAATTTTTATGTTTTAATTCTGTCTATTGGTTTTCAAAATGAAAGACTTTGATTTTGTAAGTGCACTTTTATCTCCTGAAAGATTCTTTTCTAGTGTTTAGTTTATATTTTAAGGCTGTTTGCAAACTCGAAGTGAAAACAGTTCTATTACAATTTGGTAAGGACATGACATTGCATATCTGATTTTAAAATGTACTTTGCTGGCAACGTGTAATTTTCTGAAATGTCTTAGTAAGACTGTTGTTTGCAATCAAAAGGTCTGTGCTTCAAATACAGGGTAATGCATGTTTTTTGTCCAAATTTATGGCGATTCAGACATTGTTCTATGTAAATTTGGGGTTTGCTTGAAGGTTCAGTCTATTTTTATGTCCCTCACTATAGTAGTGGGGGACATATTGTTTTTGTCCTGTCTGTTGGTTGGTTGGTTGATCTGTTTACGCCAACTTTAACATTTGCAATAACTTTTGCAATATTGAAGATAGCAACTTGATATTTGGCATGCATATGTATCTCATAGAGCTGCACATTTTAATTTTCTGAAAGGTCAAGGTCAGAGGTCAAATATATGTGGCCAAAATCTCTCATTTTATGAATACTTTTGCAATATTGAAGATAGCAACTTCATATTTGGCAAGCATGTGTATCTCATGGAGCTGCACATTTTGAGTGGTGAAAGGTCAAGGTCATAATTCAATGTCATAGGTCGAATATATGGCTTCAAAGCGGCGGCAGTAAGGGGGATTGTGTTTTACGAACACAGCTCTTGTTGTTAACTGCCTTTTTAGTCCCTTACCAGTGTTTCACTAAAGTCCGTGTACTTTGGACTCATTTCAAGTTGACATTTGAAGCTTGAACTTTGTATGATTCTAAATATGTGTCAATGCTGTCGGTTGAATTTTGAAATATGAAGTTTTTCATTTTTTGTAGATTAAATAATTTGTAAAATGTTGCAGTTTCGTCAATCAGTTTTATAAGATATTGAGCTTTAGTTATGATGCAGATTGTAAGATTCTTAATATCTTTCAATATTGTGGATAAGTTTTTGAGATATCAAGCTTTGAATTTTATGCAAATTGTATGATTTAAAATGTTTTAATTTGTTGATCAGTGTACTGAAGATTGTATACTTTTTATATGTTATAATTCTGTCTATTGGTTTTCAAAATGAAAGACTTTGATTTTGTAAGTGCACTTTTATCTCATTATGCCCCCCTTCGAAGAAGAGGGGGTATATTGCTTTGCTCATGTCGGTCGGTCTGTCGGTATGTCAGTTTGTCGGTCCGTCCACCAGGTGGTTGTCAGACGATAACTCAAGAACTCTTGGGCCTAGGATCATAAAACTCCATAGGTACATTGATCATGACTCGCAGATGACCCCTATAGATTTTGAGGTCACTAGGTCAAAGGTCAAGGTCACGGTGACCCAAAATAGTAAAATGGTTTTTGAATGATAACTCAAGAACGCATACGCCTAGGATCATGAAACTTCATGGGTAGATTGATCATGACTCGCAGATGACCCCTATTGATTTTGAGGTCAAAGGTCAAGGTCACGGTGACCCAAAATAGTAAAATGGTTTCCAGATGATAACTCAAAAATTCATACGCCTAGGATCATGAAACTTCATGGCTAGATTGATCATGGCTTGCAGATGACCCCTATTGATTTTTAGGTCACTAGGTCAAAGGTCAAGGTCACGGTGACCCGAAATAGTAAAATGGTTTTCAGATGATAACTCAAGAACGCATATGCCTAGGATCATGAAACTTCACAGGTAGATTGATCATGACTCACAGATGACCCTTATTGATTTTGAGGTCACAAGGTCAAGGTCACGGTGACCCGAAATAGTAAAATGATTTTCGGATGATAACTCAAGAACGCTTTTGCCTAGGATCATGACACTTCATAGGTACATTGATCGTGACTCACAGATGACCCCTATTGATTTTCAGGTCACTAGGTCAAAGGTCAAGGTCACAGTGACAAAAAACGTATTCACACAATGGCTGCCACTACAACGGACAGCCCATATGGGGGGCATGCTTGTTTTACAAACAGCCCTTGTTAAAGATTCTTTTCTAGTGTTTAGTTTATATTTTAAGGCTGTTTGCAAACTCGAAGTGAAAACAGCTCTAGTACAATTTGGTAAGGACATGACATTGCATATCTGATTTAAAAATGTACTTTGCTGGCAACGTGTAATTTTCAGAAATGTCTTAGTAAGTAAGACTGTTGTTTGCAATCAAAAGGTCTGTGCTTCAAATCCAGGAAAATGCATGTTTTTTGTCCAAATTTATGTCAATTCAGACATTGTTCTGTGTAAATATGGGGTTTGCTTGTAGGATCAGTCTATTTTTATGTCCCCCACTATAGTAGTGGGGGACATGTTGTTTTTGCTCTGTCGGTCTGTTGATTGGTTGGTTGGTCTGTTTATGCCAACTTTAACATTTTGCAATATTGAAAGTAGCAACTTGATATTTGGCATGCAAATGCATCTCCTGAAGCTGCACATTATTATTGGTGAAAGGTCAAGGTCATCCTTCAAGGTCAGAGGTCAAATATATGTGGCCAAAATCGCTCATTTTATGAATTCTTTTGCAATATTGAAGATAGCAACTTGATATTTGCCAAGCATGTGTATCTCATTGAGCTGCACATTTTGAGTGGTGAAAGGTCAAGGTCATCCTTCAAGGTCAGAGGTCAAATATATGTGGCCCAAATCGCTTATTTTATTAATACTTTTGCAATATTGAAGATAGCAACTTGAAATTTGGCATGCATGTGTATCTCATGGAGCTGCAAATTTTGAGTGTTGAAAGGTCAAAGTCATCCTTCAAGGTCAGAGGTTAAATATATGTGGCCCAAATCGCTTATTTTATGAATACGTTTGCACTATTGAAGATAGCAACTTGATATTTGGCATGCATATGTATCTCATAGAGCTGCACATTTTGAGTGGTGAAAGGTCAAGGTCATCCTTCAAGGTCAAATATATGGGTCAAAATTGCTCATGTTATGTTACTTCTGCAATATTGAAGCTAGCAATTTTATATTTGACATGCATGTGTATCTCATGGAGCTGCACATTTTGAGTGGTGAAGGGTCAAGGTCATCCTTCAAGGTCAAACGTTATATACGGGGACATTGGGTTTCACAAACGCATCTTGTTGTGTATGTAATTAATTTTGCTTAATTTTTGTGATCCCCCGCCAACAGCGGAGGGATATTAATTTGGCATTGTCCGTCTTTCCGTCTGTCCGTCCGGCACTTTTGTGTCCAGAACCATATCTTGGAAGTGCTTTAGCAGATTTCATTGAAACTTGGTACGAGTATATATATATGGATAAGAGGATGATGCACGCCAAATGGCATTGTACATCCTTGATTAATAGCGGAGTTATGACCCTTTGTATTTGAAAAAAATGCTTTTTTTGTGTGTCCAGAGCCATAACTTGTATCCAGAAGTATAATGGCGGGGGATATCAATTCAACGAATTTGCTTGTTAAATCAGTTTTTATTTTCATGATAATCATTTAGTTCGTACTGCAACTTATGATGGATTGTTACTACTATCTCCAATTATTTGTTTGTCATGGGTCCGTCACCATTTATCTCTTATATAATACTTGAATTGAGCATTTCACAATCTGACAATCATGCATATCATTTATTAGTTTCATAATAAAACGTCTGACAAGGGTCAGATAATTTTAACATATATTGTTGTTATAATTTGTCATGTGTTGTATGAATAAATGACACTTCCATGATAGAGAAAATTTAAATATATTTTTAGAGACATTTGTAAAATGAAAATGAAATAACTATACATTTTACAGTGGCTAGTCGTACGGCTAGACAAGAGGCTAGCCGCACGGCCCCGTACGGGTAGACAATAGGTTTGCCGTACGGCTCTGTACGTATAGCCTTTCCTATGGATATTGTCTAAGTTAAAGACAACCATTTTCAGTGAACTGATAAATTGCCTGTATGAAACCATATATTTATCCATTGTCTGAACGACAATTAAATTATTTGTGTGACTCCATTTCTGAGAAGTACCTTGGCCGTCATTGAATTTCATAATATCGATGCCGCAACTAATTAAAACAGTTTTCACTCCTTACATAGGAAAGTCGTCTTATTAAAGAATCAAATTAGAAACCGATTTAAATTATGTGTGTGTAAGTCAATTTCTAGAACGTAACTTTGACGGCTGTCGTCATTAAATTTCAAAATATCGATGCCGCAACTCTTTAATACAGGTTTTTCACGCCTTAGGAACGTCGACTAATTAATGAATCAAATAAGCAACCGTATGACATGAAAGGAAGCCGTGAAAGATGACGAATTTTTAAAGCGAGATTATACGATTTTTTCAAATATTTATTAATTTACATAAAATGTGTATAAAAAAAAACAACTTATTAAACATATATTTGAACATAAACTTAAATAAAAGTTAAGAAGAACATGTGTCGATATATGCAAAATAAGCCAGATATTAAATTCTGAAATCGAAAATTCATGTACAGTCGAATTCGCCAGCATGTAAATCGTGCATGTACGATGTGAATCTAAATTTAGTTTAACGGTTCATTTTTAGTGTGAGCGTCAGCTAACGCTAATGTTTTTGCAAATCGGTATGTGCGTAGAAGCCTTAAAGGGGCCTTTTCACAGATTTGACATGTTTTGAAGTTTGTCATTAGATGCTTTATATTGATGAATGTAAACATTGGATTTTTAACGCTCCAGAAAAAAAATCAAAAATAAAATTTAAAAATGGAAAAAAGTAGCCCGTACAAGGGCTCGAACCAGTGACCCCCCGGAATCCTGGAGTAAAAAACGCTTTAGCCTAATGAGCTATCCTGCCAAGCATACATGAGAGGTGTATTCTATACCTGATATAAGCAATCTTCGTAGTTTCACAAATTTAAACGATAACAACAGAACTCTCCAAATTATTCAATCGTTTCGCGTTGCAACGCTCTATAATTTTTAGGTTTTTAAATCGTGAAAAGATGCATATAATGGCTATATTAGACCATGGTTAATGTTCAGTAATACTGATTCCTCACAAATATCATAACTAAAACGAAAATTTGCGAATCTGAAACAACTATTTTCAATTTTGTCAATTTACCAAACCGTGAAAAGATCCCTTTAACTATGACATGGAAAGACAACCACTGTCCGTTGCAGCAGACTACACATTCTACTAGCGTCTGCTAGGAAAGATAACCACCACATTTGCCTGTTTATAGTCCACCACTCACTGGTGCACTGCAGTTGGTGTATATGAGTAATAGAGTTTAACAGCTTGTAAGACGATATTGGCCAGTCTAGTGTTTATCATTGAAAATCTGCACATACTGGCTGCTTTCAGAGAAAACAGGGCTTAATGCATGTCAAATAAGATAAGCCTGTGCATACTGATAAGCTTGTGCAATGCAAACACGCTAAACAAGGACGACATGTCTTATTTTATAATGTTTAAAGGGTCTCTTGTACTGGGATGACAATTTATGCATAAGCATTTAGCCCTGTTTTCCCAAAACGAAGCTAAAAATTTATTTTTTATTAATGATTTAAAAAAACAACATCTGAACCTGTGCTTTAAGACACACTCTTTATAATTTTGAATGGATTGTGTCCATTCAAAACTTGCAATATAAAAAGCTATAACATAATTTTTTAAACTGAGTTGCGTCTAAACTTATACAACAACGAACACCTACAGTGACGTCAGCGCTTTGATAAATTCCTGCAACCATTTATTCGCCACACGAACACTAACTAAAAATACGAATGCTTCAGTTATAGGCTACTATTCCATCTGTCCGCAACCGCATATCCGCATCCGCAAAAAATAAAACAAGTAGAAATGCACTGCACTTATTCCATTCATCCGTATCCGCACGCGAATAGGCGTCCGCAATAGAACGCTCAAGTGAGCATTCTTGGGCTACTATTCCATCTATCTGTAAATGTATCCGTATCCGCAAAATATACGGACGCTATATTCCATTTATCCGCATACGTCGAACGTATCTTTATTTTTGTATATGGATAAAACTAAAAATTATAATTATTGAGATAATTATAATGAAGGACAAGCTGCTAAGCGTGAATTTAAGTAGATATAAGGTACAAATCATCGTTCTGTCCGTAAAAGGATACAAATGGTAAATACCTGAAACATCTTCTTTTAGTGCCTTGGCTATGATTTTCCATACATTTAAACTTTAAAGTATAATCAGAGTCACGATATGCAGAACTGCGTTGGATGTATAATTCCGGGTATTTTTTCACGAATTCGAGAGATTTTCAGTTTATTTTTTAGATGACAGCTACTCTCATCGTGCTAAATGCCGTCCGTATCTCGTCCGCATCCGTTTGCGGATAAATGGAATATAGCGTCCGTATAACGATTTTGCGGATACTGACGCGGATACGGATGCGGATTGGTGGAATACTAGCCTTATTTTAGGAAAATATGTACGAAATATCTTCGTCACAATCGGCTCGGGCGCTTATTTGTCTTTGCTGCATATTACTGATTAACAGCACTAAATGACAATTCTATACTTTATAAGCCGTACGGCTAGACAATCTCAATAGGAAAGGCTATAATACGTACAGCGCCGTAAGGCTAGCCTATTGTCTAGCCGTACGGGGCCGTACGGTTAGCCTCTTGTCTAGCCGTACGGGACTGTACGACTAGCCACTGCCTTTAGTTATTGGAGGTTCTTATGTATTATACCCAGTCGCAAGTGGTATAGGCTATACTCAAATCTTTTCGTCCGTCTGTTATTGGATACTGTGATGGGTTATGTATCACATTCAATGTTGTTTTTTTTTGTTTATAAGACAAAATCAGATTTTTTTTTCAAAATACCTTCCTTTTAACTAATTTGAAAGCATTTTTACAGGTCCATTCTTGCGAAGCAATAATGCAAGTTAAAGAACTGGTTTTACAAGTCCCTATTCGATATTTATGACATAACTATGACTAAAATCTTCAGAATAGTTCAAAGCACGAAATGAATATCTTTCTGTTGGACATGAGGAAGTGGACCGAATATCGATGACTGGATCATTTTCCACGAAGGCACATAAAACTACAGTAATGTTCCGCTACTTTCAGCTTGGTCTTAATAGCATGTCGGACTTCATAATTAACAGGGTATTTTGTTCTTTATTCAATACTTTGGGACCATGCAATCTTGAAAAATTGCAATTTACAGTGTTCAATGTGGTCTTAATAGCGGTACTCTTCTTGTACTAGGAATCGCTGCGTGTTTTAGTCATTATCTTTGAAATCCTTTTCGAAGCTATCATAAAAAACATTTATACTCGTGTCACGCCAGAGTGACATCACGTCAGGTTTAAACACAATAAGTAAATACATATTGTTATAACGTTTAAATATTCGTTTGACTTCTATTTTTCATTTCAATTTAATAATCCTATAAATGTTTTGTTTTTGGTTGTCATATCTATTTACCATTAACGATCCGCAACTGTTTTACCTTTACGTATCTTTGCAATGAAACTGTTATAGCGACAACTGTTTCATTATAGCTGCTTGCATCACACGGACACCACTGTTATATAATTCAATGATTTCTACAAGGATGATTCTATCCTACATTATCTCAATTGTTTAACCAAGGACATTGTGCTTTTAAAAGTTCCGGCGACTACAAAATCACGCAACAGGAGAAAATAACACGATACGTAGTCAAATAATGCAAAAATTCAAAAAAATATTAAAATAACATTAAACACATATTTAGTTCACCATTGTGTCATTCCCTCTGTAAAATGAATTCGACTCAAAATGTTATTAAATGTATAATGCAAGGAAACCATGCAGAGCGATTCATGCATAGGCCACACAAATACAAACACATCTGATCGTGAGGATTTAATATATAAAGTTTGAGGTCGAGAAGATCTTAACCACAATTCTAATGCGAGTGTCGCAAGATATAACTATGCTCAAGGCCAACTCATTTTTTAGCAAACAATGTTTCGTATTTCAAGTGACACTATCTCAGGGACCCGGTATGTCGGTATCAAGTATCACAGAGTATACATATATAAAAAAATAATTGGGTCATGGGGACCCAGATACGAGGTTTAAAGTAAAAAAATGTATATGTTATTTGTCTGCAGAAATAACTAGATATATTAAGTTTCGAGTTATATATAGGTTGTTGAAGGTAATTCGCATAAAACACGCTATTTTTCAGTTGGATACTAGCATGGGAAAGGGAAGTACCCAACACTCCGGAAATATATCACAGACCCTATAGTTAACCCAGTATGAGTATATATATATATATATATATATATATATATATATATATATATATATATATATATATATATATATATATATATATAAAGATATAGATATATATATATATATATATATATATATATATATATCTATATATATATATATATCTCTATATATATCTATATCTCTATATATATCTATATATATATATATATATATATATATATATTGCTAAATATTCAACTGAAATACATGGGCTATGTGCATGTGATTGTTTCCACATCGTTTGCATCATAGTTATCAAAATATTAATGTATTATTTGTTTTATTTGATATTAAAGCACGCCATGTTAGAAACTCCTATATCGCCGGTTATTGTAAGTTACTTTGCTTTCTATATTCGCTTACATTTTACTTTCAGTTTCTGTTTGATTTCAGCTTGAATTTTGTGCTAATTGCATAGTTTATATACTGCTCATCAAATGATAACACGAACCCGTTTATACACGATTTATAACATTTGAAAAAAGAAAGAAATATATACGCGCATTTGTGTCAGGAAAAATATATGTGCACTCTTAAAATAAGTTATTGATAATAAATAGTTGAGTGTTTGAAACTCAGATGTTTACCACACAATCACACCTTATGTTTCAGAGACTCATACTTAACAAGCCATGACGACACGGCAGTTTATCAGGATCCTCTATGTTCCAATCTAACGTTGTGAGATGGACATTGACATGTGCGAAAGGCAACACATTGTCGTGATGGTCAGCAATAACTGCTATGTGCTATCAAAATACCACTGGTTGTTTACCATAAAGAAATAGCGGAGCCCATCACATGATACCTTGAATCGTCTTAAGATGTTTCATCAAGGCAGAGATTTACATTTTAACGAAAGGTCAACACATGACATTGCGTATACACGGTTATCTTTTTTAAATATGTATTCTATATATATTTACGAGATGTAGATGAATACATTATATCATAGCTTTAGATATGATTGAAACTATTGTCTACAGTGTAAACGGTTTAGTTGTTGTTGTTTTCAAACATATCGCTTGCATAATACAACTCAAAATCATAATGTACCTTATAGAATTTACATTTCGGCGAACATAATGCAAGTACAATAGTTAAGTCCATTTTCTGGCGTATACTGTTATTGTTTAAAATGTCCTTATAGCAAAGAAACAATGCAACATAGTATAGGAAACAACAAAGCTTGTTGAAAGTAGAAAAGTACACTCGATACGACTCACAATTGTCATAGATTTCTGTCCTTTGGAATCAGAAAGACACAATTGAGTAAAACATAATGTACTTGTTGACAAATAATTGTTTCAACCAATGCTGACTAATTAACATGTATGTATTGCTAATTTTCAAAAAAAATATTAGCGTTGAAATGAAACTTTAACGGGATTTTTCGTTACTCCGGTTCATGTCAAAGCGAAAACCCAACTAGACCACTTCAAAAAGGATATAATTACGGCTCTCGAAGGTCATTGGGGCGTTAAAGGGGCCATTTCACGTTTGGGTAAATTGACAAAACTGAAAAAAGTTGTTTCAGATTCGCAAATTATCGTTTAAGATATGATATTTGTGAGGAAACAGTTATACTGAACATTTTTCATGCTCTAAAATAACCATTATGTGCATCTTGTGACGATTTAAAAACCCAAAAATTATAAAGCGTTGCAACGCGAAACGAATTAATAATTTGGAGAGTTCTTTTGTCGTTATATTCTGTGAAACTACGATGATTGCTTATTTAAAGTATAAAATACATCACGCATCGTATCCAGAAGGATGGCCGAGAGGTCTAAGTGGGTACTGCGCTTACTCCAGGACTCCAGGGGTCAGTGGTTCGAGCCGTGCTGAAGGTTACCTTTTTTATTTATTTTTTAAATTCATTCTTGATTTTGTACTGGAGCTTTTTATATCTAATGTTTACATTTATCAATATAAAGCATTTTATGACAAACTTCAATACATTCCAAAATCTGTGAAAAGGCCCCCTTAAAGCCAAATATCAACATGCAGAGCATTAATTAATGGGCGGAGGTTGGGAAAGCATTAACAATACTTTCTATTACGACCGAAATAATGCATTTAGAATTGCTCTGCATGTTTTGTTATATTATATCATTTATAAGTAATTTATAATTTCTAGTTGCGAAACGTAGATGACATAGCCAAATTTTCACAGCATGTGTATTAGATAGTCATATTCAACACAATGTGTAAAATATATAATACAAGTCATAGGATTTCTGTATGTAATATAATGTATATATCTTAAAATATATTTATATATTTGAATTATTCAATATGCCAAATTTTAAAATGTATATAAAGTCCATATAACTTTGTAATAAAATGTAGTCTAGTGTAACAACATGAATACTATTATTACTGTGCATTCTTCATCGCATATATGATCTCACTTTAAGTGTGTGTTAAGCTCTATCTACATTTTATATTACGCTTCAATACATGCCAGAAAATGCGAATGTCATCGAAAAACAATATCAATATATGTTTATGTATACACCTGTATGGGTATAATATTAGTGTAAGATAAGCCACATTACAATCATTATACAGGTTATTATTGTATCGCTAGTCTATTTTCATTTGGATGTGTCCGAAAGGTACAATTTATGACGTCCAATAGGAAAAAATCGAAAAATGTGTGTTTCTAGTCAGTAAGAGGACAATGTATTATGTTTGTATTATATTACATTATAGCAAATAAATGAACTATTGACCACTTTTAGAAAGGAAACATTACTTAACAGAAAACATGTATTTTAGTTTGCAATACAATTTCAAAAGTTTCATGATAGGTTCCTATCAGACATAGGATTGAATGCATTTTGCTAAAAAAACGACTATTACTCATGTTTAACTTTGCAAATAAATTATAGAAGCGAAACCAGAATATTTTAAGTTAGAAATCCACCTTGCAAAAAGTATGGTAGAAACTGTTCATAACTGTAAATAATTTTATTTGTAGTTTAGTTTGATTTGCACAAGGGTATCTGTGTATATGATCCAAAATAAAAATCCAAATCTAGATATTATAATAAACATATATTTATAAAAATGTAAGTTGTAGAATAGATATTTGACAATGTTTGAGAAAGTATGTTTGTCAAGGGACCTACAAGCTGAATTAAGATAAAAAATATAGACATTTTACACATGGGCAAAAATAGTAAGTTGTAGTTGATTTTATCTACGGCAGCAATTTACTTTTTTATTTCCAAATGGTGTTTTTTCTCTCTTTTTTTTAATTATTTGAGTATTGAAAGAGTTGACAAAATATTTCTACAAAAAAGTTTTTGAAAATAAAAAATGCCTTCACAAGTCACATGAACCTCATTACTATTGTGGGATTCCCTTTGCTTAGTTTCATCAATGTCCCTAGACGATTCCCTTTGCTTAGTTTCATCAATGTCCCTAGACGATTCACTTTGCTTAGTTTCATCAATGTCCCTAGACGATTTCTTTTTCATTGTGTCTTGTTCTGAGAAAACTGGGCTTAATTCATGTGCGTAGAGTGTCGTCCCAGATTAGCCTGTGCAGTCCGCACAGGCTAATAAGGAACGACACTTTCCGCTTTAATGGTATTTTTAGTTTCAAGGAAGTCCCTCCTTACCGAAAATCAAGTTTAGGCTGAAAGTGTCGTCCCTGATTAGCCTGTGCGGACTGCACAGGCTAATCTGGGACGACACTTTACGCACATGAATAAAGCCCAGTTTTCTCAGAACAAGACACCATTAGACATTTGTCAGCCAGGCCGGTGCAAGTGCAGTGCGTTTTCTTGTATAACAATAGTTGTTTTGTTATAGTCAATATTATAATTTGATTAATTGTATTATATCAGTAGTATTCATTGTGATAATTATTTATATTGTGACAGTATTATTATGTTTATTTTTATTTTTGACATTATCCCTTTTGTATATATTCATGTGAATATGAATGTAACTTACTTATCAAATATTTGTGAATAGTTTTGTTATTTTATGTTTAAATAAAGGGGCAGTCTTATTGTTTTGGAGGTCAGACTTATTAAATTGCTTGCCTGCATCTCATGATTTGTTAACTACATGACTTGCACTAGATTTAATTTGTAATGATAATGTATAGTATTATGAAAAACTACATCGTATAAATACTTACGAAGTATGTTTGCAGACACGAGGAATATTAGAATAACTGCAATTTTGTTTGGCAACTAACTCAATTAAAAGTAAAATCTTTTTAAATCTGTTTGTATTACAAAGTCCAAGCATATGACCCATTTTAAGAGGAAATAAATGTCTTACATAATACAGTAAGACTGTCCTTTGACATAGAAGATTGTATTCCATGCATTTATCGTGTCCGTCGTCCTCTGCTAGAGGTTACCATGGTAACGAGGCTCCCAGTGCAATATTGTGATATGACATGTAAATAACTGCACACTCTCTACCATAGAGCAACACTATATTAGCTTGATGTATTGGGATTCATGGTTAGACTAATTTTGCACTCAACCATGAATGGAAATGTTTGCACACACAGTACAATTCATTTTGCTCCATGTTATATATATGTCAAAAGTGATAAGTTTTTGTCTCAGTATGCAGATATACAGACACTCTAAATCAATTGTTATCACGTATCTGAGTTTATTGATAAAGCCTAATGATCTATTATACATCTTATTAAAAATATTTAAAAAATCGCCTTTAATTGAATGTCATTACACAATTAAATCGTCCACTTACAAAATATATTTGTTTGAAGAATCGCATATTTTTGTCGTAATTCGAAGTACAAAAACCGCCACATGCTTGACGTTAAAGCGGGTATATACGATTTTTTATATGTTTTTAATTGTAATATATTGATAAAATATGTTACAATAACACAAAATAGGCAAGAAAAATTATACATTAAAGCCGAATTTCATAAAATGCAGCAAAGACAAATTAGCGCCCCGAGCCGATAGTGACGTACATATTTTCCTACAATAAACGAAGCATCCGTCTTTGTATTATAAACCGTTAAACTACGTAAGTTTAGATGCGCATCGTACATTTATGGTATACATGCTGGCGAATTCGGCTGTACAGCCGTTTTCAATTTCAGAATTAAAAATCTGGCTTATTTCGCATTTTTCGACACATGTTCTTCTTAACTTTTATTTTAATTTATATTGAAATATATATATATAAAGCTTTTTACACAGTTTATATAAATTCATAAATAGTTGACAAAATCGTATATACCCGCTTTAAGAAAGGGTTCACATGATCGCATTTTAGCAAAACAGTTTCACCCGTGCTTTTACACTTTCGCGATTGTTCTTTCTCATTCGACTTATGTCGTTGGATATATTTCATTATAGTAAGAATTGTTCATTTGTTATTGATTTAAGAAAAAAAACGTACCATTATGTTATATGTTATTTGGAACAAACTTTGAATAATGACCCTATGCACGAGTTGTTATCAATATTTGTGTGATGCCTGTTCTAGTTCTGCAAAACATGTTAGTTTTATTGCACGGGTTTAAATATAGTCAGTACCTTAATACTCAAATATGTTTATGTTTTGCTAATAAAGTAAATTACGTATTGAAAATGAATGTGTTGCATTTCTTTGTGTTTTTCCTATTAATAACTTTTTTATTTCATCTGATTTACTTACCGAACTAAAAAATTACAAAAGATAAACTTTGTTAACATTATGAAATACAAACGTACAACACATTATTTTTAATATAAGTATAAACATACATAATCGGTTAAATACATCGTTGTACATCAGTTATAACAAAATATCGAGTTTCCTCGTTATCTAGAAGTCGAAAATGAGAAAAAAAGAGTGAAATTAACGGATCACCATAACAAAGCGACAACATTAACTTGACATCGTTTTAAATATACCACAGGATGCAAATTATAGAACAATAATTTTACCTTATTAATATGTAAATATAGCACACAAATATGAAAGTTTGAAACACAATAAAAACGTTTTTATTACATAACGTTGCTATTTTACTACTGTATGTAAATAATTTTGTTTAAATATCCATAAGTAAAAGTAAAGATACAACATAACATTTAGTACAATATAAATATGAACATACGTAACATAACAGCACTACTTTATCAAATATATATTTATCTTTTTTATACACAGACATGGAAATATAGAACATGTATATACACATTAACAGCATACATATGGAAAGTTTTAGTTGTGCAACGTTTGACACTCCATATGGATGGTTGCAGCTGTAGCTGTTGTTGATGAATATTTATATCCGTGACATGATTGTAAAGTTGTACCGCATTACAGATGCGTATGAATAGTAACTTAATCGATGCAGATGGATATGGCAGTACATTATCAGAATAAATCAGCCCTCGGAAAATTGATTTGTAACTGTATCATTTAAAGCGCATGCGCAGAAAGAGCGGAGTTTGTGTGTAATAAATATTTTAAAACAATTAAATGGGATTAAACAGAGAACATTAGAACAGTTAATTTCAAAATTCCAGTTCCTTCTTTTTTGTCGCTTTTGTATACTTTGGTTATTAATTCCAATTAAGGTAAATTCGTATTGACTGCATTCATATATGTTGCAGTAAATCAAAGAAAATTAACAAGGAAGTAATTTATCATGCTACAGGTACAACAGAGATTGAGAATGCAGCTGAGGGTAACACATATTGACGTTTTGCATAGTTTATAAAACGTTTTTCTTTACAGACTTTCTTGCCACGTGTATTCAGACATCGATTGATGACTAACAGAATGTGCACTCGATGTCTGCAAAGGGACCACCGTCGGCTCACTAAAAGTACACGATAATACTTTACCATTTGAAGCCTGAAGGTAACGAACAATATACATATAAGAAATCGTACATAAGCGACCCATACATTGTTAACAGCGGAAAAATAGAGAAACAAATTTAATAACTATTTGAAAATTGTCTTGCGAAAACAGAATTGCTCTTCATAATAGTACAATATTTGAAAAAGAACATCAATCAGTTCGAGGGACAAACGTGATATAGGCGGTGGCCCATTTAACGAATAAATAAATACTCGTTACAAATAAACATGTGATCAATTATTGCTCGGTAATAAATCACATTTTCCAATATACATGTATATTGCTCTTTGTAAGTGGTACAAGATACCATACTTTAAATCGTGTGTTGTCAACTAAGCCCCGGCCTACGTAATCCAGATAGTGCCATCTATAATCTCGCCCTTCTTTCATCAAGGGCGACACACGATACACGATATTTTGCGCGACCATATAAAAGAGCGACGGTCGCGTTCATAAAGAGCGACGGTCGTGTTCAAAGGGCGACGGTCGAGTTCAAAGGGCGAGATATCGCATATAAAAGGGCGACGGTCGCGTTCATTGAGGGCGACGGTCGTGTTCAAAGGGCGAGATATCGCATATAAAAGGGCGACTGTCACACAAGGGCTATAGTTTGTGTTAAATATATCGTGCATCGCCGCGACTGTCGCGCAAAATACCGTGCGTCGCCGCGACTGTCGCGCAAAATATCGTGTATCGTGTATCGCCCTTGATGAAATAAGGGCGAGAATATAGATGGTCTACCCGGATTCCGTACCGGCCTGTACTGTGTATGGAATAAATTGTTGTTCGCTCGCGTGTGTGATAATACAGCTCATATAAACTTTATGTCGTGAAGTTTTTAAAGCGAGTTACACACTGAGGGTATTCGTCTGAATTGTTTTTGGCGCGTGGTTGGCATGTGTCCCCCCCTAACCAATTATTGTATTATTGCAGAAAAACCTTTGTTTTATTTTCATCATGGTTTGTAAGTATGTTTGTGCGAACAGAGCAATGCAAACAATAAGTAGAATGTAATAGTTTGCAATAGTTTGTGATTTTGTGCTACGAGGTACAATAATTGTTATTAATATTCAATGTTTAAATGTTTACCTATAATATGTAGATGATGCAACTTCTGCTTCGCCTGTAAAATGCAGCGAAAATTTAATATCAATTATGCCTCTCATTTCGTTATCGAAAAGCAGTTTTTAGGTTTGCATGCATTTAACTGGAAAAACTTAGCAAGATTTCCGAATGGAATTGTCACGATTTATACAGCTTTTATTGTTAGTTACTAGATTAAATATTTGTCAAATAGCCACCGTCTGCTACGGAAGTAACGCTGACATTCGCAACCTCCGCATGGTTCCCTGCATCTGAAATGAATATCAACAGTGATAACAGTACCATAATATCATGGTATGTTATATTTATTTTAAGACTTATATAACACTAAACTAACCATATCATTATTCGGCAAATGTCAAATTCTTCTTAAAATGAAATGCAATATATATTATAAAGAGTATCAAACACATTGCAATATCTGAAGTCATGAGACTTACGTTATTTTTTTTATGCAATGCATTTTTCATATTTATCAATAATTTCTTATTCCTTTTTAAAATTATTGGGTTTTGATAACGACTATGCTTTGACTGTTTTTACACCGTGTGTGAGTACTATTTTCAAATATAGACACATTAAAAAATCGTAAATAAAACAACTCTGAGCATGAACATAAGATGGCGGAAAACCCTTGTGTCCAAAACTTTGGGTAATTTCATATGGGGAATGGCTTACAGTAACTAGACCATCCATTACCTTTCCGTGAAAACTGGAAGTTGTAATGTCTCCTGAGGAATTGTATGGTTACAATAACAAGTACACCGATAACAAGCAGCGTAATAACTATTGTCAGCCCCGTTGAAGTGCTGGACTCCACTTTTCCATTGCGCGCCTTTCTTTCACTAGAATATATATGCGTATGTCGTGTTTTGTTATTAGTGTAGTCTTAGTAATTTTTACAAAAACAAATAGAATTAAGTAAACATATTTTAATAATTTAATCATATTTTAAAACACAGTTTTACACTTGATTAGGGATTCAATTTTTGTGTTATTTAACTATATAGTACTTGAATATGTATAGATTGTTTGCATTGATGTTGTGTGAGGAAACTGATTGAAATGAGTTATGACACTGGCTTTAAAATAGTAACAATCTTGAACCAAACAAATAATTATACATGAAACTTTGTACATGTATAATTTCAACTCTTGGAATAAGCCCAAACCTTTCAAAACCGGTGTTTCTTTATATCCCAATCCAGTCATGGTGAACGGGGCGCCTTGGGTTACGGTGCATCTCACGACGAATTCTCGCATCTGTTCCGTTATCTTAAATGTCAGCATGGACACTGCCGTCATCGAACATGTCTTGTTGGAATGAACACTACCAGGGGTCGCTAGGCTGGTAAAGTTTTGGACAGAGGTCCCGTCACCTTGAATATAGAAATACCAACCAAGTGTCCCGACTGGGTTGTTGCCAACGTCCCCCATGCATATAATGTCACGACATCACCTTGATAGAGATTCGAGTCCGGCATTATTGTTATTGGAAATATGTCGAACGAGTTGAATTGTGGGTATACTGAAATGGACAAACCAAATTTAATTTATCTATTGAACCTCATCTAGTATTCTCCAAACGAACATCTGAAAACAAATTGCAAACTAAACGTCACTGTTCATTAAAGGGGCCATTTCACGTTTGAGTAAATTGACAAAATTGAAAAAAAGTTGTTTCAGATTCGCAAATTTTCGTTTTAGTTATGACATTTGTGAGGAAAGAGTAATACTGAACATTCACCGTGCTCTAAAATATCTATTATATGCATAATTTGACGATTTAAAAACCCGAAAATTATAAAGCGTTGCAACGCGAAACGAATTAATAATTTGGAGAGTTCTGTTGTTGTCGTTATAGTTTGTGAAACTACGAGGATTACTTATATATAGTATAAAATACACCTGGGATTGTATCTGGAAGGATGCCCGAGTGGTCTAAGTAGTAGACTTTTTACTCCAGGAATCCAGGGGTCAGTGGTTCGAGCCTTACTGAGGGTTACCTTTTTTTCCTTTTTATAATTTTATTTTTGATTTTTTACTGGAGCTTTCTATATCTAATGTTAACATTTATTAATATAAAGCATTTAATGACAAACTTCAAAACATGCAAAAATCTGTGAAAAAGCCCCTTTTAAGCGTGTTATAAAGATTTATTAAATCTTCAAATTCACATAAGTTGTTTATCAGATTATGTGCTCCCTTTCTACGATGATCAAAGACAAAAGTGGGTGAAGATGCGTTATTTTTTCTTATTTAAGAGAACTATTTTGGAATAAAATATCTTATATTATTCAAATTTCGCCTTATATTCTATTTTTCTAATTGGACGGGATATATTCTAATGATTACAATTCTACCTTTTACAATAACGTGTTGTTGCTGTGTCACGTCCAGCACTTTCCTTGACGATACACGCAATACCCACTCATACGTCCCGTTGTCCTGGCATTCAAGGTTACCAAACACGACGGAAACGGATCGGCTGGTCTCCGACGTATCTTTTACGACAACGTTTAAACGTTTACCAGCGTCAGGTTCGAAAAACGTTACGTTTGGTTTTGGGACAGCGTAATCGATTGGTACAAACAACAAATTTGTTTGATCTTTGTATATTCGGACACTGATCAGGTCCTCAACTGGGGCGATAATTGAACACGTGATTGTCAGCGGTTGACCCAACACAGACAGGCCCGTCTGATTACACTGAATGCACTGACTTTTCCCTTTGGAAAGAAATATTTATAAAATTGAACGCTAACTAACGCACGATGAACATAGCGAAACAGTTTCACCGATAGCAATGTTACAAAATTAAAATACAAGTTATAATAGTCCTCACTTTACATGTATATATAGTTAGTTTTAGTAAGAATATTTTAATTTGTTGAATCATACCTTGCCTTACGAGAATATATGTACATATTAATATCCGACGTAACAACAGGTGAAACTCAAGTTGCTTCATAACTCTATATTAATTAGAACGATACTATAAAAAATGTTTTACGAGTATGTAAAATATTGCACTGTGATTAAGTGGAAATATTAAGATTACAAGATTACAGTAAAAATTCCGTTTAGTCAGTGCGACTTTCGTTCGCGGCACTAGTTCCCGGTGTATGCATTCATATTACAATACAATTGCAGTTTCAAATAGAATGTTCTCTTTTTTTTTTGTCCGCATGATGAAGTAATTCATTATGCCTCGATTTCATGTGGTTCAAAGTTTACACTTGGAAATCAATGAAAGGAAATAAAAGCATTCATTCAGCGACGTTATATCGAACAATCACATGTATCTTATGCCTGCTACATGTAATAAGCACTTCTGTTCTAAGAAAATGCAATAATATTACTTTTTATAAAAATATGACTTCGTATGCATTTAAACATAAATTATAAATGATGATGTTAATATTTACAACCGTTTGAAGTTACACATTTCGATTGTTAAGTTGAACTATATGTAATCAGTTTGTGTTGTCAGTTTGTTAGTTTTGTAAAATTTGACAGTTGGTGAGATGTCCTGTGTGTTATGAGGGTGGTATAATGCGATTATCTATTGGTGATATATCTCATGATATTCATCATTAATATGAGTCGCATCATGCGTAAAACGTTCTCTTGTCATATGCGGCCAGCGTAGCTCAATACCACCATGCGCATTCGCATGGTCCGTAGGTATATATTCGCCTCACTATATCGTCTGAAGAGGGTCGAAAGAGGAACTTCTGCGGGTGGCTCCGTGAATCCATCGAGTACCTTCATCATTTTAGCCGGACGTCTTCTCCCACTGACTTTGCTGACCAGCGGAATGCTAAGTGGATGGATAATGGTGTCACTACATCGTCGGAAGATAAACGGATGCGGCGGGGAAGCGGATGTAGCAGCGTACATGATGGGCGGGATGGACCTTGAGCAGCGATGCCGATCAAGACATCGATGGGTTGGCCTTATGCAGATTATGGGAGTGTATAAGGACGGCGGAAGTCAGTAGGCTCGGTTGCTGAGGAAACCGTTTTGTGGTCGGATCGACTACTGGTAACTTCTAAAGCGGCCTTAGAGGCGGCGTAGCGTGCTAGGAATGAGAAGGATATGTCTTTGAAGACTTTCAGCACTCCCTTGGCAAAGTGACCTTGTCCTCTCGAGGGCGGGGCACTCAGAGATGAGTGGTCTTCAAATAGTCTGCGAGTTCACATTAAGGTCTCATCGGCCATTATTTGGCGAATACCCGGGCAGCCGGGGTAAATTAGACCTACGCTGGTCCAAAACTGTTTTCCCAAGAAATGTCACAAGGGCAGCTGAGAACACGAGGCAGTCGTGACGATACGGAGATAACCCGTAAATAAACTTTGAATTAACACATACACACCAAGAACATGTAATAAAGCCGCATTCTCATATAAGAACAGACAGACTCGCAGTACCGGATCGTCTCGAAGCCCCCGGATTAAGATAAGGGACGATACTTGGACTTTTTAGAATTTTTGAGCGTTGACGGTCTCTTAAAGACGCCGGTGACAACACGCCATCCACAAGGACCGACCCGTTCCAACACCGGCAGTCATGACAGCAACACGCAATCAACATGGCGCCCACACGGACTGCATTGGACCAACACGGCAGAGATACGCATAGCTCCGGAAAAACACGGACCAACACGTCACCTACACGGTCCTACCATCCTGGACCTACACGACAACGACACGGATAAACAAAGCAGCGATACGGATCAAACACGATGAGCTCCGTACCGACAATAAATTCTATAAAAAGCAGGTTGATTTTTGGTGATTCCATCAATTAGGCCGTTCGGGTGGCTTCTCACGTAGGTGACACTGTTTCAATGCTCGTTTGCGGCAGCATGTGAGTTGTGGTCACCAAACCGGACAGATGGGGTTTCCTCGGGATACTCTGGCTCCCCTCCCATCCCCCGATCCACAACAGCAAAAGACCACACTAATATTAATATGTTTCTGTACAAACTAAAACTGTTCGTCCACAATTTTGTGAGTGAAGTAAAATAATCTCTCCACACTCGAGGTCCTCACAAAATGCAGCCACAAGCACGGAAGTTCATCATAAACTTCGAAATGCACCCCACAGAGACTCAATCACACACGGTGATTCCATTATTCTGCAATCCGATCCCGAAGTTGTAACCTCGTATTTGTGTACATATTAAAACGGCAAAATTTCAGTCAAAATGAATCGTACTGTAAAAATGGGCCTTCCAGTTCCCAAACGATCGTTATGAAAACCATCCGCTACCGATCCAGAACAGCAGAAACTAGAAAAAACACGCATGACGCCCAGATCGAGATCGCCATGAGCGTCACAAGTAGATCTTCATGCATCAGCATAAACACGGAAACTAACGCTAAAAAGGAAGAGATGTTAAATAAGGAAGACTCCATTCGTCCTTTCAGATGAACAGAGTGTCGACATGGCCGATTGGCACAAGAAGCCCCGTGTGTTGTACACAAAGAGCAAGATGAAATACAAAACACGGCAAATAATACAGACCTCTACAATTCAAACGCAGTAAAGCTTAATCTTGAGTCCGGGCCTTTTGAAGACCTGGCTAGAGAGTGTCAGGATAGTTAAACAAGAAGAGACGCTCGGCCATAAAAGTCATGGCCGATTGGTTAAACTTCCTCATACAGTGTTGTGTTCCTGACGTCTCATATAGCGAGAGGGAAGGGCAGACCAGCATGAAGTGTAAGTATCAATTTATATTACTCATTTTTGTTATGTTTTATAACAGTTGTTATTTTTATCCGTTCAATTTCCATTTTACTGTCTGATATACAGATATTGGATAAACTAAGTGATATATGGTTAGGTGACACGTGACTTGTGTTTTGCCGGAACTTACTGATGACGGTTGCTATTGAGTTTTAATCTACGTTGTAATCTTTATCCATGACAAGAAAAGCTTGAAATTAAGAATAAAAAAGGGAGCATCCCAGATCATCACGGATGCTGCCATCGTCCTGGATCGTCACGGAGGATCAACACGGCAGTTTTGAACTTTTCCAAACCCGACGTGTTGGCCTCCCGGAGCCATAATGACATTCCCGGACGTCCCATGACCTACACGGATCGAAACGGAGCTACATGGCGGGTTTAAGGTTCACATGCCGGATCGTGCCGGATATGATCCGTATTAAACGAGAAGCTATAACGGACTGGGGCTTAAGACTTAAAATACCCCATGCAGCTTATTTCTTGTTTTTGGTTTTCCATGTGTTATTTGCAAATATCTCACACCGTGCATCTGCTAGATTTAACTGACCCGAATACTTGGTGTTCAGCAGTTGTGCTATCTATACATGAATATCCTGTTGAAATAACATAACATAACATGTATCGCTTTGTGTCGTGTATCTAAATGTGTTTAGGAACGAAATTTACAATAAGACAATAAGAGAGAATAAGTAAAAGTAACATCACCAAGTAGCCCAATCAGATTGCTAGTGTACAAAACAAATGTTTTCTTACAACATCAAATAAATCGACATTACCTGAATTTAGTTAATTTGCCTTATTCTTACATGGAAACCGTAAACGTACATATAAACACAGACACTCACCAACCATTGATTTTCATGAAATAATTATGGGCGGTACTTACTCATTAACAGCACTCGCTAAAACAGCTGAGTCGATATATTTAACAAAAAATCGTGTTCGAGGCAAATAAACCATGCGAGCGTAATACATTTTATAAAGTAAACTATTTAATTTAATTTACGATTGTTAGGTGCAGAAATCCGATGAATATCTGATCAGTTGTATTGCCATAATATTATATTTAATTTAATTATCCCAGAGACGGAAAATACCTAATGCTATGGATCAGCTAAACTATTTGTTACATTTGATGTTTTCATAAGCATTTGTGGTTTAAGTTATTTTTATTTTAATGTAATATTGTGAATAAGGTGTTATTCCTTTTGAAATTTTACTTAAAAAATGTTTTGTTTATAAAAAAACTCATATGAAAATAATATGTTGTTTTTTCTTTCAAAATATATTTTACCCAAACAGTTTGCTACTAAAGTTATCAAAGTTGCGATCCTTATTTGACTAAATTAAAAAAATGATAACGATGTGATACATTTGGAAAGCATTAGAGGTGCCCAGGAATTGCGGTACGCTCAACATAATGGGGATACTGTTGTTTTGTGTTGTTGTTGTTTTTCTAAAATATATTATTTATTTTGGCCCTACGCTGTAGTTGTGGGGGATGGACGTATTACCGGATAAAACCCGCCAGTCCGTTATGGTGACCAACAACAATAATCACAAGCAACATGTGAAGTGGGAATCGACCCCGGTTCGTATTGGCGAAAAGCACATACTTAGTTACTAAGTGATTGCTGAGGAAGCAGGGTTAAATTTGACCTAATGTTGCTCAATCTAACATTACTTGGACAAATAGGGCAACGCCATCAGTCTCCGAGTGACCTGTAAACAAACTTCAAAACAATAATTTACAAGCGTGGAACTAGTAACACTGACTGTACTAAGCAATTTTTCAAATTGTTGTATAAGCCATTTATTATGCAATTCAGCTAACAAACCTGTCATCACTAACTATTCACTAATGGAAGTGTCCTTCATTGTACCAGTCAAACCTGTTGCAGCAACTCGCGTTTGTACCCTATAATCGTATCATACGAAAATATATCACACGCGTCAGAAATATAAATTATCTGGATAGTTGCGCGAATAATTATTATCATGGGTAAACACACAGGTCTACTGACATACATTCACTGTGACACACGCTGTTGTCTCCTATGTGTTTATTGCAATAGTTCATATATGTAGTTATTTTAATTGGCCATTTGTCTGTAGTTGTAAATACGTGTCTCGTGTTTAAAAAAACACACCCAGATCCGTATGTGTGTAGTAATATAAATGTAAATACATGCACCATATGTGCCCCTTTCATAGTATTCGGGACAAAATGTAAATGAGCTAATAAGCTCGCCAATATATCACGTCAAGAGTATTAATTGAAATATAATCTATCCATCAAGACTGTCATGTTTCAATTGTGTGCATTCAAAAGGCCGATGGTATATGGTATTTGGCTTAATGACTGTATCTTATTTAAAATGATTAACTCTTTCATTGCAGTTATATTGTCGGTGCATGCATATTCTAAGAAATAATAATGAGGAAATCACAATTTTCAAAAAAAATTATGAAATATCTATCGCATAAAACGTTCAAAAGCGTACAATGATTGTAATTTTTGTTTATCATATGGCCCGCGAATACGCGTGTTCAATTTGCGGATATCGCTCATTATACCTATAATATATGTTTATCATTATTAAAACTAAGACTCAGCAAACAATTGTGTAATCGTGAGACCAGTATTCGTCTTCATAGAATACTCACATGGAATTAATCATAGTTTACATTTGAAATCATTTTCGCACTCCCAAAAAATCGTTTTACCATCGAACGGACATAAGCTAGCCATCATACAGCCGGAATGTGGTGAAAAATTACACGTCACTTCATGTAAATAAGTTACTCATGAACACACCTAAAATTCTATAAAAATATCTCAAACTAGTATTTTGTTCAATAAATAGTTCTGCTGTTGTAAACAAAAAACCCCAAACACTTGTAAACAACAAGTAAACATCATATTTTTATGATGAATGTTCATAACTACTGGACGGTTTCACGTCAGCATTACGTTACGTCGATATACGTCGCGGTCATTAACGTTCGTAACGCCTCGCTACGCGCTAATTATGACCAGTGACTATTTGACGTGACCAACACGTTACTAAGTGGACGTTGTTTTTTGTCACGTGATATGTGACGTCACATGGGATAGCCGAACATTTAAAATGGATATATAAGCGGTCAGTAAATTGCAATATCTATACATTCGGATTTATCGCATTTCTTGTATAAAAAGCCACGCAAGTATTATTATGTTGCGAACGTTATTATTCGGTAAGTTGTGTTTTTATTGTTTCTTTTTGCTTCATTCAAATAATGAGTGTATTGCTTCGAGTTTTTATCATGCAATCACTTCTTCGTTGCTATCTAAGTGTTCCACAGTTGATAACATTAAAGAAAATAGTTTAAAAATATTTTCTTACACAAATATTGATACTTTTTGCTTCATTTTATGTTTTGAACATATTATTATATTTTATCTGCATCAATATTATATTCATTTTTATTAATTATTTTGTTGCCGATTTTTATGATTTATTTGTGTTAATAATTTATTCATTCGCATGTTCGTTTGTTTGTTCGTGTTTATGTTTTTATGTATTTTCATTTCCTTGCAGGCTCATTATGCATCGCTCTGGCGGCGGGTGCCACCATACGGCCCCCATCGTGGTCTAGAGGAATCCCCGTGCCTATGCCTGACGAGGCGGAATCTTGGAAACCGGAAATTGCGTTCGGCGACATTGCATTCCCTCTTCCAACTGTCCCTGCTGATCCCGAAACCACTACCACCGATGTCGCATCAACAACAATTGCGACCCCGACGACCACAGTCACGACCACAACGGAAGCAAACACTGCCGCTCCGGAAACACCTACTTCAACGACTAAAGATCCATCCATAACCGTCTCCACAACCACAGAGCTTACAATAACTACCGAACAGGAAAATAATAACCAACCAACTACCGAACAGCCCACAACAGAAAAGCAAACTACCAAACAGCCCACAACTGAAGCTCCTACAACTAATATCACAGATCAGCCAACAACCGAATCCCCGACCACTGACCGATTGCCAACTACTACCAAACAGCCAACAGCAGAAGATGCAACATTTACAACTTCTACCGAACAGCCAACAACAGAAACTTCGACATTACCAACTACTACCGAACAGAAAACAACAGAAGCTGCGACATTACCAACTACTACCGAGCAGCCAGCAACAGAAGCTGCGACATTACAAACTACTACCGAACAGAAAACAACAGAAGCTGCGACATTACCAACTACTACCGAACAGCCAACAACAGAAGATGCAACATTAACAACTTTTACCGAACAGCCAACAACAGATACTTCGACATTACCAACTACTACCGAACAAAAAACATCAGAAGCTGCGACATTACCAACTTCTACCGAGCAGCCAACAACAGAAGCTGTGACATTACCAACTACTACGGAACAGCCAGTAACTGCAGCTCCGACACTAAATACTACTACCGAACAGCCAACAACTGAAGCTTCAACAACTACTAATGAACAGTCAACAACAGAAGCTGCGATGTTAACAACTACTACCGAACAGCAAACAACTGAAGCTCCGACATCAACAACTACATTTACCGAACTACAAACAACAGGCGTTCCAACAACAACAGAAGCCTCGACAACAGCAACCACTACCGAAAAGCCAAAAACTGAGGCTCCGACAGTATTTACTACTGCCGAACCAATAACAGAATCTCCAACAACAACTACTAATACCGGAGAGCGAACAACAGAAGTTCCAACAACAACAGCATCTACCGAAAATCCAACAACAACTAGTTCTACCGGAAACCCAACAACAGAAATTCCTACTTTTACTGAACAACCAAGAACAGAGACGGTCCCAGAAACTACAACGACTGATGCGACAACAAAGGTTGTTCCCACAACCAACATAACCGACACGACAACCGCCTTTATTCTGCCGATGACGACAGCGACCACCTCTGCGCCAACTTCAGCAACACCGAAAGTAAATTCCCCAGTTACCAGAAATCCCGACGTTTTACCGCCAATCTCCAAAAACGACGACAGCAGTGAGTCTGACGACGATTTCGATGATGACAACGATTTATGGAAGGATCGGTTAGACTACAAGGACGATAATGTCGCTAATAATCACTGGAACTTTTGGTTAAAAGCGCTGAGGCTGGCAATTGACCAAGCGACTAAGCGTTCAAGGACATTCCGCAGCTTCCGTTCAAGCCCAATGTGATCGATATGAATCCATTACCTTACCGGACACCAAGGCAGTCATAGACAAGAAACTAGACACGATGTTATTCACAATTCAAAGATGAAAACCAGCGCTGGTAAGTGGTGATCCATGGAACTATGGGGTCATAACTAAACTCCAAAAGTTCGACAAAATCATGAACAATGAGCTTCTGAATATCCGAGCAGTGTTTTACATACTCACCAAACATGGCACCAGAACCCCGTTCGATAAACGGGCATTCTTTCGACCAAAGAGCGTATAGAAAGTAAACTACGCCTCATTTAATATGTATTGCATGTTTCAATAATTTATTTATATTTATTGGTTTCAGGATCTCAGCAAATGCTCATATACTCTATTGTTTGGAGCGTTAATGATATATTTGATCAGAATTGTAAGTAGTATTTATTAATGCTGATATTTTCATTTCATCATATGTTCATTTCATTGGACATCATTGTGTATGAACTGACAATGGAGTGACACAAATGTATACTCTAAAGACTGTCCTGTTTTATAAAGCATGCGTTCATTGTAATTCATATATATACATTGAGGTGGCACTGTGCGATTTGGCGAAAAACAAATCAAATAAAGTTAAAAATATTGTTCCGGCAGTGTATTTATTTTTTGTAAAATGCGTATATGTTAAACACTGAAATCTTATAATTAAATGACTTATGGAGTCTTCGAACCAAAATAGCATGCATGAAATAATGAGAACATATGACACATCCTACTTAAGTATCCGGACCAAACATGAAACAGTGCTCTCAGCTATGTTTTTTGTTCAAATATGAAATATATATCTAAAACACCACCGACAGAGGTTATATACGAAAAAAGCAATAAGCAAGAGAATTTTACGAGCATTTCCAACACATGTTAACGATTACTTCTAAAAATCCGTGTATTAGAAAATAAACAAGACTCCATCGACACGTCTATCCAACAATTCTTGAATATTTTATTTGCTCAAATGAACATGCACTTACACCAAAGGGATGCAACTGCTTGTCATGTGAACGTGAAACGAGAGTGTTAAAACGTGTGTGGCAAATGACTTGACAATCGAATGGACTGATTTATGCACGAGTTTATCAGCGCGTTGAATACTGAAAGTCTGTAGCTTATCTCGTGGTGCACATTTTCATGAAAACTTCTCCCTTGCTACATGATATTGTAGACAATTAATACGGGGATCAATCTCCACGCAGAGTTGTCGTTCCTCTCTGCCATCACAAGAAAATTCTTCCAGATTTGGTAGATTATATAAAAAGTAGTTTCAGTTTCTTTAACCCATTCATGCCTAGCGTCCTGAAAAAAGGACATTGCAAACAGCGTAGACCCAGATGAGACGCAGCATGATGCGGCGTCTCATCTGGGTCTGCGCTGTTTGCTTAAAGGAATTTCGGTAAGTAATATGCTAAATATAGAAATAAATATACCAGACACCCCTAATTTTGGAAATAAATTGATCCAATTTAGAAGGATGGGAGAGTCCACTGGGCATAAATGGGTTAATGTTTGAAAATAGTGTATGAGTTAAGGTTCTCGTGGTGAACATTTTCATGAAAACTTCTCCCTTGCTACATTATATTGTAGACAGTGAGTTAGGGGATGTCATGTGCAAAATGCTTTCTCAAAAGCGTTACCCGTTTTTGCTGGCGGTACGAATGACTCCGGCGATCGCCGCGGAGTAAACCTCTTGCTCAGGTGCATATATTTATCACAGAAAGTGAGGAACACAGAAGAAACGAATTGTATGTTCATACACAAAAACTATTTAATAAATTGGTTCAAAAGGAAAACGAGCTAACCCGAACGCAGAGTAACAAAAACCGCTTAACGCTCTTAAAAACGCAGACAGCGGTGAAGTTTGGACAGAAATGCGCAATTCTGTGATATGAATTGAAGGATGTAACTGTAAGTTACTTTTTATGACGGTTCGATCTCAACGTAACAACAAGACGTCCTTAATCAATGGAAAACCACGTTTAAAACACTATGTAATATGCGGACGACAGATATATTCGGTATCCAGTAAAAACAGATCTCATAGTCGAGTCGACCGCATGGTTTTAATTATAGTATATATGTACAAGGGTCAGAGGTTGAACAAAGCGCCCGGCATATAGGCAGAGTTATTTAACAACAAGTCGAGCATTTATTAAAAGCATTATATACTTAAAACGATTTGTTATTGGCAAAAATAAGTTTTTCACTACCCGGATTAAAACTTGTTTATTTAATTCCGAATTTAAATGTATTGTAGACACGTTTTGAACCACGTAAGCCAAAGGCATTTAAGCAGAAAATCAAAATGTTATATTGCGTTTATATTTCGATGTTCTAAAGCCTATTGCGTAGCTACAGTCCCGTCTGCGCAACTGGCCGTGAGCAAACCGGTCCGCGAATGAGGCCATGAAATATTGCCTGATTTCAAAGCAGACATCGTGGCTCCTGACCATACTGCGTTAACCCAAATGGACATTCTGTGGAGATTAGTAAAAGCAGTCGAACGACCTGATAATTGGCATTTTAGTAACATAAGATTAACATCACGATTGTTGCGAAGGATTCTGGCTTAAAGTTACTACTCGGTTCTAAATACATACACACGTTAAAAGAGAATTGCCGTTTACATAACGAAAATGCTTTTCTATAGATACATATATTCTAAAACGATTGGAATCCTCGAGAAAAATGACAAAACACATATCGATACTCGAAACGATGATACATACAAAGCGGGTACATTTAAGTTTTTTTTAAGAGTCCCGGGGTTCATTAAAGTAGTACCCGAGCCGACATTGCCGAATCGAGCCATTCGAGGTCGTTTTATGCAAGTACGTTATTGAGAGCATTAACAGGTGTCCAATTTACGTTACTTCCGGTGTAAATGAAAGTGGCGAATAAATCGGAATGTGTGATTATTCCCGACTTTGAAATCGTACTCAAACACCGTTATTGAATCGCAGTGATATTCTATTGTTGAACCATACAACATATCAAAGGAACAATACAAAAAGATAAATGGAATTTATTGGCCAAATGGCGGAATATAATTTACACCAGACCAGCACTAGAGTAAATAACACCTCAGCTATAGACTAGCACTACAACTGAGGCATGTCACGGAGACGGCGGAAGAACTGCCCTAAAGGTAACACCCCAACCCAGTTGCACTATTAATTTAGCTTCTCGTTTATGCAATCACCGCCACCAGATAATGCACCGCATTCTATGCTATTTTGCAAGAGCTCCGCAACGTGCTCACATTTATTTATGCAATTCCTATTTCAACGAACACCTGACTGATTCGGAAATATATATCATTATACACGCGCAATTGCTAAGGCCAACGCAATCGGCCAACTAAATTCTAGGTACGCAGTACCGACGATTGTCAAGTGCAACATATAATACAATATTCGCAATGCCACAATTTCCAAAGCCAAAAAGAGCTATTCCAAGTACGCCTAAGCACGCAGTGCCATCGAGCGAGTATCAGAACACCCATACTATCCCGAAAATAATTTTGAAAGCATTCCTGCCATTCTCACACAGACGTGATGGATGACGACAAAATGCAAAGTTTACCTCCCCTAGACATATGTATATTATCCTATAGTTAATTATTTATACCTTTAATACGTCCGATCACCTCCAAGACATAGAATTTCCGCCACAAAAATACATTTATTTATTTTCTCCCAAATTCTATGACGTATTTTAGACTAAGCTTAATAGACACTCGCGCACTGAATCTAAGTACATGGCGAGCCCAACGTCAGACAAATGAACGCCATCATTTCTGAAAACCCCAGGTGTTTAAATCTATGTCAATTTTTAACTCGTGCCCTTCCACAACGCGCATTATTTTATGGCCAAATTGATTTACGCGTTTCCGTTTTTTTTGTCAATTTGCTTGTTTTCTGTTTCCGGAGCCCTCCATTTAAATCTTGGCAAAATGTTTGCCCAGACTATAATGCTCGCCGGAAATGACCGATGTAAATATTCAATCGAATCTTCAATGTGTTTAAAACAGACCTGAAGGTTATGCCGGACCAAATCATTGCCCCCCAGGTGGACCACAAGTACCTTCGGTGGCATCCGGAATAGAGCGGGGAGCTGCATGTGGTGTACGGCGTCTGCCCACCCCATACCGGAAACGCCCATCCAAACCACTCGTGTCCCACCCGGGAGGTTAAGGTCCGGCATCCCTTGCAACTCCGCCCGCTGATCGGCCAAATAGGGGATCGAATCTCCCATAATCCAAACTTCTGAAATAATATTTATACAGGAGCAGTTACCTAAAATATTACATATACGCATTCGAGTTCCACCTGCCCGTCCGCATAATTTGATCGTTTGACACACCTGAACTTGCTAAATGTGTCGCTCTGCCTATTCTAAAACTGTGTGATTTAAAGACATTGCAATCAAAGCCAGACTGAATTAAACATTTTTAAGCACTGCTGAAAATTGATAACGCGTGATTGGTCTATAATTATTGTGCACAAAAAGCCGACCCGATGTTACGGGCCGAATGCTAAAGTATAGTTTGAGGTTGCAAACTGGGCATATTAATTTATTTGTTTCACAAGAAAGTCTCAAATTAATAGGATTTCCAAACTGATTAGTTTTTGACTGTCTTAAACATATCAAAACCTGCTGATGACCGGCGGCCGGCCGCACGTCTTCAAACAAAAGTGACATATTGCCATTATGTGTAAAAACTAATTCGCTGATTCTAAATAAACCAAAAAATGTCAATGTAAAGATAGCCTTGAACAATAAAGATTCGTAATGACCATGAGCGACCATTGGAAGAATTGAACATATTTTTCCAACATAGAGATCGTGATAGGGGCTCTTTTATCCACGACAGGCCTTTGCCTGCGACATCCCTGGAGTATTTTGCTAACAACAAATATGTCCGAAATGCAGTACCAACCATTAATCCTATAATAAAATGACAACCCAGATATGTATGTTGTTATAGAAGACGGTGAATAATGCTTCTCGAAACAATACGTAACAAACATAATTACATGGCTACATGGAGCTGGCCATTCTACAGCTAATCTATACAACTCCCTGAATTTATTAAATGAACATATCGCCGTTTTATATGCTAAGTGCGTGTTTTAAGAAATGCCTGCGAGTACCAATTCGTTAGTTCTATATTGAATACAGTCAAAACTGACCTAACGGCCACCTGAATTTACCGGTCACCTGCAGACAACGGTCAGTCTGGAATCCCCCCGACGAAAAGCACTCTATATTACACTTGAATTTAACGGTCACCTGTCCATAACGGCCAACGGCCACTATATTCCAATCCGAAATTCATGTTTGACCTGAAATCAACGGTCACGCGTCAGTCGTCTCGAGTCGCGAAAATTAAAAGCACAGCACATCATTTGTCCGTCTATTTTGCGGTTAAAGCGTCGGAAAACGGTAATTGTCTTTGATATCATTAAAGCGGCCAGCTGCGAGTTAACAAATCATAAGGTGTTGAGACGGTTTGTTTTCCGGAGATAATTGTGGGGATATCTTCAAAAGAAAATATGTCAGAGTTTGTGACACTTTTAAAGTAATTATCGCTAATTAAATGACCGCTTATTAGTCCATTGTACTTACAACATTGAGTATCGATTTCAAAACAACATTTTCGGATCATTCTTTAAAAGAGGCCAGCTTTTTGGACTTGTACGGACGTGACGTCAATGGCACGTGATAAGCTTTATTTACTGAATGAACGAGATGCATGAGTAAACAATTATACCAGCGTTGATAAAGTCATTTATTTAGGTTAACAATATGAAATTTAATCAATCTATAAGATATTATTCTGTATTATTAAATGTACACACGTATGTTATTTCTGTTATTATGCTTAGTTAACGGCAATGAGCCTTTGTTTTACACTGTATGCAAACGACTGGGTGGGGTAACGCCGTAGCAATACTTCCAACTGACTAACCATTTTATAATTGTGATCCGAATTCAACGGTCACCTGTGGACAACGGTCACATTGGTCATTTCCCTTGAATGACCGCTGAATTCAGGTTTGACTGGCCTTGGAGAATCCACTCGACCACTCGCATATGCGAGTGAAGTTGACGGTCGGGCGAGTAAAGTTTGTTAAATACTCGACCGACCGGGCAAGTGCTGTTTTTAAAGTTGAGAAATATAAATTCAGTTCTAGAACTCCTGCCACATCGATTAAAATTGCAAACAATTTTCCGATTGAACAAAACATAGGGTTAGTACACAAAGAAACTGCACTTTTGTTTTGACAATTAAAAATGACGAACGGGCACAGTAAAACTAATTCTCAAAATCGGCTGCGCTCTTTTAGTAGGTGTCAGTGCTCTTTGCTAATTGATTAAAAATGAAAAAAACAGTTTAAAATATTGGTCATTCCGTGAAGAATAAAATTTCATTTTAATGTAAATATCAATAAAAAAATAATACATAACTTGTTAATTATAATACTTCTTATATTTCATTAAAAATAAACAGAAACAATAATTATTAATAAACAGAATAATTCGTGATCAGAAGCCTTAGCCAAAATTTACCATATTGTAACCATTTGTCAATCAAGCGTGTCTTTCAGTAAAAGTTCGCCTGAAATATTAAAACTCAGCATTGGAAAAGGGTTCTATTTTAAAATATCTGCAAGGTGGTGGAGACAGGGAACAGAAAGAAAGGTCATCAAAACGAGAAACGGAAAGTATTGAGAAAAGGAAACAGAAGCAGAACACGCAAGGAAAGCAAATAAAATCCATCAGATAATGTAATTAATTTGTTTGCAGTTTAGTGTCACTATGTGACGTAGGTTAAAAAGGTTCTGGTTGATCATTACTATAAATAAAGATATATATTGTATATATTTTTTTTCGATTCCAGGGCTAGAAGATTAATTTGAAGGACGAGTGGATTGTCAGGCCTACTCGCCCTGCAGGGCGAGTGGCTCTGGAAAAATTCTTCAAGGCCTGATATCCCAGAGATAGGCCGGCATTGGAGTTGCTGCCGTGTCCGCCAACGGGGCCAGTCTTTGAAAGCGCTCCTGCTGAAACCGTGATAACGCATCTGCAACATAGTTTTTGCTACCGGGAATATGGTCCGCTGTAAATACACCATTGTGAAAAATTCCTTGCATGGTCAATACTCTCAATAAAGCATTGCAAGAATGCGAGCCGACTTGGACGACATAGTATTCAAAATGTAAACAACGTCCTTATTGTCACAATGAAAGCGATTTTTTTTGTTAGTCATATGTTTCCCGAACACGACCGTGGCTACCACTATAGGAAACAATTCCAGCAATGTTATATCTTTAGTTAGCCCTTTCCGAACCCAATCTGCATGCCACTTTTCTTGACACCAGTGGCCGTTAAACCAGATACCGAAACCTTTACCACCCGAACTATCAGTAAATAACAGGATGTCGTCATTTGATAGCCAATATCGATCGTGAAAAACGGAAAACCCGTTAAAATGTTCAAAAAAATCCATCCACATAATTAAGTCACGCCTCATGGCGTTTGTGATTCTAACGTGATGGTGTGATTGTTTTATACCGCATGTAGCGTTAATCAAACGTCTGCAAAAGGGTCTTCCAATAACAATTGCCCGACAACAAAAATTTAATGAGCCGATGAGGGACTGCATTACTTTCAACTTCACCTTTTTGCTGTGAAGAACAACATGAATTTTTTCGACAACCTCTTTTATTTTATCAGCGGGGATCCTAACAACCATATTAACAGTGTCAAGTTCGAGCCCTTAAAATACTAAAACGTGTGTCGGTCCATCCGTCTTCTCGTTTGCTAATGGAACGCCTATTTCTTGCATGGTTTCAGTAAATATTTCCATATTCCGAAGACAACCCTGTTCTGATATGTGCCCAGAAAAAAGTCATCCAAATAATTCAAAAGCTTCCGGTTTGTTAAACGGGCCTTTATAACATAGTCTAGAAATGTCGAAAACGTTTCAAACAATTTAGGTGAAATAGTGCAACCAAAAGCCGCACATTTATCCAAATAGTATTTCTCATTAAAATAAAATCCAAGCAATTCAAAGTCACAAGGATGGATTGACAACAATCTAAATGCACTCTTTATGTCCATTTTAAACAAAAAACAATTTTTACCCAGATCCTGAACCATATAAATTGCTTTGTCAAAATTCAAAAAATTAACTGAACATGTTTTGGGATCAATATGATCATTTACTGAATTACCTGATAGATATGACAAATGATGGATTAATCTGTACTCGCCCGGCGATTTTTTCGGTACTATTCCTATTGGAGAAGATATTTTAGTGGCACTTCACTAAATTATCAATTTTTTGTTGTACTGCTGATGAATATTTAGCCGCAGATTTAAGGTTTTTGGAAAATCTGGCCGTTCGTTCGCCTTCATAGCTTAGCCTAAAGCCATCTTTGAAACCTGACAAAAGTACATGTTTATCAACTGAATTATAATTCTTTAGCCATGGCTCTTAAACTTCTTATTTGATTGGCGATGGAGCTAATGAAAAGGCCCGACTAATAACGACCAAAGCCGCCCCTTCCGGGCCTACGAAACGGCATTGACCACGTGGTTGACCGCGAAAGCGACTGACCTCTAGACCTTGAACGTTTGGCTGGCGATATATATTTGACAGACCAGAATGTCCCCTATTGCCCGGAGAACATGAAGTGAAGGGGTGACTGCCACCGCAGTTAACACACACGTGTTCAAATTTACAAATATGTCCAAATCGACATGAACTTTTGAGAAAATCCCGACAAAAGTACCGTCCCGTTTTCATTTGTGCGACACCCGTTTCTCTAAATGACATGCATCTAAGCCACAAATTCTGATTGAGCGCCGACCATGAAGAAGGCATGACCGCCTGTCTAGACCGAAACTGGTGGTCATATTCCCTCCAAGACATTCCCCCCTACCGTGCTGCACACTCTCTTATTGTATATAAATAGTGTAACATTTCGTGAAGCCTCTGAGGTTGAGCAGATAAATATATATCCATGAAAATTATAAATGCATCTGACCAACGCTCGATTGAACTAATAACATCTGTGCACTCCTTTGGACGACTTTCTAACGACCCATTATTCAAAACGAAAACAGAACCCCCGTTTGTGTAGTCCGCTAGCTCAACTTGTCCCTTAAGCAATAATGCAAGATTTATGTATTCTCCACGACAAATACGCTGTTTAAGCGACGCATGCACGTGGATTGAAACACCATCATTAGCTTGTCTAGGCAATATAGAAATGCTCTGAAAGTTATTCATTCGAGACAGACATGAAATATCGTTTGCAATGTACGCCGCCTCGTGCTCAACCACGTTGTGACCACGTGGTTAACCATCGGCTGTGCTAAAATGTCGCAAAAATCAATTATCTCACCATTTCCGGCGCTCTCGTCTGCGCGTAGACGCTTTGCAGGTGGCGCTGCTGCGGGTGACGCCTCTGGTTGGCCCAGGAACCGGGGTTTTTGCCGGATCTCGTACCGGCGCCGTTTCCGCCGCAGCCCTTGTATGCCGTCTGGCCATTGGTTCCACCGCCGGTGCCGGATTGACCGCCGCTCGCATCCCCCGTTCCCCTGTTCGTTCCCGTCCCGCTATGGCCTTTCCTGTCCGTCTCCGCACGCCTTTGCCTCTACCCGACATTGTAGATACATGAATGTGTATACACAAGTTATTTCAGCGACAGCTATTTCGAAACGAATGAGAAGGCATGGTGCTCTGGTTTATATACCTATGAGTGTCGTCAGAAAGTCACTGAGTGACGTCAGATGGTCACTATTAAATAGATTTCGTCATGGATTATAATCACCTGCTAGTATCTTATAATCGCACGAGATTTAAACCTTTCTTTACCGAAGACATGTAGATCTATTCGCTACTTCAAATAAATGAAATTATTTTTTTTTATAAATTAATTTTTATTATATGCAATAGATTCGAAAAATAAAGGGATTTTACGGGTTTTAATCAGAACGGCATTTCTGCTTATAAATAGTTGAAGGCAATATGATATTATTCAAAAAGAGCTATATTATTATTATTATTATTGTTGTTGTTATTATTATTATTATTATTATTATTATTATTATTATTATTATTATTATTATTATTATTATTATTATTATACGGTGGCTAAGAATGTTTTTTGTTGTTTTGCTCAGTTATTGGAATTATTTTTTTCATGTAGAATTGTTACATTTAAACTCCAATATGCAGGACATGATAAACTAAGAAAAATAAACACGGAAATAATAAATATATAATTGATGTCTCAAACATGTATTGGTAAATTAACCAGACAAATACCGGTATCTCAACGTCAAAATTATAACATCTGGTATGGCCCGGGGCCCGCGACTACAAATATGTAAAATCTCAACCAATTATAATGCTTGTTTTGATTTGGATTTAATTATCATTGGCTATAATTTGAAATTTTCATAACGATTGGACGTTGATTTTTTTAACGTTATACGTAACGTCACATAGGATAGATAGCCACACGGCTTAAATAAATATCTAAGCAGTCGGTCAATCGAAATTAATTTACATTTGAGTTTCATTCATTATATAGACAAACAAGTGAAATGATGCTTCGGACGTTATCATTTGGTAAGTTGCGTCTTTGTTGTTGTTTATTTTGAATTTTTGGCAATAAATGCAGATCATACAACATTTTACAAACTATAAAATTGATTTATTTCCTATCACTATACAATTTATTCAAATAATATAATTGCTTTTTCTTGTTTGTGGATTTTAAACGTCTTGTAAAAAAAGTACACGCGATTTTGTGTAAGACAGCTATTAGATGTGTATGAATTCCATTTAAATGTGTATATTGATAAATAACCGTGCTTAGTTTTTCGTATATACCTATAATTAAAGTGATACGTTTATTTATTTCTTTATTTGTTTATTTATTTATGTATTTATTATTTAATCATTCACTAATTCGTTCGTTCATTCAATCATTAATTAATTAATTCTTTTATTCATTAATTCACTCATTCATTCATTCATTATCTTACAGGTGCATTATGCATCGCTCTCACGGCGTCTGCCTCTATTCCGTCCCCATCGCTGCTTGAAGGATTCCCTTTTTCAACAAATACCGAGACACCCTTTAGCAAACCGAAAATGGCGTTAGACGACATACAATTCCCTATTCAAATAGTACCTGCAGATCCCGAAACAGAAAAGACCACAGTCACGCCCACGACCACAGCAGTAACTACTACTAACGAACAGACCATTATAGAAGGTGAAACAACAACCACGGCGGAAGCTCCGGCGACAACAACTCAGCAACCGATCACAGCGACCGAATCCTTCACAACAACAACAACAATGAATCCAACACTGGCTGTCAGAGAAACTACAACGACTGACGCGACAGAGACTGATCCAACAACCGTTCTCACTCCGCCTATGACTACACCAACTACCCCAGCGTCAACTTCAACAACACCAAAAGTGATTCCTTCAGTTACCCAAATCCCCGGAGTTCTACTGCCAATCTTCAAAAACGATGACAATATTGAGTCTGACAGCCATGACAATGACTACGCCTATTCCTATCACGGAGAGGGTAACGACGACCATTCCAATCACGGAGAGGGTTACGACGACTTACATGAAAACTCAATGAGCGACGAAGATTTCTGGAAGCAATATGACAAAGAAAACGACCACGTCGGAGATGATGACTGGAACTTCTGGCTCAACGGAGATAGCGCCGACGTCGACCACTGGTTGAAGGACATTCTTGGTCACGACGGTTTTCAAGGTGAGATGCTCATGGACAAACCCGCCGCCGCCGGCTCCTTGCTGGCTCCGAAGAAGGCAGAAGACCAACTGATACAGCTCACAGACATTCCACAGCTTCCGCTCGAGCCCAATGTAGAAGATATGAAGCCGATACCTCACAAGGACACCAAGGCGATAATTGAACACATTGACAGGGATCTAGACACGATGTACTTTAATACGAAAAGCTGGTTAAGCGCGCTCGGCAATGGTGATGCGATGGACGCTAGAGCTATAAATAAGCTCCAGAAGTTAGACAAGTTCATGGACAATGTGAGCTCAAGAATGTCAATGTTCTTGACACTTTTACTAAACATGCCAACGGAGACCCGTACGCAAGAAGGTTCTACGTACGACCACGGAGCATACAAAAAGTAAATGCCATCTCATACAAAAGCAAATCTATATTAAAATATAATGGTTTCTGGATGTCTGCAAATGCTCGTATCTTCAGGGTTTGAATAGAAATTGAGAGTTGCGAGAAAGTAACAATTGTCATTGGTGTGCGATTGTTAGATTTGCTTGGAAATGTAATGATTTCTTTCTGCGTGATTATATTTTGAAATGTTGTTCATATTTACTTTGCATAGGACATTATAGTGTATACACTAACACAGTCGCTTTTGCTTTTGACGCTTATTGAAATAAATTGTTTGCAGAAAATTAACAGTATAAATGGACGTTTCGGCATAATTAATTATAATGAAAGGATCAATAAGCTTTATACATTATATATGACACACGTATTCTCACTTTTTGACAAGTTTTAAGTATGCGTACACAACAATTGTCCAAATGAAACAGGTAAAGGTAAATGAAGTCTTAATTAGCTTTATTTTTAATAATACTCAAAAAAAGATAAAGCCAGTGGCTTGGTCCGTTATGTGTCCCAATGATGAACTCGGAAACATGGCTTAAACTCATTTCTCGAACATTCCGACTATGATTGAAGGTGATCATAAACAAGTGATTCATTACATGTAATGAGTCACACATGATGATCACAATTTTTATAGTACTCTCCATTTATTTAAAGGTCAACAAAATATTCATCAATAACGATGATTCGTAAATAAACGTTAACATATGTAGTGATCGATTCATGAATAAGATATTTGTCTGTACTATGTAATTAAATGCCTATTTGTTAGTTATTAAAGCTTTATTTAAGTTTATTGTGAGAAAGCATTAAGCAGGAATTACTAAAACTGAAACTGTGTCCTGTTTGATTAGTTTGTTAAATGTTAATTAATGTTTTTACACTACAAATAGAGATGACACTGTGTGGTAAATAATGTTTTGTATTTTTGTTTTAACATTAAAACAATTGTAGCAAAAACAATAATAAAAAATGAAAAATAAAAGTTAATTATTGTGATTATTTATAATTAAACTCTGTGCATGTTACAACATTTAAAACTGAGAATCTGTCACATGTTCAACGGGAGCATACACCCAATAATAAAATACCTAACTGTCTTAATGAACAGTTCCACCGATATACAGCAATATAAAGAAGTGAAACTCCAGCTGCTGGAGCAGTATTGAATTTTCATTAAAACAGTTAGTTGGTCCTTTATTTAAGGCAAGTGACCGATTGCCCAAACAGTACAAAACAGCACAATACAGCACAATACAAACCAACATAAACACAAAATATGAATAAAGCAGGGGTCACCGCCTTGGAACGGTCAATGCAAAGAATTGGGGGTTTAAACCTGGTTATAGAGCGCTCAACCTCACACTTGGCCCAGCAATATTCAAAATACATTTAAGTGTAAATAAAATTTAACGTCATAGCATTGTAACTCAAATTAAACAATAATAAAAGGGAATTAAAACGCATTCAATTTAATTACTATTTAATTACTCAATTGCATTGAAGATACAAGAGTAACAGAGTTACAACTTTTTGACGAACGATCAAATAAAACTATTAACAATTGTCAACTACATTCCTTCTTTATAGAAAAAGATTTGAGAATATAGCTTCATGGAGTTAATATCTCAGATAATCATCGCGCAAATACAGGAAGAAGCAGCAATAATGGGTGTAAAAATTCCATATTACATGGCTTGGTTGTTTATGTGACTGCTAAAAAAAAATAAAAAAAAATAAAATCAAACAAGAAACGCCTATCAGAGAGAAAATATAAATAAAATGGAACGTTATAAACCTAATGACCTACGCATGTAGATTACAACTGGGAAAGTCGGTCGTATGACGTCCATAATGACATAATGACGTGAACAAATTCCAGGGGCAGTACTAAATAGCAAGACTTGAAGTGCTTAATCTATTGTTCTTATGTTGTGTTGATGCTTTGTCCACCCTTTCAGGAAATTTTCAGTTCCACAAATATAGAGCTAAATAATGTTAATTAAAAAAGAAACATGTACTTAAACCACTGATATAAGATTTTAAACAATCACCTGAAAATGCAAAACGACTGAACATGGCTTTGTGCTAAAACATGAGATCACTTAGATAACATATTTCACTGTCGGTTCAACAGACGTGCAAGAATCTAATAAACATTCTCAGTAACAAACCCTTTTCGAAAGGATGTGTTTTAACATTTATTTACAGATTTCGTTAAACTGATCTCAACAAAATACTCCAAGCTTTGATTATATTATAGGACGCGGTTGTCAATGAAGGTCCTTTTGTTTTAATACCGTACCCAGTGATGCAATTACAGTTTCAGTTAACGTCTTGAGATATAACGTGCTTGTTCATCGTCTGAACACACGGTAAATAGTCCGTTATCACCACATTAATTTCGAAGCGTATTTGAATGATTAAATTTAAACCTAGGTCTTAAGATCTGTTGCATCAAAAGCCTAAGGATTATTCAAAAGTGCTTTCCTGGCCAGGTTAAGTACTTGGTCTCCTGTTAGGATCTCTAAAGAACTCCACTGCAGTGTGAACAACATATCAAGCCAAGTCAAGTCAATGTTAGATGCAAATATATTTGCGCATACCCAAACAACATACATAAGACATGTAATGACGGTGTAAATAAATGCCTATTCAATATGGTGATGAAAAGTATGGTATAAATAAAAAGGACATGAAATAATAATTATTTAATGGTATTAATATCAACTCCGCCACGGTGAACGTATTTGGGTGTGCGTGGTTTTCGACAATATTGCATGATCATATGCTCTAAATATTCAAGTGATTACAAGATGTCCTCATTGGCCATCGCATATTGCGTTTAAAGGTGAAAAAGCACGTGTGTTTATGTATGTTTGCTTTTCAAGTTGCTCAATAATTGTATGAGCATCAAATGTACATGGTATTTAACAACACTTATTAGTTTCAAACTTGTTCTGTGACATATCATTAAAGGGATATACTGGACATGTATATCACTAAACGTTTACACACTTAACGTCAAAATAATACCATCGTCGGACCCAAATCTAAATGTTCCGTTGTGACTTCATAATAAACTGTGGGTGAAATGGATGATAATTTTTCGTGTTCATTTGAGTGGGGAACTTTGAATATGGCAAAAGCGAAACGATAACGATCAAAATAAAAAAAAGAGCACATGGTCTCCATTGATATTGTTTTAAAAGCTAGTCGTTTGATTGGCTGAATTACCCTGCATAAGTGGACAGAAGCCAATCAGACGCCTCCTTAATTAATCATAACCACAAAATTTTGCTTACCTTATCTCCCAATGTCATTAAGTAAATTTTCAGTAAAGTGCAACCGCGCGTTTGTAATATGAAGTCCCCACACTGATCCGACATTTTTCTAACCGTTCAAACGTGCGGTTGCACTTACCTTAAAAATACTTATTTGTTTTCGAAAATCATGATACCTATAGAAAAACCTTACAAATGAGCGGGCTCTTCACTTAATCCCATTAAAAATGGTGACATATTTTAAAAGAGATCCTTAAAAATGTTAACTGGGTCGCGCTTTATTCTCCCAACACAGATCCGAAAAAGTCACGTGGTATAGGCACTGGGATTCAGATAACATGTAAACAAATACTTATTTAACATTCAGCATCGTTGAACAATGAACACAAAATCCCACGTAACAACAAATGTGAATACCAAAAGCTATTGAAACAGAAAAAAACTTCGATTTTATAATGTTTTCTACCTTGAACATTTTAAATATAAAAACAATGCACTGTACGCATCGAAACCGCTACTTTCTATTGACAGATTTTGTATGTTCCTAATTACTTTACTTTGCTTGGGGCTAAAGGATGCAAAAACGGCATTTTTGTGGAAGTTCAAAACTGCCGTGTTTATCTGTGACACTCCGGGAAGATGGCAGCATCCGGGATGGTCCGTGTAGCTACCGTATAGGGTTCGGGGATAGTAGTATTTATGCATTGGGTGTCAGTGACCGTCCTTGACAGTGCAGGACCGGATTTCCGATGCCCAACCATTAATGACCATGAATGCAGTTGTACGGTTGTCTTTGGACCCTTCGCGGTGGTTACACAGAACACGCCGGTACACTTGGAATTCATCGCTTCCATCACGGATCAGCAGGAAGCTACTTAGGAGGAAGACGTTTCAAACACAGACAAACACGGTGGAAACACGGCGTATACACGGACTATCATTTAAAACACGAACGATGCCGGATAGACAGGGTGATAACTATGACAGTCAAGGTGTAAACACGGTGAAAACACAAAGAATCACGGATGAACACGGGCGGACAATATCGGATATTCATATCAATACGGACAATTAAAAATATATTAGATTTTTTCTCTGCTACCGACGATGCATTATGGGCGATGAGATGACAACCGAGGACAAGATGATGCTGATGAGATGCCAGCTTCAATTGCAAAAGCTCATGCTTAAAAAGCATCCTTATTGCCAAAAGCGACAGAGAAATCACGTGAGAAGTAATGGAAAAGATTATATCAAAACCGGTAAATATATAATGAAAAGGGGACCCATCTGCGTCTAAAAATGGCTCGACAGAAGACCAGTCCTGAGTCAATATGCACGGCTGATAAACGTACAGAAAAAAAGACGCCAATTGCTTCTTTATGCGAATGGGGTATGGGATTTACAAATAGATCCTAACACACATTGAGCAAAGAATCAATCCGAAGAAGTCAAACTACAGGAGCCTTCTAACAGATTGCATTTAGTTAGCATGAGCGTTGTGGTACCTTACATTAGGGCACAGTTACCACTCTATGATGTATGGCGTCCGGGTCACCACGACATCATCTTCGAGATTATATGAGGAAGTAATTGCACGTCCTGAAACGCCAGATAAGTGGAAGAACATCGCCAATCAGTTTGACTTATAGCAGCTGAAAAACTGTGCGATTGACTTTTGTGAGAAGCATAGTTTGCTTCGTTTTTCAGTGTCGTTGTCGTGAATGTCCGGCATGGTCGGTGTGATGCCGTGTTGGTCCTTGTTTATCCGGGTATAGGCGTGTCTCTGCCGCATTTTCCCGTCATACAACGTAGCTGTGCCGGAACAGTCCGTGTGGGCGCAGTGTTGTTAGGCGTGTCTCTGTCGCATTTTCCCGTCATAAAACGTAGCTGTGCCGGAACAGTCCTTGTGGGCGCAGTGTTGGTAGCGTGTTGCTGCCGGGTTTGTCCGTGATGGTACTGGTTGGTTCGTGTGGATGCCGGGTTTGTCCGTGGTGGTACTGGTTGGTTCGTGTTGCTGCCGGGTTTGTCCGTAGTGGTACTGGTTGGTTCGTGTTGCTGCCGGGTTTGTCCGTGGTGGTACTGGTTGGTTCGTGTTGCTGCCGGGTTTGTCCGTGGTGGTACTGGTTGGTTCGTGTGGATGCCGTGTTGTCACAGTTGTGATTGTCTTTGAAAGAGCGTCGACGCTCAATAATCTCAAAGGTCCACGGATCATCACGATCCGGGATGATCCGGAACGGCCCGGGACTGCCGTATCCATCCATGCCTATATAGGACTTGTGCTTAATAATAAAATGATTATGAAACATAAGTAGCATTTAGACTGTATAAAATGTAATGGCGAACTATTTTAGTTTTAGGCGAACGAGCACACATTGTGATCATAAATGAAAACAAATCGGCCTGATATTAAAATTGTAATGTTTTAGAAGGAACATTTTAATCTAATTATACTGTGACAAGTCAAAGACTGCACTGTTCCATTTCGTTGTATTAAAAAAGCGAGATAAAATAAAAAATAATTTCTGATTATAATGTTTTGAGCATATTTGTATGTTATTGCATTTTCTCTGCGGTGAAAATTACCAACCTGTAGATATCTTACCGAAAACAGTGAATAAAATAACTTATTTACAGAATGCTATGCTTATAAGACTAAATAATTTAAATTAATTATAAATATATCATGTTCATCCGTTCTGTTCTATAAATCCACTTCTTTACACACATAAAAATCGACAAAATAAAAATATCCATTTCTCAATTTTTTAAAAATATATTGCATTTATACTGTTTATGGAGATACCAAATAACATGGATAGCAACGTTTGATGGATTTCATAAACACTTTACAGACCACCTATGAAATATATAAATCAGCATCGTATATATGTATTACTTACCCTTACTAAAATTGATTTAAATATCTAACGCAATTGTTCGTGTAGCAACGTTTTATTTTCAGTTGATAAATAAATAAATATAAGAGCTTGCATGTAATCTGAATTAATTTATAACTTTTCACAAATTTAATATTTTATCTCAATTAAACCATACACTGTTACATACAGTGATAACTTATAAAAGATTGTTTTCATCACCAACAAATACAGCAAACCAAACAAAAATAACAAATAGCAATGGAAAGCGTATATAAAAAGCAAGCTGCATTACATATATTTTCTCCCAAAAATGTATTTAGCTCTGTAAAAAAAACACATACTTGTTACTTGATAAATATCACCTATATCAATATTTAATTGCGATGCAGGTTATCACTAAATAAACAATTGTATGAATACAATGAAACTAAAATATCGAGAAGTTTTTTTTATTGAAAAGTGTATATGCATCTCATGCGCACACACACACACATGCACGCATGTAAGCTCACATGCATATGCACATTAGTTGCAAATATTGTTAAATGGTTATTCTGTGAATATAATTTATAATATTGTTTATTTGGATATAGCGTAGATTAGCATATATGCAATGTATATGTATAGCGGTTATTGTTCTGTTTTACACAAAATGACAACTTGGCAGCACGTTTCGAAGACGGATATAAAGAAATAGTATGTAAAATAAGCTTTATTGATGGTTCAGATGGTTCAGATGTGTTTGGTAAATCGAAAAAGTTCAAGCTAGAAACCGCCAAGTGAAGATGGCCTGTCCAAAGCCGTTAAAAATGTTTACGATTTCGCGTTACTAAGCTCAGCACGGCAATGCCGTAAGCGTTATATTGACAGTTATCGGAAGTTAGAATTGAAATGTTATGAGTAATGTAGCTTTATGATTGCCGTTGCTTATGCAGTATAAGTTGCTAAATAGACGTCGGATTTTTTAATACGGACATTAAAATATTAAAATATGCAATATTGTGATAACCGTTCGAATACATACGCCAGATTGTATATAATAACTAATACTTATCAACGTGTTGCTTAAATTGACGTCAAACAACCGCCACTTTATTGACGTATTTTGACAGGATGAAAGTCAAAATATCCTGACCCCCATCAGGTCATAGACTTGTATTTAAAGTCACAGTTCAGCTCAAATATCAGGTTACCTCAGATTATTAATTCCTACGACTGGGTGTGATTCGTGAGTTGATTGTGACAAAAATAAAAGCATAAGGCATAGTATTGGGTCGAGTTAGCCTCGCCATTGAACTTTTTTAAAAGCTGAATCTGCGTTACTGTTCTGTTCAGTTAAATGCAAACGTCAATGATTTATGACATATAAAAAATATTCAAAAACAATGTTACCATTTTTAAAGAGCTTAATAACTAAGTGAACTAAGTGTTCAGGCCAAGTTGTTGTCCTTAAATCAAGGGCAGGGGTGTCCAAAGTTGCATACGTTTGTCCGAGGGTCCTGTTAAATATGAACATGGTGAAAAGGTTGCTTTAAACGGGAATACTGTGATGTGTGTGTGCGTGGGGCGGTGAAAGATTCTTGAGTTTGGATCATTTCGGTAAAGCTTTGGAAGCAGTTAGGTAGTACACCACGGTAGAAACACACTCTCTCGAAGCCGCGGACGCCTTCTTGAACTCCACCAAGCATAATTCAGAAAAAAAACTGCAATCATACAAACACACTCTCTGCACACAAGCAGTCTGAAACTTACATTTAAGATTTTTTTTTAAAGCATATGGAACCTGTACAGGTGATACCATTGACAAAAATGAAAGAATGGCAAGGCCGCAAACAGGGGCTTCAAAATCAACTTTTTACCATGTACGAAAGTGGCTGGGGACGAATGAACGTAATGATTGCCTACTTTTTGAATGATATTTGTACACGCAAAACAGAGCACAACCCATCAAACCATAAATAAATACCATGTATCCTAGTGGTTTTCGCGCAATAATTCACAGCGTGACCCTACTAGCGATTCCAGCTTAAAACTAACCCAAAATCCAATATGCCTACCGCAGTTGTCCTTCCTGAGTAACAAAGAACAAAAGTATGGGAAAAGTCATGACCCCACAGTTTCGCATTTGAAAATGGTCATATTCTCAGGATTTAATGCAATTTGGGGGTACAATAAGACCTATTACCCTCAACATTGACATTGAAACCTACCCTCTTCCAATATGAACGTGGCCAATTCGAATAACTTGCTTCCTACCGTGGTGTGCTACCTTATCATATGACCACTGCATGTACCCGGACAACCCAGACGCTGTGTATATATATATATATAGCAGCACGTACATATTGAGAGTAATATAATAGAATCTCTTTCGTACATTAAGCTATTATACAGTTAGCTGTGTTAAAATGTATGTCAATAATGACTCATGCATGTAACAATTGCATTAGCATTTGTCCTTCCTTGCTACCTATACCAAACGAAAATTAAGGAAGCACAAACGCTCTGGTCACATTACAATATTTATTGAAACTGATCACATAACACAGTGTCTGTAGATAAACAAACACGCACAACTTAATGTATTGAAATAACGGTGTTCAATATTAATTATCAGTCAATTTGTATACCTTTATACAGACCACCTACGAAAAGAAACCTGACTGAAGTTGTTCGCTTATGCATAATTTAAGACGCAACTCATCGCAAGTTTGAAATGAACACAGGTCTTTCAAATTTATTAAGAGTGTGTCATAACGCACGGGTCAGGATGTGTGTGCACTTTTTATCATCCTATTTACTTTATAGAGATAACTTAGACAAAATAACAACAACGTGGCCCTTTTTTGACGTTCTGAAAGCATAGAAAGTATTATGACAATGGTAAAGAAAACTGAATATAAAGAAAATTTGCAATCACCATCACATTAAATGAATATTGATGGAATATCGAATACCTATCTCACTAAGAATATAATTTCATGATGGAAATTCTCTGTACAAAACTTTTGATTTTTGAAAATAAAAACAAATTCAAAATAAACAATAAGATAATTGATGAAAATAATAAAAAATAAATCTGCGAGCAATACTTTTTACAAACGAATTAGGTAGTCATAAAGACAGCCCTGTTAACCCGTACTGTGTTGCTTATGCATTACTTGTTACCCTAGCAGTTCACGTGGTGTCAACAACTCTGACCTAAACATAGATATAGAACACTCATGCGCTTTTTCGGCATAGCTGTTTTACCCTACTTTTAACCTTAAATGACTTTTACCTAACGCAGACACGCATAAATGTATTCGAATATTTCATAGGCTGATTCGAGATAAAACCTCTGCACTTTGGCTACATCACTGTGCTCAGCGTTAAGGATGTAACACTGTTCAGTGTCAGGAATTCCGGACTACTCTCTGTATGTTCGAACGACACAACTTGTGGTCCAGATACAATTACGCGCTAAACTCCATCTCGCAGAATTTCAGTGTCAGTACTCGTTCACTTAATCGTCCGGAGAATATATAATTGACTATAATTGAAAACAAACACTACCGAAATAGTATAAGCGGAAAAATGTTTAATTATCCAACCACAAATGTTTGCCGTACTCTGTCAGCACGTCTGGAAATCGTTCCAGAACGCCTGGATAGGCTGCCCTAACATACCAGTTTGCTATTTTGAATTCGATTTTGTATCAAAAAACATTGTGCTAAAATGTGCCATTTACAATTCGCAATGAGATTTTTAATGGCCCTCGTCATTCGAAAATGGGTCTTATTCCATATGCGCCCATCATATATATAGCCCACTCAGCCTGCGCATCTCTCAGTCTTGTAAGGAGATACATAATGAGACCATAACACATTGAGTGATATTATAGCGAACAGCATCGCCCTGTCACCAGATGCGGAAATGAACAGGTTGGGCTTAAGATACGCAGGCCAAAACGCATAAGACACATTTTCGCATGACGCGGCTATGAAGGTGTGATTTAAATTTGTCGAAGAAAAACTGCGTATAAATCAAATATTAACATACGATATATTTCGACGGTGAAGAAATACACTCATAATAAGGCATGTGAGGACACATATGATGTGCACCCCGTAGTATAATGTTATCTACTTACACTAATGTGTTGTTTTACAATAATAACACACATTTCATGCGGTGAATATGTGACTAAAAAGTGAAAAAACACAATAGTTAAACTGTTGTTTTCAATTAAATTATTTAGAAAAATATTTTTTTAATTTATTTCAAAGTCAGCATTTATCTGGAGTTATTGATGAACTCATGTTCAACGTTTTATAAATTGACAACTGTGAATATGAACAAACTTAACCTTCTACTATTGCGTTGTTGGCACCCGTGAATACAAAAGATCGCCGCTATCAGTTGAGAACATAAGAACGTTTCCCAGACATATCAAATTTAAGCCCGCTGTAGTAGCATGCACTATGAACGAGGTTACGCAACAGTCGCGTTATACATGTAGTGAATTGACATGACGCCGCCTGTCAATCAAGTTCTTATCTAAGAACTGATCTACCAATCAGCGATCGATTAATCGGGCGCGTTAGTTAGCAACGAACTGTCCGCCATTTTCTAGACAAGCTATGTATAGGTTCACTTTTACTTTAGCGAGTTTCTTTTGTTTTCCTCTTTAAAAAAAGTAGATTAAAAATGGTTAAACGATGTCGATGGGGACTATGTAACTCGGACAATCGATATCCTGAAAGATTAGTTGGTGACATTTAATTTATATCGTTTCCAAAGCCGAAAAGAGATCTTGAGAAGTGTAAGAGATGTATAAATGCATGCGGTCGTCACCACGAACAACTGAACGTCAACATTGTCAAAGACAATTATAATATATTTTTATCGGATATACTAGCAGATTTAAATAGTTTATGTTATCGATCTGATTATCACATAATATTTCACGTTTTTTTTTAAATAGTTTTATCAGTTACTAGGTCGTTGATATATACAGAAGCGAGGTTTATCTGCATTACTTAAAGAGAAATAAAACCCAGCATGAAACCTAATTTGTGCTGTGATTTATTACTCTGATAGTAATGCACTTTATTGCCATTATACATGTTATTAGAAGGTGACACGTGATATATTATATTAATAACGGTATCTACACATGTGCAGACATGTGATGTCACCAATGAACGCTTTTAATCCACCTTTGAGATCGAAGGCCTAGTTCTCATTTTTTCAACGAGTTTCGTTTGATTTATTCGAAAAAAAAGCGGACATGAAATAAGGCAAAAAACGGTGTGAAAAGGTTTTATGTAACTCTGACATTCGGTACCCATAAGTTAGATTATTTAAATATATACCATTTCAAACGCGGAAATGCGGTCTTGACAAGAACAAGTGGAAGCTTCGATGTTTAGAATTACCGAGATCACCCTTATGGAGCATTTATTTATTTAAAAAACTGGAAAGTTATGTTAGAAATAACTACGCATTATTAAGTACGAATTATATCACGTGTGCTTGTAGAATAATAGAGAAGATTGGTACCAACTTTGCGTAACTTAACGAAATCCCCGTTATAAATCGAGTTTTGTGTGTGTCAGAAACAAGTGAAAACGATTATATGTTTCTATTTCAACAGAATCGAATCGATAAATGCCACATAATAAGATTTATTATTACTGATATAACCAATAAATGCCGAACTTGGGATAAGTCGGTATATCTGCGCCAGCGTCTGATACAGGTAGCTTTACTGAATTCCCCTTCATACAGCGCTACTTTATATATGACAATGACCAAACTTATTGTGTTGTCTTGCACGTTCAATTATAGTGATTGATATAATGTTCCATACGCAATGTTTAATATTATTAATATCACTTTTATACGTAATAACATGTGGGATTTTGGTACACTCTGTGTCAGAAAGCGTGTAAAACTTCACCGAAATCCCAGTTTAAAGCGCTATTACGTGTCAAATACACGAGTGGAAATGTTTTGTAAATAACATGGGTAAATGCCGTTGAAGAAGTGTTAATTTATTGCTAATACCAACATCACACGTAATAACAGGTTCGATTTCGGTCAGCGCGCAAGCGTTTGAGAGCGTTATTCATGTACCGAAAAACCCGTTATAATTAGCTGATGTTCTCTATAAACGTATTTTTTTTGCATTCGCAGAATAACTAAATGACACAACCCCCTTAAACAAGTGTCATATGGTGTCAAAAAGTCGATAAAAATAATCCGGAATATCGCGTTAATCTACATGCAGTATATAGGCAATGAAGCCATTTTGGTGTTAGCTTGTCTAGGTTTGCTACCCGCTGAGCCACGTGATTAAGTGGGCGAAGCGATCATAGATAAGGCGTCATGTCAATTGGACATCCCACTATACATGTTTATCAACAGTAGTTTTATTTTCCCGAATCTATTAATAGCCTCAGATTATGAATGACCTATGCGGAGCAAATATACTACGTCATTAAGACGCAGCAGATAGTGGACTATTTTAATTATTCATAAACATACTTTTCCGCGACATGTATAATACAACATTGTTTATTGATTTTTTTTTCTATATACGCTCCGTTCAAAAATATTCAATTTCACACGAAATTCAAATTATGTTTCCATTTGTGAATGAATATAATTAAAGAACTTTTGCATAAATTATACAACTCTTTTCTCGCGCGGATGCGGCAGATGCGGCAGTTGTTAAGTTTATATCGTAGTAAAGAGAGAACTGACTTGAAACGCGTGGTACTAAACTTGGTTGTTCGCAAGCAAACAACTAAAAAAATGATGGTCCAAACGTAATGTAATATGCTATAAAATAATAAATTAATAAATATATAAATAATACAGAAGTTCTGAGCAAAAAAGTTGAATCTTATTATAGTAGATGTAATACAATACATTTCAATTCTTATAATACAGCCGTAATGTCGTAGAAGTGTTTATGAACAGGCACGATACTGAAACAATTCCTTTTTTGACCAGATAATGACGACACTTGATATAAAAAACACATTCAAATGCAGTTTCGACGTTTAACACATACATAGGTGAACACGGAAAATACGTATTTTATCCTTTACTAACAATGCTTTGTGTATTTAGCAGCATAGTTTGTGTAGCAATGTTTAATTTTTTGTTTTTTTTTGTTATTCAATTAATGTATGCATGCTAGGTCGGTGTCGGTAATAAAATGGTATACATTTGTTTACTGGGAACTTAATTCTGAATAAATCCTACACTCTTAAAAAAGTGAAATCCACTTTTTAAACACATCACGTTCTTTCGCCTATATGGACGTGATAAGGTTTTGCCCATCTTGAACTTTCTACATACAATCTATGTCAAGAATATCTTAATTCAGATTTGATTTTATTATGAAAAATATATATTAAATAAACTGCTTCAGTTATCTTGTTTTCTGATGTTCTTATCAACTTAATCCAATATTTAATAATGTTTGTATATCTAGCAGCTTGATAATTAAGACGACCAAGTTTGCCATATACAAAGTCATTGTGTGTAAATCTTTCAACACCGAGGATTTGTTTACAAAATTGCATATGAACACGCTCAGCGGACTTATCATTAACAAAGCCCCAAACTTCACTGCCATAGTAAAAAAGTGAAGTTATAAGCCTACTGAAGACATTAAATATCTGCCTCAAAGAAATATCAGTCAAATTATATACATATTTAGCGATTGATTTTATGTGTATGTGATTTGTCGCCCTTAATCGCATCAGTATTTGTTACCACGAACATTATGTTTCATCGAACAAACATCGGTTTAATGCGGATTACTAAGATCATTTATAAATTTTGTAAAAGATCTTTAAAAATAAGAAGAGCTGTTTTATAACCATATATTTTCGCTTTTTTTATCTGACATACCCGGCTTCTTGAGAAAATTTCTCAGTTACCAATCAACCTATTAAAAAATAAGCCATAGTTAATAAAAGGATGCTAATCGATATAGACATACACCAGCTGGTATTCTACTACAATTACTATAATAACAACTACAACAACAACTACTACTACTACTACTACTACTGCTACTACTACTACTACTACTACTACTACTACTACTACTACTACTACTACTACTACTACTACTACTACTACTACTTCTTCTACTACTACCACTACTACTACTACTACTACTACTACTACTACTACTACTACTACTACTACTACTACTACTACTACTACTACTACTACTACTACTGCTGTTGCTGCTGCTGCTGCTACTACTACTACTGCTACTACTACTTCTAGCAGTTTTTATCGAAGAACCTGTGAAAGTATGCCACCAATCATTTGCAGGAACGACAACTGAAGGAGCAAATCATATCTTAAACGTTGCATTAGTCTCCCTTGTGTGGCAAAACAAAATGGACGCAATGTGGATAATAATAGCAGTGGAGTTAACAATAGCATTAATTGAACGTAGATCTAGCAGTTTTTATAATTAAAACAACTGCGAAAGTTTGCCAATCATTTTCATTTTCACGACAACAGAAGGAGCCAATAATATCCGAAATATTGCAATAGTCTCCCTTGTATCGCAAAAATTGACGAAATGTGGGTCTTTATACCAACGTATTATGTCCCTTGTTTTGTCAATTTAAATTTGTGTTCAATGCAACATTCTGTTGTTTAGCACCTACCCATGAATTAAAATAATAAAAATAAATTATATATCATATCAAATGCATTTATTCGTCCTAGGCTTGATTTTAAGTTGTTTTCACTTCATTAAATATTAGGTCTTCTTGCATAATGCCACGCGATCTAATTAATTAATGCTCCACATTTTTTACACCATAAGTTTACCAACTTGGTGCGTTGTAATATTGGCCAAATTCATGAAACATTTTGCATTAATCTAGTGTGAAATCATTTACATATCTTTTAAAATTGTTGTTGTTTTTTTTTTTCGTACACGTTTTTCCTTTACGCGACTATAGTGGTCAGCGAAAAAAACACCTAGGACCGCACTCAACACCAACACAAAAATATCGATTCGGTGACATGTTCTTATCGCTATTAGATGTGCCAATCAAAATACCTATATTTAAACACTGGTTGAACCCAATAGTTAGCATGGCTCCGTACATAAAAAGATAATGATTTTGGTATACTATGAAACAAGCCGACGTGTTGGTATGTGTTGGTATGTACAAGTTGTTCTTTACAATAGGCAGGAACTGTTGTTCTGAATTCATGTGTGTGTTTAAACATGAACTCGAATAAGTGTATAGATTTGTTTAATCTCGACGTTTAATGTATTTAAACTGGTGTTAGTGGGTTTTTTTCTTTGTTGTTGGTTTTAGTTCTTTGTTGTTGGTGAATTCTTGTTGTTGGTGGTGATTTTGTGTTTTTGTTGTGTTTTTTTTTTGTGGGAGGGGGGTTAATAAATTTCCAGTTCTTCCTAATCACAACAGTTTGACCGAAAATTTCATATCGAATCACATTTAATCTACAGAGGTACTTCGGACTGCTTCATGTGTTTCACCTGATCATTGCTAGAACGTCCTCATGTGGATCATTCTGTAGACTATTTAAATCAACTTGTCTTGCGTATACTAATGGTAATACATGCATGATTAAATGTGAAAAACCTGTATGCATCAATATCTTCAAAGTGATATTATGAATAACACTCTAATTAAAGACATTTGTATATAAGAAAGTGTCCAAACATCACCAATTGTTATGTAGACATGATCCAACGTGGTTTGAATGAGGAGTATGTTCAAACAAATATTAAATAGCCTCTGTTTACATAATTTTCACAAGAAATAATTCCGAAGCACTTGGCTTAAAAACCATCATGTAAATTCCGACAGCACCTGATACTCGGGAATGAGTTACCTACCAGCATCCTTTAGTGTAGGGGCGATATTAAATGCTAAATAACGTGTCTGTTTTGTACTAACCCGTTATACTCTTTTGTGGACACTGTGGTCTCCTTTCTTGCGTCATAGGTCATTTGACACTGTCTTACATTCGTATGACTAATAATATCACGATTTGCTATGTAGAACATATGAATGACTAAAACATTAATGCGTGCGGTACATTTTATACGTGCTTTCGTGTAATGGGTTTTATTTATAGAATACGGCCAATGTCGTTTCGTGACCTTATTCTTACACATCATGGTATGCGATGTAACTCTGATGTTTGATTACATCAACTTAATTGTCGCGAAATAAATCTGCGGTTGCTATGGTCTTGATGAAACGACGGATATTTGTATTTGATGAGATGAAACATTTATTATTTATCTCAGCCTGTGTCTACGGTTGCACAGAATTATAATGTGCTTGTTTGTATCTTTGTCATTACCATGAGTTAGTAACTTGTTTCAGCGACTTAAAAAGTCGATATAACGAACACATGGAGACGATTTGGTTCATCGTGAGTACGAAATAGCTAACTCGTAAGGACGATTTGGTAAATGGTTCGACTGCAGTGTCCGAATAAAATAAATTACGTATGATAAAAAACTCAACTGAACAACACAGACTTGAGGCATTTGCATTGTTTTAAAGTCGATACTGCAGTATGCGCATTTAAATTAAGCATGTTAGTACCGTTTTAAAATAAAAATGACACGAAATAATATGACGACTTTAAGGACCTTTTCCCGGACGGAACGCATACATGCAAGCGGAATGAGTTTAGACACTTTTATTAAATGCGTTCAAAATGCATTTGTGTAGAAGCCGCCTAATATAATACACGGTAGGTGTCTGGCATTAGAACGTTTATCCGGTATGGCACGAATACAACAATAGGGCTCGCGATACCGCGCCCTATTTATATTGTATAAACCTCACGAAATGAAATTTCTCTATCCTGGCACATACCGTGTACTCTATGTATTGTTAAACATTCTTATAAAGCATTGAACGAGAAGAAAAAGAAAAAAAGGAAGTTACTTAAGGTGAAGCAATTGTGTTTTGTCATAAGTTTCAGGTCAGTAATAAAAAGTTTTCGTGACGACGCTGAGACGATCTGTAAATAAACTTCTGATCTGCACCAACAGGTTGTGTTTTTTTTTCATAAGTAAAGTCGTATGAGAAACTCACTAGAAGAAACTGATCAGAGAATTTTAAGACCCGCGTTATGCGACACCCGTTATTATGCAATAGACTCCTGACGAGACTACGGGCTGGTCCGGAGCTACGCTGGCCGCATATGAAATAAGAGCCATTTTCGCATGATGCAGCTCATTATACTATAATTGAAGTATAACAAGACAACCACATATTAGCCCACACAGTAATTCAATACAGTTGAATATTAATATAAATGCATAAACAATGAAATAAAACACTTTATATGTAGAAAAAATACAAAACTAGTTCATATAGAAATCTACAAGTCTAAAAGTATTTTACTGGGCATATTTAAATCAACAATCCATTACATGCTAAACAACATAATCGTTTTGTGTGTTGGGTATGCTTTCTTCTCTCTCCTTAAATTGTGCGCGTGGACATGCCCGTAAAATACAAGTGCGTGCACTATTATTCTAGTATTCGTGCATCAATAAATCTAAGTTTGTTTTAGAAGCAGCTTGCGCCATTAAAATGCGAAACAGAAAACGCATTAGCAGGAGTGAGATATTAGGTTTATAAGGATGTATAGCTTACAGCGATAGTTGTACACCTGCTAATGAGAACTGCCATGACTACAAATATAACTAGCTCACTAATCGAAACCGAGAAACTCTTCAACTAACCACGTTGACGTTGAATGAGCGAACTTGTCAACGCGTTTCTATTTTTGACGTGAAGCAAAATATCCGACCTACGGAGTACTGTGCTCGCTGTGACGTCACTTGGTTGTCCCCCCAAAATGATTCAGACAAACGTTATGTTAACGCGCTTGAACGCGTGCGTGCGCTGACAGACGACATTGACAACAACCATCAAAACACGAAATAAGTTGTAGGCATGGACTTGTTGTTCTCGTGTCAAACGAAGAGGGCGTGATATTCACAACAAAAACACGTGAATTTCTCGGGAACAGGAATAATCTTTTTAGAAATTGAAATATATTTTTCAAATAATCATTCGATCTCAACAAAAAAATCAAACGTGTGAACCGTTAAGAGGGCATTTTATTAATAACAAATTAACCCTTAAAAATGGATGCAAAATTTCGAGTGTGTTGTGTTTTAATGTTTTTAGTTTTGACGGATTCTAAGACCAATGCCGTCGGTGAGATTCTTGAAAACACAGTTGCAGGCGTTAAAGACACAGTCAAATCTGCCAACAGCCTCATATTGGAAGCCGTAGAGAATACAATAGAAGCAGGGAAAGACAGTATTGAGCGTGTTCATGAACTCCACGAAAAGTTACTCGATCCTTATAAAAAGGTCATGTCAATGTTTAAGATAGACAAAATGGAGGATTTTACTGAAAATGTTTTGGATAAAGTTCTTGAAAAGTTTGTGGATAAATTTCATTGCAAGTTTGGGATAATGAAACGTTCGTTGTCATGTCAATCGACCATGGTAAGTGTAATTTAAAGTACAGTATTTTAAATACACTGCGTATAAGAATGAGCTGTAATACGTATGTAGCCAGCGTATAAAATGCGTCATGAAGCTATTAATGTACGTGCAGAAGGTATATGCAGAAAATGTTCTTTAAACATATTTTGCAATTACACATTTGATGTTTTATGAATTAAAGATGAATTAAGCTAAAATATTCTAGTGGATTTGTAGTGGCCAAAGCCTGAACAAAAGTTAACAAATTGCGTTCTTACCAAAAACACTGATATGACAGCCGAATGACTTTAACATCAATTGTAACACTTTTTTAATTGTTCAACTAATTCTGAATCATGCTGAATGCGAAAACACGCGGTCACAGATTGACATTCGCATCAAATTCCGTATCAAAGGGATAGCCTATATTTAAAAAAACGAACACCTACTCAGAATATTCAATGAATAATTCGTATGTTTACTGTGTTGAAAACAAAAGCTACGAAACAATTTAAATGGGAGAAAACGAGTTTGATAATTATTCTCATGTACCATATTGACGAAATATGATATAATTGCATGTATATGTTCTGTTTCGAATGAATGACGAATAAACGGAAGAATGTTTGAATGTCATATTTTTGTTGTCACGTACTTTGTGAGTACAGTAGATCACAATTATTTCAAACACCATAGATTCGAATTCCTTCATATTTCTATTTTAGGAACTCTGCTCAATGTATTGTAAATAACGATCGTTTTTTCTCGTCTCTTCACATCACAAGTATTGCGCTCAGCAAAAGTGTGCAATATGCAAATTCAAAACGCAAAAACATCTTGGTTAAGGTTTTAAAAAATGATTTAATAGTATTTTTATAAAATAAGATTTCAGTATGACGTAATAAAAATGTATGTTAAATCAAACACTTTTAAGTCAGCAACATGTCCAACGTTCAGTCAAATAGTTTACTTAAGAAACGTTCAAGGCGACATGGTATTTTCTCGAAAAGAAAAAAAAAAAAAAATTATTTTTAAAATAATAAAAAATCTAGTGCTGACATGTATACCAACTTTCGATCCAAAAGACTAAATTATAGTTTACATTCGTTGTGATTTGTTTTCAACTTATAAGGACACGATCATCAAAACATAATGTTTATTCGGAAAAATGCATATCACACTTCGGTTTGTATAAAAACGAAATACGGACAAATAAACACAGCCAGATTGAAAATGAAACAGAAATACAAAAGCAATAAATGTATATTAATATAACATTAAGAACAGGATGTTGCTATTATTAGGCCTACAATGACTGATAATATTTCATTCTTGCAAAGGCAATCGTGTCGCTATGGCGATGCTTCATTTGTCTCGTGATGAAACGCGGCAATTCAAGCGTATGCGAACACAAAAACTGTGGTGTTTTCACCAATCAAAGGCAGACTGATAACTTCCTCCTAATTTAAACGATTCAATTTCTCTACGTTAACAATTTGCAAGGCTTTTTGAATTTGAGTATCCGCCTTTTTAACGCGCTTTCTTAATATTTACTTTGTCTTTCTTGCTTAACCTTTACTATACCGCGTTTCTTCGGTTTTCTTTTTCGCCATCTGTAGTCAGCTTTGTTGTCACAATTATTGTTCTGATATAAGATCGATTTTAATTCATTCATAAAGCACTGCTCTATATCTGTATGGCAATCAACAAAGGGAAAATTGCTTGAAGTTACATTGAAATATTTAAAATGAAATTTTTTTCGTTGACAATTATTAACCCATTTATGCCTAGCGTCCTGAAAAAAGGACATTGCAAACAGCGTAGACCCAGATGAGACGCCGCATAATGCGGCGTCTCATCTGGGTCTGCGCTGTTTGCTTAAATGAATTTATTTATGAAATATTCTAAATATAGAAATAAATATACTTGACCACCCTAATTTTGGAAATAAATTGATCAAATTTAGAAGGATGGGAGAGTCCACTAGGCATAAATGGGTTAAAAAGCATAGAAAGATGCCTAAACTAATAATTGTGTACACAGACATATTAACTTTTCAACCATTTAGTAGAGTTCCACCTGACTAATTACTTTATCACAAAATGTTAAATGAAAGACAATTCATATAACACAATATGAATTATTGTCTGATTTGTGTAAAATAAGATCGAAATGTATGCTTTTCAAAACAACTTGCATCGAAATAGATCAATGAATGAACGACGCATATAACATAATTATACATTCATTTATATGAATAAACCAGTGTTTCTTCATTGGTAATTGGCTTATATTTATTGAAACCACATACTTTTCTTTTAAAAACAATACGATATTGTTATGATGTGATTTGTATTGCTTTGTAGCTAATTGGCAATAAGTGTAACCACATTCTGTTTTTCAAAACAAAACAATATATTGTATTGTTATGATGTAATTCGAAAATAAAAATAAAAAATCCTGTATTTCCTGATTTTGTTCAGGTAGGTTGCTGCTATCGTTAGTATAGATTTCATATAGGTTTTTAATAAATACACCATTAAGCAAAAGTAAAACAAAAGTTGGATTTAATGTTTGATTAAAATATCCTATATATGAACTCATAAACTACAGTTATATACATCAATTTAGCGGTATTCTGTCAATTTCAAAACTGTTTAAATATGAACAACTAACATTAAAAGACTGATAAGAAATAATGATGAAATTCAATGTGATTTTGGTACACGGCGACAAGCCCCATGTGTATGTACTACTTTTTAAATGTTTTGTATCTCGAAATCTGCAAACTGTGGCCATTTTGAGACATAATCTCCAGCAATTTGCCCAAGCCGTGTTTCGTTTTGTTTTTCACTTTGATGGCAATAAAAGTGTCTCTTGGTGTCATCATACAGCAATATAAAGTAGCATATGTCAATTAAGCCGTTAACATGTAGTTGACAAATGTTAGTTCGCGACGCATGATGCAATAAACTGACATAAAAACGTCGAACTTGTATCTATTTCACATCACAAGGTTTTTCTCACATAACTTCATCGAAGTAATCAATAACTCCCAAACTTAAGCTCTTAATTGTTCTATCGTGATAAACACCGTAACGACTTTATTATTACTACGTAAACATTATTTTGAAGACAAATATAGCCTACTTTTTATACGCTAATCAGGAAATCTTTATATACCATTTTTATACATTCTTTAATCGTTTTATTTCGATAAAACAAAACAAAACAGACGGTTTGATAACGATGGTGATCATTAACAGCTGAATGTCAAATACACACAAGCCATAGGGCCTATATTCGTGCGCTTGCGTCAAAGGAACAAATGAAAATAGTAATACTAATAAGCAATCATTTTTCGCAATAATGGCAAATACATTGGTTTGCGTGAGGAAGCGATTATTGTATGAATATATGTTACATCATCGAAGAGTAGCTAGCGACTTTCAGTTGAATAATACTAATATGCTAATTAAAACATTTCTGTTAATTTGCTTCACTCATCGATTGATTATTAAAGTTTTCATCTCAAGAAGTACGCATGATTGAACACATCGAAACGTACTTCGAGAGGGCGAACGAACCCTGTAAATTTAAAGCTCATAATTAAACAATGTGAATTTTGAATTAGAACTGAGATCGAACAAAAGGGGTTTTAAACTTTCAATCTCCAGCGAGGAACTTTCAATATGAAATTTAAAACATTTCGACATATTTTAATAAGACTAAAATTATGTGATATTGCTATTTAATGGTGTCATGTTTTTATTTTTTTTTATGTATTTCTTCAATTAGTCATCCATGAATCACATGAACACAATATGGACCACACAATTCAAATGTTTGAAATACTGCAAATACTAATCATCATAATTTGCATCACTTCTTGGAAACATATTGACAAACGTGTTTCGCCTTCGAAAAGCCTTTTAATTGGTCATTAGTTAGCATGACATAAATCGGTTATGTTATTTTCTTGGTATATAATTGTTAACAACCAGACAGCAACACATATCAAACAAACTATTTCGGCTGTCATAGAGAAACAACAATAGGGTTCTGTTATTGATGTCACGCCCACGATTGCCAATATAGATTGACTTATTTGTTGTTTTTCGTGTTGTTTACATTGCCCTTACAACACGCCCATCGTAATGAATAAACTTTCGAAGAAACTAACTTAGCTAATTTGTCTCATAATATCTTTTACGGGCCCTTTTAGCAATCTTCTATAAAGAACATCGTTACCTAATAAAGCATTGTTAAAGCAGCTGATGTTTACGCATAATTCATATGCCACAATCATGTTTGCTTGGTAGAACGACTGACTGTTGTTGTTGTTATTTTTCTTTAAATTTAATTAAAATTACTTTTTAGCTCCAAAACCTCTCTTTTGAAACCTTACCAATTTGTAATAAAAGTGAAAGGACATTAACTCTAACGGATTTTGTTTCTTTAGTTTTGTTTTATACGCAAAACATGCGATAAATGAGTTTTACCTAGGTCAACACCATTGTTACTTTTCTTTCGCTTGAATGATTCCCTAAAAAATCAAATTATGAACACATTGTGATTTGTGTGTTGAACAGGCCAATAAATGACCCTGTTACATGCTGACAGTTTAAACTCCATAGAATTTTAGCCCCATTTACACATTCACATAAAGACCTTTCATGTCAGAAGGACACCCTGGACTCTTCAAAATAACTTTTAATTTTGAAACCCCACCCTAACCCTTAACTCTCGTAAAAAGAGTTCCCGTAAAGCAAAACATAAAAAATTTTAGCCTTGCAATAGAAATGCAATAACGGCTTCATATCTCCGTATACCGGGTATAACAATTTCCTTTGAGACGATTTATCTTTATATTGTATGCAAATAACTAAATATCTTGTATTCATATTCGCGTACTAGTATTTAAAATATTTACAAGGTCTCGGTTATGTTTCCCTGTCGTACACATGATACACTTGTTGATGCGATGGTTGTCCGATGTCGTGAAGATTGATCGGCCGTTTATCAACATTGGAGGTCCAATTGGCAGGTAGTCAATCCATTTGGTTTCAGCCGAAGGTGTGAAAGTAACCTTGCATCCATAGTATGATGCATAACTGTGTACATACATACTCGACATGCCAATGTTAATACAACAAGATTTCTATGTTCATGAATTAACGTTTCAATAATTTTTCTATGACACCCATATAAAAATTGTTAAAGACATTTATTACAATCTGTTCAACCGGTCGATACATATTTGCCAGATATTTTCAAAAAAATCATGCATAGATGTATTTCTTAACCCACATTGCACGCACAATTAGTATCGAATGTTTTCGATCATATGTGAACTCCAAACTTGGTGCATATTTGTGTTCCTAAAAGAAATTCTAATACTGGTCGTTGGATATTTAACGTTTGTGAGAATATATAATATATAATATAACAATTGGAAAAATAACATGCAGATTGCTTTTGGCGATTGTTGATGCGACCTCAAGTATTAACTTTGTCCTTCTAAGAGTTTGGGTAACTGGTATATCTACCACCTACCTTGACCGTATCGTGAACTAAACAATTAACGTTAAAGGCACAGTGATGGATATCTAACAAATGATTGTTTAATACTCAGTGTTTATGGACATTGAAATAAGTATTGTATGATTGATATGTTTATTTATTTATATTCTTTTTTATTTCCTGAAATTTTCAAATTATGTTTTGCTGTGACAATATACTGACAGTTGTTGATTACTCTTTAAACCTTACGTACTATAAAACACTAAAACACCATGTATTATATGAATGTATATTAAATCAGACAATTTAGTATGTTTTTAAGAAAAAAAAAGTAATTGGCAATTTGGATTGTTGGCTATTACAAAACTTTTAAAGCCAATATATTACAAAACATGGTAACCAGATATGACATGGTTGACATGGGTACCAGATATGATATAGTTGACATGGTAACCAGATATGAAATGGTTGACATAGTGAACATGGTTACTAGATAAGACGTGGTTGACATGTTTACTAGATATGGCATGGTTTTCATAGTTACCAGATATGACATGGTTGACATGGAACAAAACATACTAATACAACTACATATAAAAAATAAACTTAATCCATTCATACTTGTATCAATGTCTGTATACCTGTTTCGTTATAAATTAAAAATATCAATCTTTAGTTGATGGAATGTAAACGTTTTTTGTCAAACATTCAGTGAAAAGGACAAATAACATAATTTTTAAATGTTTAATTGAATATAAAGCTGCCTATTTGAACACTTTCGATTTGTCTATTGTGTTAGTTCATGTTTTTACGATATATGAAACAATCAAACGACTTACCGAACTCAATTTAGCTGCATTTTTACTCTACAATAACCGATGTCAAATAACAAAGTATGAGGTTATTTAGTTGATATTTCATTGTTTCAGAAAATCATTTCATATGCACGTCGATTACAAATCACGCGCTTGTTATAAGTTTAACATCAAATTTCCAGATAGCGTTTGGGCTCGCGTAAAAGCGTCTGAAATGTATGTAAGTACGACATTCAAGATGACAGTGGAAAATCAGGTTTCAGTTTATGTCAAATCCGCTGATTGTACTCTCAGTCATGGCGTAAGTCTTAGCGTTTTTATGATAAGAATTAAATCAGCTAAACAGTTTAGCTCAATAAAAGATAGTGTGTATATAATGATGTATTGCGTGTACAGGATATAAATTCAATTAAGGATTCTTAATAAACAATAACGCCAACACTTGATGCTTTAAAGATGGACAAGAACAACAGCAAAGTTGTTATAACTTTTCATGTACCGACCTTTGTTGGGGATTAAACACACGACCGCTGGATTGCACAGCAAACGATACTATTATTTTGTGTAGGTTTACATTCATGGGTGGACCATGGAATCTTAGGAAGGTCTAAAAACGTTTGGCAATCCATGCTGAAATCTGCGGTTAATTAGAAACCTGTGTAACCAGGCAAGCAGGAAATGCGTTTCATGTAGACCACTGTTAGCCATCATACTTTACCAAATTTGTTGGAGCGTTTGTATTCCGATCACGCTTCAATTTATAAACAACCATCGTGCGACAGTTGCGTGTAAGCGTATAATTGTTTCTACCTGTCAGGACTACCGCCCGGGGCAGGTTGTGATGAATTACGTTCTCGAGAAAATGACAATTTATACATGTACGTGAATGGTACACAGCCATGTGATCTTACGACGTATGTGTAATTTTAGCATTTGTCGAAACGTCACGTATTTAAAGTTGTACGAGTATATCAAATGTACGAGCACATTTATTATGTTCAAAGAGTTACGGCAACCTATTATCTATTATGGACACACTTGCAATTCAGGTATCGTTGTCAGCAATACGCTCTGCAGTAACATCAAATTAACTACACCATAAAAATACACATTTTGCTACATGAAGTATTCATATGCGAGTGTTTGTGAATATAAGGTCCGTAGTAAAATCACCGCCATTGTCTTTATTTAATTCGACACAATTATAAGTTATAACGATCCCATCAAAAAGACATCGCATTGTTAAGGTTACTTGTTAATGTAATCTCAACATCGTTTCCTTTTAATTTTCAAGATTTGTGTCCTGAAATATATTGTTATCATCTCTTAAGTAATTATTACAATTCTTATCACATTTAGTTACAGGTACACAAATTATAGACGTTGACGATGTGTCACATTTTGACGGCAATTGATGACGATAAAGGACTCACAGTATATAATAGGTTCACTTTTGTACCCGTAATATCGAAAATCTGCTGATCTTTTTTATGAGTATGGACAAGAGCTATTTTGTTCACACCATAACGAAAATTACTTTCTACATCTCGGAAATCAAAATATTGGGAAGTAAGTATTGCACAAGTTTTGGGATGGACGAACTAAAATAGACCGACGAGGCAAAGTCAAAATGACACAAATTATTCCCTCTTGAAAATGAATTTTAAAAAAAGGTATACAAATCCGTTTTTTTGTTTAACATTATTGTACTGCTGTTCCTTATAAATGTTTAAGTTGATGAATTAAGATATATCAAACAAAAGCAATTCCAAATAGCAAAGTGACAGGTAGTAATACATTATATATGAGAAACAGCAAGTACTAGTAGCAAAGTGGAAAATAGTAATACATTATATGTCATAAATAATTCCATACTTGACATAAACGATTGCCCCAATCTTAAGAATTTATGTATAGGATGTTATTGTGTTTAGTTGCTAAATAATCTATTAATGTAATATTTTCCCTGGGTTTCGAGCATTTTCGGTGACGGCAGCGGTTATAGGGGGGGGGGGGGGGCAATTGTGCAAGGAGTGTGGCGTGAAATTCCCGTGCCAGCAATTATATATATATATATATATATATATATATATATATATATATATATATATATATATATATATATTAGACACGTATAACTTCTTAACCTTCATTATCAAGGCGTATTGATAATCGCAGCACAGAAAACTAAAAGTCATACCTCAACCACCCGTCCTTTCCTTCCAGTGTTTCAACGCAAGTACCCTCCTGCCGGTGCTCAACCGGGGCCTCCCATACGTCACCAGGGACGGGTTCGAGTCCCTGAGCTCGGTGCTGCTATACTACGTCTCGAACATGAAACTGTACTGCCACACGAACATCGAAATCGACCACCTGGAGGATATACAGAAACATCAGCTTGACGTCATACATGCGTTTAGGTAAACGGCCTTTCCCAATCGAAATGCGTGAATGGCGTTGAAAAATGCAAAGCTAAGTTTATATTATGTATATTCAGTATTATAATAAGCCAGCGCGTATATAAGACACGGATTGTATACCGGTATGCTTTGTTTATAAGTAACTATCCGTAGTACTATCATGATTTACTTGATTATGCAAATGCTTACATAAACTTCGGTGTTTCAAAATAGATTAATGCACTGTCATACGTCGATATCACTAAGGGATTTGTTTCCTCATATGCAGTTATTTTTTAGATGTGACATAATCGTTATCTCCGTGATTACTTGCACGGGATCTCCATAGCTACTGTCACATTATCTTCATAGGAACTTTCATATAATCTGAATGGTTACTTGCGCGTTATATAAATGGCAACTATCACGTTATCTTCATTTCTACATGGTTGCTTGCGAGTTGTCTCCATTGCTAGTTTTACGTAATCCCCATGGCTTCCTGCCTATATCCCCAAGGCTGCGTGCCGTTATATCCATGGCTATTTGCAGTTATCTGCATGACTACTTGACAATATCTCCATGGTTTCTTGTCTCTATCTCAATGGTATCCATTACAGCGGGGGCGCGTCCGGGTTCCTCCGCCTGGAGAAGGTACAGGAGGCACTGGAAGAGCTCGAGGACACATATGACGATTACAACGACAAGCGGGAGGACCGGAAACTCTCCCTGAACGACCTACTGGAGACGGACGACATCCTCAAGGGACTAAGCCACAAGCACGGTATAGGGAGGGATGCACAAGAAAATAACAGATTCATATGCTCTTTATTGGAGTTTCCTCATAGTGATTGCGTTAGGCGTAGTAGACGTATTTCGGATTTTACAACAATTTTGAAACCCCACAAATCCTTGGGTTCAAACCTAGCTGACCCGTTTTAATCAAAACCAAAAATCACATACCACAAAATCATGAAACTACTATGGCTGTATATAAGAGGCTAGCTTTGTTTATAAATACGGAATATATCATTTTTCAAAACGGTTGGAGATACGAATTTTAACAATAAGAGTGTGTTAATTTGTTGTCTTTTGATGTTTGCGGACTATTTTTCTAATATGTATCTTGTATTGCTAAACACAATAAGCTTTGCGAAAGACGAAAATACATAGTGGTTATATAAGATTTAGTTTGTAATCAAGGTACTGGTACCGCTTTTCCATAATGCAGCAGAATCTCTGTATTCGTGCGTATTAACAATAAATATGCTAATTATATGTATATAATAGATAATTATTTGGTATTGTTGGCAAACGTTTTAATTAGAAAACCGTTAGCTCGGCTAAAATTGAACGAAAATTTGATATACTGAATTAGTAATATATTTCAGACGATCACCATGACGACGACGGCCACGATCACAGACGAAAACGAGGCACAAACGACCATCCTCATGACGTCATAGAAAAGGCTTCTGGTGAGTACTTTGTAATATCAAATAACAAAGAAATGTCATAAGTTTATGCGCGAATAGTGTTCGACGGAAAAAAAAGCTGTAAAACAGTAATACATTATGACCGTGCAAATGCTATCATACAGTATATAAACTGCGAGTAAATTAATGACACACGATGTAAAACTTTTCTAGTTCGGTTCTGCATAAATTTCAAATAAATCTCACCAATTTTGATAGATTGGAAAAAACCGCCGCTCGTTAACCTATTTAATCAACGAATACAATTAGTTATATTTTTCAATGCGATGATGGCAAAAGGTTAACAAGTTCGAAATAATTTGACATAAAAGTTCATCTCGTAGAAGCGTAGCAAACATAAAATAAAGGTCTTATATAATATTTATTGAAAACGCATATCACACCTTTTATTAGTTGACTTATTACAACAAATGTCATATGATTGAATCAATATGTTGTACCACTTCGTTTGTTTTCAGATGTGCTCGAAAAGCGCAAAGGTGATCATGAACACGACATTGACTTTAAAGGTCATGACGATGACGATCATGATGACAAAAAAGACGATCACGATGACGATGAGTCTCACGATGATGATGATCATGACGATGATGATGACGTCATAAAGAAAAAGGCAATTATTTAAGATGTATCTTTAGTGGGACAGCAAGCATCACTTCTTGTGCATGAAAAAAAATATTTCTGTACATTCATTTTAATAGAAATTGATGTGTTAAACAATTTGAACATATCGTTACACTCCAATACACGGGCTTAAAGAAGAACATCACAGGACTATTACTTACTTAACAACAAAGCATTGAAAGAAACAGTTTACCGAAATAGTCTGATATCACAATGACCTTATGTATTGATAATACTGGCAACATATAATATTGGCACTATTTATTATGATGATGAAATGGCCTAATGATGGTGATATTGCTGCTGTCGCTGCTTCTGCTGCTAATGATGATGATGATTATTTCGTGGTTCGTTTTCAGTGTATCAGTGCAGATATCCTGTACGACCAGCTCGGAATGGACGTTGACACGCCCCTGAACGCAGCTTACGTCGGTGACCTGTCAGCGCTCATTGTCTATCATATACTCATGGGTATGACGTCATAGAATTGGAGTCTATATAATGAGTGGCGTTTATAAACATTTACGAAATGTATTTCTTTTTTTATAAAGTTTTTAAAATACAAATAAATATTGAGATACAATAAGTAGCTATTCTTTTTTTATTGATTCCCGATTCAATGCAGTAAGTAAAACTGAAAGTCAAAGATGCAGAACTCAAAACTCTGAAATTAATGCATCAACTGTATGCATATCATGTTTGTTTAATAGCATTAAACTTTTGATTTTCTCTTTAAAAAAATCTATTAGCTCGTGGACCACCGGTATAATGACTGATTCTAGGTTCTGAGATTTCCCGCCAGTGTCGTCTGCTCCCGCGCGAAAACTACTTTACGAAGTCTGTATTCAAGCAGCTCTCTGACGATGACGTCATAGACTATGAAGGTCAGGCTATCCTCCTGTCACGGTTCCCATTCTATTAGGCAGAGAAGGCAACTCCCGGGAGGCAACTGCTTATGGGCCCCGCGACTTTTAGGGGAAACATGTGACCGTCGCAAAATATTTATTTTACATACTCAGCCTATACTAATGCCTTGAAAAAGCCAATAGCCAGTTATGTTCAATTATTAAATGAACAAAACATTGATATAAATGTTCCTTGACAATCAAATATTATTCGCAGAACCGTATTGTTTTAAAAGTATTCACTGCCTATGGGCCTACAAGGTGCTAAATCCGGCACTTACGAAGATAAGTGTTTCTTAGTAGAAAGCATGATAGATTACACGCAATGCAATAGATCTAGATCAACGTGATGTATTAATTGGTTATTAATTATACCTATCTGACATTCTTGAAAGTATATAGACGACTATATATCTTTAATCAACGTATAGTTATTAGAAAAAAAAACTTAACAATGTTAAGCTGGATCTAGAATCCTTCGTCAGTATTGGTCCTTGATATTCTCCTAGGTTAAGAATTCCTGATTTAAAAGATCCATTTCTAACTGTCACTTTTCTGTTATCAGATTTCCAAGAGCTGCTACTAAAGTTGAAGATCGGGAAGGCTATTATGTCACAGATGACGCAGATGGTCGACGCGCACGGTCATGGGCACTCGCACAGAAAGAAGCGAGCTGCAGTTGACCCTCAGAACCTTACTACGCAACAATTCTGGGTAAACAAAGCAATGTTCATGTTTTAGTGATTACTTAATTGGAGCCATAAAAAAAAATATATATATACACACTCAGATCAAGTTCTTTATATGCTCACCGGCAATATTTGTTTTGCTTGTATACTTGTTGGCATACATAGCCGCAAATCGTCCTAAGTTCATTGTTGATACGTTTTTGTTCAGAATGATCGGTGCTACTCCGGCGACCAATTGCTGTCGGTGTTCAAAGTGCCGAAGACCGGAAACATCACATTGGGCCGATTCAAGGACATTTGCCCATCCTTGGTACAACAACAACTTACAGACGCTTGCAAGAAAAGGGCACGTGGGTCTAAGAATAAGGGTGATCCTCCAACGGATCTAGAACGTATGTTTGGTTTAGTATTTAAGATAGTTTCGCATTTGTGTTGTTTGTATTTTAATCGCATTATCGATATGTTATATGTAAAATCCACACCAGTGTATCGTTGCAGGCATTGGTTCTGAGGGCGAAAAGGGTCAAAGCTTGTTTTTATGTTTGAAAAGCTGTTTAAAAAATTGCTTGATGCTATTGCCCCAAAACTTATTTTATAAAGGAAAAAAAAGTACGAGCATAATGTTTGTCATAATGCCGCTGCCTTATCCATAATGCGATTTTTAAGGGCGCAGTTATTGAAAATGAAGTAAATAAAACTCGCGGGAAATTAAAATGGAATATATTGCTCACAAAAAATAAAAAAGAGCAATTTTGTATCTCGTTAATCTATGTTACCAGACCACATATAGCGTTGAAATTTTATCCATTGCTATAAGGAACTCTCTGATTTTTTATTGGCTAACTTTATTTTACGAAATAAATAACGAAATGTTCGTTGATATTGAGTGTTTATGGGGCATTTAATATGTGTGGAAAAAAAAATGTGGTTTTCAGAGTACGATATCGTAAATATGTTACCACCCAATCGTTACAAACGTTTAAATCCTAAAATATTGGTTTTAAATTATAACACGCAATACGCCCGTTGCCATGGCTACCGTATTGTTTCCAGGCTACGGATACGGCACGATAGCGAACATCCTGTGCTGCCTGTGCTCGCTGACGGGTGTGGTGGTGTTACCGTGTGCATCAAAGGCCGTCTACCGGATACTCATAGCGACATTTGTCGGGCTTGCCGTCTCCACGCTCTCCTCGGACGCACTTCTTCACCTCCTCCCTATGGTAACTATGGTTTCACAATACTATTTTCCCTTCCTATGTTAAAGGGATCTTTTCACGCTTTGGTAAATTGACAAAATTGAAAAAAGTTGTTTCAGATTCGTAAGTTTTCGTTTTAGTTATGATATTTGTGAGGAAACAGTAATACTGAACATTAACCATGCTCTAATATAGCCATTATATGCATCTTTTGACGATTTTAAAACCTAAAAATTATAAAGCGTTGCAACGCGAAACGATTGAATAATTTGGAGAGTTCTGTTTTTGTCGTTAAATTTTGTGAAACTACGAAGATTGCTTATATAAGGTATAAAATACGTCAAGAATGTGTACTCGGCGGAATAGCTCAGTAGGCTAAAGCGTTTTTACTTCAGGACTCTGGCAGGACTCCAGGGGTCACTGGTTCGAAACCTTCTCCGGACAATGTTCTTTTCCTTTTTTTAATTTTTTTCTTGATTTTTTACTGGAGCTTTTATATTCCAATGTTTACATTTATCAATATAAAGCATTTAATGAATAAGTTTAAAAAAAATGCCAAAATCTGTGAAAAGGCCCCTTTAAATATGGTTTCACAATAATATATTGTTCCGTCCAATGGTTATTTTGGTTTAACAACAATATCGATGTGGAGTTGAGACAGATTTTTTTATCGAAGTAAATAACTCTAAATGTTCTTTGTTCTACCAATGTCTAAGTTGTGATATGTTGAAAAGTGTTAATAATGCCTTTTGTGACATTGAAGTTGACCAATAGTATGTATATATTTCAACTGTAAAAAAAAGAGAGGCATAACCCAATCAAATTACTTTTAACTTGTGTACATATCACTTCCGACAAAGAGAAATGTTAAGCAACCTATGCAAGTTTAAAGAACAATAGTCGTACTGCACCAAAAAAAAAAAATACATGAGTATCGCTCCGGGAGAACGGGGTTAAATGAATATGCGTAAAATGTCGTCCTAGATACGCCTATGCAGTCTGCACAAGCCAATCAGGCACGACACTGTCCGTCCTAGATACGCCTATGAAGTCTGCACAAGCCAATCAGGCACGACACTGTCCGTCCTAGATACGCCTATGAAGTCTGCACAAGCCAATCAGGCACGACACTGTCCGTCCTAGATACGCCTATGCAGTCTGCACACGCCAATCAGGCACGACATTGTCCGTCCTAGATACGCCTTTGCAGTCTGCACAAGCCAATCAGGCACGACACTGTCCGTCCTAGATACGCCTATGCAGTCTGCACAAGCCAATCAGGCACGACACTGTCCGTCCTAGATACGCCTATGCAGTCTACACAAGCCAATCAGGCACGACACTGTACGTCCTAGATACGCCTATGCAGTCTGCACAAGCCAATCAGACACGACACTGTCCGTCCTAGATACGCCTATGCAGTCTGAACAAGCCAATCAGGCACGACACTGTCCATCCTAGATACGCCTATGCAGTCTGCACAAGCCAATCAGGCACGACATTGTCCGTCCTAGATACGCCTATGCAGTCTGCACAAGCCAATCAGGCACGACACTGTCCGTCCTAGATACGCCTATGCAGTCTGCACAAGCCAATCAGGCACGACACTGTCAGTCTGCACAAGCCCATCAGACACGACACTGTCAGTCTGCATAAGCCAATCAGGCACGACACTGTCAGTCTGCACAAGCCCATCAAACACGACACTGTCAGTCTGCACAAGCCAATCAGGCACGACACTGTCAGTCTGCACAAGCCAATCAGGCACGACACTGTCAGTCTGCACAAGCCAATCAGGCACGACACTGTCAGTCTGCACAAGCCAATCAGGCACGACACTGTCAGTCTGCACAAGCCAATCAGGCACGACATTGTCCGTTTTTATTGAATTGTTCGTGTAAAGGAGGTCTCTCCTAAACAAAAACGAACCTATGTGAAAAGTGTCGTCCCTGATAAGCCTGTAATGACTACACATACTGATCTAGGATGACACTTTATGCACATGAATTTAACCCCGTTTTTTTTTCAAATCAAGACTCATATAAAATATTTGATACCACACAATTTTCTGATTTAGGCTTTCGGCGTTCATGGTCACGAGGAAGACGATGAGGATGACGACCACGCGCATGCGCACAGCGAGGCCCACTTCGCGCCCTTCCTAGGATACAGCCTGATAGCTCTAGGCGGTATCTACGTATTCTACTTGTTCGAGAAGATAATGTCCATGTACAGCGGTCACGTGAGTGAAGTTTTGATGTTGTTGTTGTTATCATTGTTGTTGTTGTTGTTGTTGATTTAACATATTTTACTTCATGCTTTCAAACAAATCTATATACTTTAGTTTTCTATTCGTATTTTGTGGGATAAAGCTTCAGTTTACGTCCTTGAATTGTTTGAAATTTCTTACCGCCTTTTATTGGTTAATATCTGGTTCAAATAGGTTTAAAGGAGTTTTAATTCAGAAATGTTAAATCAAGATAAACAAGACTATATAGACTATCTGGATGGTTAAAAGCTTAAGGATTTGTAAATTGAAGCATAAAAATCTATACAAAAAGTATTGAAAAAAATGCACACAATTATTTGCGCAAAATTAAATCGCAAATTTAAAATGTCGTTTGTACGTGTGCGTTTTTATTTCCTCTTCTTTTCAATTACAAAAATCACGATTTAAAACCTATGATATTCTGTCACTTTGCATAACTCTCGAGCTTAAATACCAACTATTTGTTCGTAATAAAATAGACATAAAACTGTTTTAACGCCACTTTGTCTTCAAAATTGAATTGATGTGTTGGCGCCCATTGACATCAAACACGATTGTCAAACATAAAATTTCACTTTCAAAACAAAAAACCTACTTATAAACAGGTGTCTTCTTTATAAAGCGCTTTAATGTATAGCTGTTTAATAACACGGTGTCCACGATGGTGCTTTAGTACGTTAGTAAGATTGCTTGGCGTCACAAAGTGACTCACGTCAGTGTGATGAGTAATCAGTGAATAAATATAGGATTTTACCAGCTGCTGATTAAATGTAAATGTAAGTACAAAAAAAGATTTAGTCAATAGGTGACTGAGTTTATGCGGAGTGTACTTTGTGATCCAGGGTCGTAGCCACGAGGAGGACGATCCCGTTGAGATGGTGATGGGATATGGTGGCTCGTATCCTAGCAATGGAAACAAGGTAGAACGGGCGATCTCGTGTGATTGATGAACATAGGTTGATCTACATTTAATCGATTGACCCCATTATTTTTTATTGTGACATTAATGCGTTCAACCCTGGTTTATCAAATCCATGTGTGGTTTGTATCTAATCAAACAAATACATAAACGCATATGAATAATGAGTGTTTTAAATTGTGTCTAATATGAGTTATGATGTATAGGGAAATTGCAGACGTATTAAGTTCCTGCCGTAAATCATGATCATAGATATCTAATTTTAAAGATACTAATCGACATCTGATACAAAAGAATGTTTTAGTTTACAAATTACACGCGTTTTCTTCTCAAAGATATTAATCTAGGTTAGTTATGCCTGTTGTTCAAATATGCAATTCCGGTCTAAAGAAAATATCAGTTAATGTTTAATTGTGAATACACTAAAGGGTATTTTATATCGTTTCTTTATTTTCTAGCACTCACATGGCAACGGGTTCGGCTCCAATGTGACCTTGCCTAGATATGACGAAGGTCACCAAGAGGAACGTCCTAAATCCAGTAAGCCCGAAATATGTGTGTATTATAATCTGCTGTTGATAAGTGTTCATCGCATTTAATTGAATTTTTATACGTACATTGTAGTCCATTTGGAGAGTGTATGTAGAAGACGTAAATATAGGCGCTGTCATCACATGAGGCATAATTTTAAGTTTAACAACGATATATTTGCTAAACTGATGATATGTTTAATTCCTCTTCAGTCAAGTACAAAGATACTTCACTATATGTGGTGTCTGTTCTTCCTGTTCGACAGGAAGAATTTCGATATTACAATAAGGGAAGGTTATGATGTTTGTATTATTGCAAGAGATGATAGAGTAGTGCTTCGTGTATTGACAATAACATTATATTAAAACTCAATATATTGCATTTTAGAAATGTCTTTCATAGGTAAGTTATAAATCGCTTGGCTCAGGTGTGCGTGTGTGTGTGTGTTGTTTTATAGATGATATCCATTATACTTGTAAATCTTAGTGAAATCAGGGTGTTGCATTATATAATTTGTATCCACATTGATCAATTCAATTTTAGGAATGATTGTTAAATTTATAAATTCTGTGAAAACCGCAATGCGATCATCCGAAATCCATGCTGCAGACATTAATCGTACATATAACGCATTGTTCCTTGTATTATATGTAATAAACCACTGTTGTTGATCATGATAAGTATAACCTGTTTTCTTTACGATAGTGGACTTGAGATATAAAATTTCATTTGGTGTGTTTGTCTATTTGAAATTTACTTATGACAACTTCATACATGTAACTAAAAGCAAATTTAAAAAGTATTTTGTACATGTCATTTTATGCATGTGTAATGTAGTTTCTGAATGTATACTAGTTTAGGTTACCGATATTATTTAGTAAGTATAACCAATATAATAATATGCTTATTTTCCCGAAATGAAGTTGAAATAAAAGTCCGTCCGGTACAAATATTTCTTCCAATTAAACACGAACATCTGACGACATAGTCCTAGATCAGCTTTGTTTCGTATACACTTTCTCAATATGATTACAATTTACTATTATTGTTATTTATTTTCAGTAAAAAATGGTTTCAAAATTAACAAAACAAAATAACCATTGAAACGTATGAAAGTATATGCTTCTTCAAACTTTGCCTTTTATTTGAAGACGAATTAGTTTTGTATATGAACTACTTATTTATTTCCATCTTTCTATTTTAATATTATTTTTATTATTTAATATGTGTTTCATTCAAGTTAATAATTCTATAAGCTCACCTTAGCAGGTAGTGCTTATGTGGATCTTTAAGAATATCGTAATGTACGTAGTCCGTTAGTTCATGCGTACGTGAAGGCAGCGTTCGTGTGTTAACCCATTTATGCCTAGTGGACTCTCCCATCCTTCTAAATAGGATCAATTTTATTTCCAAAATTAGGGATGGTCTGGTATATTTATTTATATTTTTAGAATATTTCTCACAGAGGTTCCTTTAAGCAAACAGCGCAGACCCTGATGAGACGCCGCATTATGCGGCGTCTTATCTGGGTCTACGCTGTTTGCCAAAGCCTGTTTTCTAGACGCTAGGCATAAATGTGTTAGCTTTTTCTTCTAATGACTTCTTCTCCTACACCTTATGACAGATTTAAACGAAACATTACAGGCATGAACGTTGGGTTATCGTCTTTCAAGGTGGTTCAGATAGTTCCGATCCATAGCATATATTGGTCATCAGAGCTAAAGTTAAATGTAAAAATAAAAACTTCAAAATTCTTCATCTCTGAAAATACATGGCTCATGCGTTTTATTTATGGCGTGTTACACCGTCTAGTGGTCCTCTGTCTTTTTTTCAAATCTTGCCCCTTAGGTTAACAATGGCCGGATCCTGGGGAGAATTTTGTTTCCTTGTGGGTATATTGTAAACACGTTTTGTGTGTATAGTCGTATGGTGGTCCTTTACCAAGTTGTTTTTTTTTTCAAAATGTTCCATCCTTAGTGTTACTTGATTCCTTTATATGTATAAAATAAATACTCTAAACATTTTTTTCTTCTCAAACCACAAGGTTCATCTGTTGTGTTTTATTTAACATTATATGATAGGCATCTACATAGTTTGTTCAAGTAATGCCCTTCGGGTCTAAATTGATTACAGCCTTTCTTTCTAAACAATGGTTATGCCATGAAATAGTTAATACAATTTTCGTCCTTTTATTATATGCATGTACAGTTTATATTTACATTTAATATTTAATATAAGTTTTATTAATTGAAAGATATTATATAACATATGTAATTTAAAATCTATATGTGATTTTATATGTTGTTAAAAATATATACTACAACATACACTGCATATTTCATTTGTTGTGTACATTCACATGAAAGCGCGATGTATGATCTATATACGTTCTGACCGCAAGATTTTTTTGCAGTTTGCTATAAACAATTGTGCGAACAAATCGTGTGTGTAAGATCGCAATAGCAAGAGTGCATTTTATATTAAAAATTCGCCAGCTTTAAACAATTGCTAATAAACTACATCCATGCGGTTGTGAGCAAAGCAAACGGCTGCATTTTGCGGGGCGTTTCGCACGAGTCACAATAAGGCGAATATTACGCATGCACATTCATCGATATCAACTTTTTTGCAGACATGCCTCCAATCGCCATAATGGTGGTCATCGGCGATGCGATTCACAACTTTGCCGACGGGCTCGCGATCGGAGCCGCGTTCACAGAGAGCAACAGTCTCGGTATCTCCACCAGCATAGCCATCTTCTGCCACGAATTCCCACATGAGCTCGGTTGGTGCTAGCTTACAACGTCGAATTATGAAATAATAATAATAATAATAATAATAATAATATTATTATTATTATTATTATTATTATTATTATTATTATTATTATTATTATTTTAATTTTTTTTACTATTATTATCATCATTATTATTGAAAGAAATACAAATACAATATTTTGCATGATGTTGCCTATTTTTTTTAAACATATATCTCCCTGGCTATGTAGCACAAAATTCGTCTTTGTGATGCGTTATCTCAAATAATTCAGGCGATTTCGCGATCCTGCTCACGAGCGGCTTGTCCTTCCGGCGGGCGCTCCTGTTCAACTTCCTGTCCTCGTTGACCGCCATGATTGGTCTTTACGTCGGCCTCGCCGTCTCCACGGACCCCTCGGTACGCAACTGGATCTTCGCCGTCACCGCGGGCCTCTTCCTCTACATCTCTCTCGTCGACATGGTAACGCTCACTTCCGTTGATTTGTAATGTGAGGCTCGCTCTAGGAAAACGGAGTTTAATGTATGTGCGTACATTGTCGTCCCAGATGAGCATGTGAAGTCCGCAAGGTTCAATAATGAATGACAATGTTAGGTTTCATGGTATTTGTAGTTTGAAGGAAAGTATCTTCTTCGAGAAAATGCAGTTTTAGGCGGAAAGTATCGTCCCTTATTAGCCTGTGCGGACTGCCCAGGGTAATCTGGGACAACACTTTACGTACGCATGCATTAAAACCCTGTTTTCTCAGAGATAGTTTAAATTGTATATACCCCCCTCCCTTTAACAAACATCGTCTGCGTTTCCGAATTTAAAAAAATATTCAATATATTATAAGACGACTTTTAACTTTGTGTTACTAGATCTTTTATCGTGGTTTATTCGACCGATATAAAAAGGTGTATGCTTCAGTCTTAACGAGCGGTTCACATTTTAGCGCCGAACAATATAAATTAATAATAGATGTACATTGTAGTTAAAACATAGCTTCTATTCTAGTCATCCCATTGTTTTTGTCTTTTTTAACGAACAGAAACAAAACACACTAAATATTATTATATTGTTGTACAATTAGTAGTATGCTCAAACATAAATATCGTAGATGACTTTTTACTTTGCATCTCTATTTTTATCTCGGTGCTGATGAAATAACGATAAGTTTATGAAAATGGTATTTGTTTCAATTGGTGGAAAGAATATCACGTCTTCGACACGGTGGTGTGGAACATGCTTGATAAATATTTTGTTAAAGCTTAAAACTTAAGGCAGCCTTCCTCTACCAATCGTTTATTTTTTCCAGCTTCCGCAGTTGCTTGAGAAGCGGAAAGAGAAGCCCCTAACGAACTTCATCTTCAACAACGTGGGCATTTTCATCGGACTCGCCATCATGCTGCTGCTAGCGGTGTTTGAGGAACAGATCCGAGGTATAGGAGGTAAGCAGTGCATTCCCAAACCACCACTATGTTTAGATTAAGCCTGTTTATTTTGAGTTCGATTGATCGTAAGTTTAAGGCTTATTGAAACTATCGAGTCTGTTTCCTGGATAGAACCAGGACGTGGTGTCTTTGTGGAGAGCGAAAGAACGGATCGCTGTATTTGCATTCAAATAATTATACTCGATACAAGATAAGATACTTTAAGGATTTAAGATTTATCAGTTTAGTGTGCATCCCGATAGGTTATTTCTTCACTTACAAATAATGAACTTTCAGGAGTACGTGTATTGCAAACTTGTCGCAAGGGTTACTTCCCCTATCGGGACGGCGGTGACTTGGGATATGCTTGTCTGGTTTTACGTTGCAAATATAACACCAGAGTTACTCCTGCTGCTACAAAATGTTTATGCTGTTAAAGAACCAGAACCCATTTATTGTTGTTGTTTTGTTTTGTTGTTTTACAGACAGCAGTTCGGTTATTCATATGGAATCATTTAACTTAGAAGGAAACGAACAGTAACATATGTAGGCATAGATACAAATAACTGCAGCAAACAAAAGAGATTTGATAGTTTGTGATATTAAAAATATGCATGTACTTGTATTGACGTCGCGTCTGACACAGTTTATTCATTCGTAAATTGTGTCAAACAATTTTATTTTATATGGTTATGATACGTTTGAATGAAGACAACATTCTTGTAAAAGCGCCATTTAATTAGTAATCATTGTAAAAAATTTGAAAAGACGACGGTTTTATAGGCCTGGTCTGACATCTTCCTTGTATAAGTATGAACATTGTCTTTATAGTAATATAACATAAAAACACAGTAATATATGATTTACTTGTATGTTTCAGGAACCGCTTAACATATTAACAAGAGGAAGGCCAAGTCCACGACCATAATTAAAAGTACATAGGATTTAGTGCACGTGTGTCAGGTTTCGTCCTAAACTAGTGTGTCATGTTTGCACTTTTTGTTTTAAGAGTGCAGAAGTGAATTATGCTTAGAAAAGACCGTGTGAAAAGTAAAATACTGAAAATAATAAAATGTTAAACCATACTTACTAGCCTAAGAACTGCGATTGGTGGTCAGCCTAGACACATGCGCATTATTCTGCTTGTTGATTGGTAGTCAGCCTAGACACATGCGCATTATTCTGTAGTCAGCCTAGACACATGCGCATTATTCTGCTTGTTGATTGGTAGTCAGCCTAGACACATGCGCATTATTCTGCTTGTTTGGTAGTCAGCCTTGACACATGCGCAGTATTCTGTAGTCAGCCTAGACACATGCGCAGTATTCTGCTTGTTTGGTAGTCAGCCTAGACACATGCGCAGTATTCTGCTTGTTTGGTAGTCAGCCTAGACACATGCGCAGTATTCTGCTTGTTTGGTAGTCAGCCTAGACACATGCGCAGTATTCTGTAGTCAGCCTAGACACATGCGCAGTATTCTGCTTGTTTGGTAGTCAGCCTAGACACATGCGCATTATTCTGCTTGTTTGGTAGTCAGCCTAGACACATGCGCAGTATTCTGCTTGTTTTTTTCTATGCATATACTTCGCAACAATATGAATTTTGTTGTTACATGGATCGTTTGTGACAGCGAACAGATTTTATAAACATGTTGTTTTATTTATATTTAAAATATGAACCATTTAAACTAACATACGCGTAATGTATATTGTTTATTGATTTATTAATGATACTGGTTATAAAAGAGTCATGTTTGAATTGTGTTTTTGTTGTTTTTGTTGTTGTTTTTTTTTTTTTTTTTTTTTGCATTTCAGATAAACCTGTAATTGTAGTCAAAATATTTTGGATATTATCAAACAAGTATATACGAGATATGCTAAACATTTTCTATACACAAAAGTATCCGGTATAAAATGAATCAATACAAACTACTACTTGTCCATGTTAAATTTTAATTAATATATGTATTGCAATAGTGTCATTTGTTATCTTTACTTGTAAAAAAAACTTACAACACAAAACGCGATGTTGCTTCCCTAAAATGGTTTTAATTAGAAAATACATAATTAGAATGTTTCCTACTGACGGGACATTTTTTACATTTTATTGCATATAACATAGGCCAATACTTAGGACAGACGCAATGTAGGCCAATACTTAGGACAGACGCACTGAAAAATCTGATATAGCTTTACAATCGTTCCAAAATACGTTTTACTAATTTTAACTGTACTGTGTCTGCTATAACGACAACAAAACAATAAATTGTTCATGTTATATCTTCATAGAAAGATATAAAGTATGATATTGTACCAATATAAATGTAATTTCATGAAAGTAGAAATTAATTTTCATTTAAAGGGGCCTTTTCACGTTTGGGTAAATTGACAAAATTGAAAAAAAGTTGTTTCAGATTCTCAAATTTTCGTTTTAGTGATGACATTTGTTAGGAAACAGTAATACTGAACATTTACCATGCTCTAAAATAGCCATTATATGCATTTTTTGACGATTTAAAAACCTGAAAATTATAAAGCGTTGCAACGCGAAACGAATTGATAATTTGGAGAGTTCTGTTGTTGTCCTTATATTTTGTGAAACTACGAGGATTGCTTATATAAAGTATAAAATACACCTAATATTGCATCAGGTAGGATAGCCGAGTGGTCTAAGTCTTTTTTACTCCAGGACTCCAGGGTCAGTGGTTCGAGCCATGCTGAGGGTTACCTTTTTTTCTTTTTTTAATTTTATTCTTGAATTTTTACTGGAGCTTTTTAGATCCAATGTTTACATTTATCAATATCAAGCATTTAATGACAAACTTCAAAACATGCCAAAATCTGTGAAAATGCCCCTTTAATGAAAAGAGACATTCATAGCTCTGGGGCCTTTATTCCTGTTTGCATGATTGATTCTGTGACATACAATATCGTTAAGCATGGCTTCAAATATTTTAAGAAAGGTGTGTTTTACTTATTTTTATTTTATAATTGTCTTTAATTCTTTAGCATACAGGTCATCGGCAAATTTAGCAATCTGTCCAAAAAGTTCATCGCAGCAATTTCATATCTATTTAATCAACATATGTATATTTATTTCATGATTTTACATATAGAAAGGAATATGTTTTATTTCAGATCTTGCATTTCATTGAAATTTATTCTTGTCAAAACAATAAACAATGTAAAGTCGACAATTTGCTGATGAATGCATATATATTGTATAGATCATTGAATTGCACCTCTTTGTATTGTATTTTTTATTATACAATACTATTATTTAAATCATTTATGTCATGTTCATTGTGCATACATAATTGGATTTTTATTAAATTGTATCATTGATTTGAAACAAATTTAGGTATTGACCTACTATTTTGTAAATTTGGTAAATATATTTACTGTCAACTGCTGTAGATGACCAGACATTCAAATGCTATACAATTTATTTGCAAAGAAAAACTTGCTTTTTATATTGTGTATTGTTTCATCTGTAAAATTATACATTTGTAAATTGCCAATGTGTTTGATCGAGATGTTAATATAAACATAACAGTAAATGTGCATTATTTGTGTACAATATGCAGCTAGCCGCACTGAAGCAGTGCAAAAGCAGATGTTTATGGAAACTTCGAGTTTAGTTGCCCGATTAGTTTTCATTTAATCTCACGTGTTAACGGGAAACAGTTTCTAAAAATTGTGTGTATGCCATTAATTTATCGAAGCTATCCGTTGAAACGTTATGCGACAACGTCGGAAACGGAAACGTATATACACAAATATATGAGAATTGTTGTCGAGGTTTTCAGAATTGTGTCTTTTTATATCAAGAATTCGATTTTTTCTATCAAGAATGATTTTTAGTTCTTGATATCAAAAAATTGGTTTTGTTATATAAATACATTTTGATAATACCAAATCAAATATTTCAAAATCTTGGTATCAAAAGATATGAACGATTTCTTGATATCAAAAATGTTTGTTTTTTTATCTAGAATTCGATTTTCGAATATCAATAATGATTTTTCTTTATATCAACAATTGATTTTTTTATCAGAACATATATCAAGAATTATGTTTTAATTTGAACAATTTTTTAAATTAAATATCAAGAATTGGAATAATACGTATAAAAATGTCTCAAAAAAAGTACAATCGTTCGATCTGCCATGAAAATAAGGCATTCAAACAAAATACAAAACATATTTTGTGACGAGTAGAGTGTTGAGACCAGCTCTTTGTAACTTACGAGAACCCGTATTCGGGAATTGATGAACATTCCAACTGCTATCAGCTGATATTATTTGATTTTCAATTAGTAAATGTGTCATTATGTCATCATAGCAGTAAGTTGACATGACTAGTATGGAGCAACCAGGAATTAATTTAGTTCACGTTAAAATGAGCTTAAAACTGTTTTATTATATTCCAAGAAATTTACTTTTTAGATCGTGACAATTGATTACTTTCTTTTTTAGCTTGATATTGCTTGTTTTATAATAATTTATCTAATCGAATAAAATTTCTATGAGATATTAAAATAGATTATTCATTTTCTTTTATTCCACATTGTGACGAAATCCGTCGGTGAGTAATCGAAAAAAAAGTAAGTCGTGCGTTATCAAAGCCTCTGAGTGAATATGAATATTCATACGATTTTTTTTAAGTATTTCATAATCATTTGATAATATTCCAAAAACGTGCTTTTGTAGATAAATCACTTATAAAACATTTGTCAGTTTTAAAACGAAAATGTGTGAACGAGTCTCTTTTTATACACACCGTTTGCTTATCCATGGGATAAAAATGTACTTGTTATACTATAATTTAAACATTTTTCTCAGTACTTAACATTTAATGACACTGTTAGATAATCGTTTTAATTTCAAAAGAATACATCATTTGCGGTGTTTATATTTTATTAACACGCAGGACATGTCATTTACAGTTTATTTTATTCTACATGTTTACCAGCAATACTAATATTCTGATAAAAAAATATTCTCGTCTTAGAAACAGGAATGTAATACAAGATGACAGTGGTCTTACAGCGGTAATAAATACGGAAAGAAGTTGCCTCCCTTTGTTAGTAAAAACATAAATCATAACGCTCAGTCTGTTTGTAAAACAGTTGCAAAACTAAAATATAAATACGGAAATAGAAATAAAAAAAGACTTACATATCGACAGACTAGCGCCACACTACACATTCGCAAATATTACACATCGTTCATTATATTTACACATCCATTAATTTCAGTTTCACTATTTGAACAACGTGCATAACAAATACATCAAACATAAGAAGCATTTCAAGTTTGAAGATTTTCCCGATAAGAATTTGAAAACATAGAATTTTAATAAATTGTCGGAAAATAAACACTACAATTGCAAATATTACCAGTAATGTGATTAAATGATTTAAATGCCAATCAAACACGCCTTATCGCGATGTGTTTAACCCATTAATGACTAGTGAACTCTCCCATCCTTCTAAGTTGGATCAATTTATTTCCAAAATTAAGGATATCTAGTATATTTATTTCTATATTAAGAAGAATTCTTACAGAAATTCCTTTAAGCAAACAGCGTAGACCCAGATGAGACGCCGCATCATGCGGCGTCTCATCTGGGTTTACGCTGTTTGCAATGTCCTTTTTTCAGGACGCTAGGCATGAATGGGTTAATTCGAACGGTTTTTGACTAATTACTTCGCAGTAGCTCGTAATAGTCATATAACATTATTATCAAAGCATCATATAAAATCTAACTTTTTCTATGAAACGAGAGGCATGTGTTTGAAATGCGATTAATCAAAAGGGTATAAGCAATTTCCAAAGCTACTTTAATGCAAATACTTATCCACACAAGATTACCGATAGGTGGACTGCTTCAAACCACAGGTGGTAAGGGTGTGGCTATGATATTAATTAGTAAAAAAAATAATTTTGAAAAAAAAAAATTATAGCCACACGCTAACCGCCTGTGCTTCAAACACACAATTTCTAAAATGCCGTATTAAACCTGTAGAAAGATTAACAAAAAAACGTTAATTTTCGTACGTTGCACATTCAAAGGTACTTACGAACAGCATTTTTTTTCTTTGAAAATTTTTAAGTATGTCAAATGGAATGTTTAATACGAATTTCATTTTGTTCAATAAGAACCTATGTAACATCATATATATTTTATGACCTCAGTCTTAAGTTGAAAACACATTACTGTACACAATTTGCGATTCTGTCCAAACATCGTAGTGCCTATAAAAGAAATTTCTAGTGATATAAATGGTCGATTATTAAAACCTCAGTTTTCAATGAAGACTTGTATGTCCGATTGAAATATATTTTAATAGATATGTTCCAAATATTAGAAGTCTCATGAAAAATCTGCAAATTAAAGAAAAAACACGTGTGCACAGTTAATTACTGATATATTTGTGTGCTTTTTCGAAGTGTTAATGTTATCTAGCTATGTCTTTAAATTTTGTCAATAGGATAGCACCAAGTATTTTAGCCTCGCTCTGTGAAAATGGGGTTTTAAAGCATGTGTGTCCGCACAGGCTAATCAGGGACGATACATTCCGCTTTAATGATATTTTATGTTTAAAGAAAGTCTCTTCTTATCAAAATCTTGTTTGGGCGGAAAGTGTCGTCCTGATTAGCCTGTGCGTACTGCACAGGCTAATCAGGGACGACACTTTCCGCCTAAACTAGATTTAATCTGGGACGACACTTTACGCACATGCATTATGTCCAATTTTCTTAGAACACGACTCATTTATTTGTACATTGGAATACTGCGTTTGTATGAATATGCAAGACACATACCACATATATTATGACATTCGTATGTGCGTATGTACGATGAAACTTATACGGATCGTTTCCCTTATTGTATATGTTACGAATGATACGACATTTTACTATTTGTACGAACTTGAAGGCACAGATTGCTGTCTTTCACAAAGCTCGTAGAAACGAAGAATACGAAGTGTTTAAGTATTGATACTCGCAATTTTAAATCGCGAAAAACATATGAACTTGTTTAATTATGGTATTCGGTATATCTGAACTGAATCACTAAGCTATGGAATGGCAACAAAACCTCATTAAAATCAGGTGTAAAAGAACACAATAAAAGGTTTTAAAATAAAAAACAAACGTATCTCTCCTTGTTTTTCCTTCGTTTTGTTCATTCAAGTGACCACGCGACTTGCTTTTGAAACAATTTTCTCGCACAAGCATTCGTGCCATAAAAATATAAATACGTGTTAACCGCGCAAATTTAAATGTTGTACAAAGCAACTTATCATATTATATCAACTAATCAAGCACACTTCAAATCACAGTACTGTATGTTGGCCTTCAAAATGACGCGCGGTGATTGGTTGACGCGTTGACACCTCTCGGCAGGTGCTTGGCGGAGTCCTTTTGTTCTCGTGAGCACTAGCAAAGTTTGCACTTCCATTGTACTGACTATTATTATTTGTATTCGTGGATCTGACGACGGCACTATCGAGATCGCCCACAGTTCCCGATTGTCCATTTGCATTCCCATTATTCTCCTTTTGGCCTTCACCACCAACACCGTTTTCAAAGAATTCCGGTTTGTCTAAGATTCCGGACCGTTGTTTGTTTTTCTGTTTGAACCGTCCTGACCTGGAAATCGACATAGTGTGTCGTAGCCTCGCGTTCTTTTCCTTTTCGGTTTCGGTCTGCACGCCGCTTTCCTCCTTAAATGACTCAGATCTCGCGAGATCAGCCCTCGCTTTCTTTGAGGATTTCTTTCCCCAGAATTTTAACCAAGACATTTTAAGCTGCTAATTTTGTTTCAAGTAAAGTCATCCAATAAAATACAATCCACACACGACTCAAAATATCTTGCACAGTACCAGCTTAATAAAAAAAAATAAAGTCGGATATGGTTCAACCAAAATAAAAAAGACCTATTTATTTGTTTAATAATTCTGAGTAAATCATTAGTATTTTGTTCCAACGCAGTTTCGTACCCAGACGACACTCCGAGTAAATGTTTCAGCAGTAAACTGAATAATCAGCCTCCACAATAGTACACCGTGTACGTGTCACATGATGACCTGGGATCTAACCAATGCACAGATAGGTCTAGCTGCGTCCCTGAAAATATAACAATCATTCACTTAGAGACAAATGTTTGATATCGGATTGTCTCCTCACATGTAATGTATATTAGTAAGTTCGAACGGAATATGAAGCAAACGTGTATTTTACATGAAAACACAACCCGTGATATTGTGTTATACCGTTGCAATAATTAAAAATATACAATATGCGATTTCGAAAAAGGAACATGAGTCGTCTTAAGAAACTGAGAACCGTAACACGAACATCATTCTCGGTGAAAGTTTCGATTATGTACCTGTATCAGGTCATTGTAAAACACTTGATCCTATAAACCACCGTGAGTTTAACTTTTGAAATGCACGCAATAGCAATCGATTTGTCAATAAAATCCATATCGAGCAACCAATTTATGTGATACTCCGTTTGAAGATAAGCACACCTGATATTACGCACACGAGTACAGGATCTACCAAACATTATCATTATTCCTTATACTACTGAAGCTGCGGCAGCTGCTGTCGCTGTTGTAACAATAACAACACAAACACGAACAACAGAAACGAAGTACAACGATAAAAACAATACCGTAATTATATCACATAATATTTATGAATGCATAATATATGATTAGGATGCTATATTTGCTATGTTGCTATTTATGCTTAGGCTATGTGGGATTTAATTGTGAAACTGCATGGTTTTATTGAATACTTATGTCGCATGTGTAAGAAATATCGAAAACAAATATGTTCATAGTTTATACATTTTTTAGCAGTATATAGTAGCTGCGAAGCCAGTTGTTGGGTATTAAAACTTGCAAAAGCTAATGAATTAATAATCCTTCTTTAGTACCACGAACCTATTGAATAATAACACTTGCTATGAATGAAGCCACATAATCCTATTACATGTATATACTATGCGCATTTTCTATCCGAATGAAAGCCGATATCATACCAAATATGCAAAAAGCGTGATCCTTTGGCGAAAGGGAAGTTCAAGCATTCAATTAAAAGCAAAATGTTGAGGTTTTGTCGGGGAAAAAGTCAAATCTTACACATTTGTCACAATCATTAAGAAAATGCGACATGTTGCAGAAATTCACATGCATAACTGTAGATATTGTCTCATTCGGATCCAAAGGCAATGTAATATGTCATATCATATAGTTTGTCTGATGCGAAATCTTGTAGGTGTATTTAAAATAACAATCAAATACAAAAATTAAACAAAAAATAGCAAATCAGTAACAAAATATTGCCGTACCTTACTAGTAATCTCGAAAGTTTCAACGATATGAATCACTACAGTCAATATAATGAATATTCAACTTAATTTCTAAATCAAAATATAATTTGTCGCACGTTAACACGCAGCTGTGCGAAAGTCAGATTACGATATGATGTCCCTAATCAACCTCCAGCGTGTCTATTCAAACCGAATGTTTACCGCAGAAGGAGGGTTTTAGGCGATATAAAAAGCGTTTGTTTGTCAAGATTATATTTGCTTTTAACAAACAAAACCTACTGTCGCGTAGATAAGAAAACCAAAATCAGCGTCGACAGGCCCGCAACCGCGGAACGCATCCCGGGTACATCGAGGTTTGCAATCATTTATTCTGCATGTATTGGATAAAAGAGACCACAGCAATATGTGTGTTCTTAAATTTTAATTTTTCCTGCATTTTTTTAGTGTTTTTTTATAATTGTTTTACTTACGTCACATCTGAAAGGCTGACTAGTTCTTTTCGTCCGTGTTTTTCATGCAGTCACAACCGTTTTGTCGCGGTGACAAAGTGATAGTGTTCCCTGTTTTGACAATTATGCTTCCATGTCGCTTAAAACTGCATGTCAGTTGTCATAACCAAGGTGATTTTTAAGTTCTCAGATCAAACCGTGTGTACGTAATTACATATTTGTTACACGCAAATATTCTTTAAAAAAACAAAGATTTGCTTATAGACTTGTTCTGATATATGTGTCCAAAATACTAGCATGTTCATTGGCACTTACCACAGACTCGTTAAGTATAAAGCATCTTGTATTTTGTAAATGATTAACCTATATTCAATCGTCACCTTCAGTGATTTATCATACCCTGGCATTATTGTTTCTAAGCTGTTTACCCCTACCCTCTGATTTGCCTTTCTTAACTATTACGTCAGCATACATAGTCTGTCTATTAATACATCATGTATTTGGTTGCAGCCGTAATTGTTTCAAACCATGCATTTATACTGCTAATCCTTCTTATCTATACATATATGTATAGCTATCAACGTTCATGGCAGGTATTCGTTAAGACGTTAAGACGGTGTATGTGAAGGATTATGTTGAGAACATTTCAATGTCAAAAACAAACAAGAGTAGATTGATTGTATTTCGTTCTTCAAGTTTATCTAAGGTCATTAAAAACTTTGTGAACAGACGTTCTAGATCTAATAAAGTTCTACTGAAACACACAGTGAATGTCAGGTGTCTCACAACACAGGACCATAATTATTAAACACTGGACGTGATGATATATCCAATGACTGTTTGGAAAAAAAACACAAAATGTGTCAACTGATTAGAGTTCTTAGTCTCGAGATAAATAAAATCAACTCGTTCCTATTTGACCATGATTTTCGCCATGAAGCTAATATGTAAAAAGAAACCAAATCAATAATATCATTACAATCAACTCATATACAAGTTCAAAACACCAAACTTGTGTTAGTCGGATCTTTGTATAGCAACAATCACAAACATGTTAATCGTGGTTCACTGTATTCTCGAATATTCTATTCAGTATGAACATTATGTTTATAATCAGATACTGAAAGACCATGCATGAAAACATTTGCGCGGCAAAATCATTGAGCTTGAAACACTGCACTGAAAGTAATTTAATAATGATAGAAGATTAAATACAATTTCCATAGTTCGTGAGTTCAACAAATACTTTCAGAAAACGTTATATGCATACAGATATACCGGTAAACAGATAAAAACATCAGACCGTCAACACATCACGATTGGTAAATTTTAACAAGGGAAAGAAAGCTTAACGTTGCAAGTTACCAATTTGCATTTGTAGAAAAAAAATGCAATATCAAGAAGCCTTTATCAAACAAACAAATCCCAACAATTTAGCAGCATAACTTAATTTATCTCGTTGAAAGCATCGAAATACATTACACATTGAAATTGAGCTGCGCAAAAGTCGAAAAATTGAACTTAATGCTAAAAATTGCATCCGGAAAAAAGAACACATTGTCTATTTTTGCTATAATGATAAAATGGCATTAACTCAAACAAATATAAAGCAAAAAGCATTTTTGAAAATACTGAATCAATAAATTAAAGTCACATCAAAGCCACCAGAGCGTTTCAAGAGCATCGCTGCAGTCGTGTCAACAAATGGCATAACTGCCAATGCATGGTAATTCGAGCCAAAACAAATACACATAGAACATAAATTTGAGCCTGACTTTGTTTACTGTTTAACAGATGTGCTACTATTAAAGGAACACCGTGACCAAGGCATACTTCTGCCAAAGTTAAAAGATGCGGTCACCAACAATGGTCATCAGCAATTTTATCCGGAATAAACGACTTGGTGTATAATATGTGACTTGTTGCGAGGAGAGTATGGGAAAACATTGCACGTAAATGGAACACATACTCAATATCACTTTCAGCTAGCGTGTGAGATAGAAAGCACACAAACACACAAATAGAATCATCAAAACAAGATAACTGGTTTGTTAATGAGTTGTGTCAAACACCGGTATTTAGGGAAAGTGCAAAACCATCGACAGTATTTAGTATCTGAGGTAGTCCGGTCGCATTTGCGAAATGCATGGATTTCCGAGATTAATTGAAGATTAATTGAAATTTATATACGCATGTTGATCCATTCTACATAAACACTGATACTTGTGGTGGAAAGGTTTTTGGATACAGACTGATAGAGACTCTGGATTTATGAGAATTGTCAAACATTAAGATGTCCATGCAAATCGGCTCGAAAACAGCCAGCCTCGCCGAAAGGTCTTATCCTAAATATAGTCAGGTCCTTAAAAGGGTCTAATCCAAAATGTGGAAATTTTCAGAAGAGACGGTCGTATCTGTAGAAAGACAATCGGCCTACGGAGGGTCTTATCCTATGACGAACATTATTAATGTTGTCTCAGTGCCCTGATTATTGTTTCCAGACACATTATCAGTTAAGGCTTGTTATACTACCCATGGCTTACATTTATATAAAAAGCTACATGGATCTAACACATACATATTTCAAAAGACTGTAATTGAAAACTTGAAGGTAACATCCAAGTCTATTTTCTTTACCAGACTCCATCATTTTACATTATTTTATGATGCATTGAGAAACATAATAGAAAGAACGTGCAGCCTCATTGGTACATATACCGATGTCACTTTATATACATGTATTTCAAGCACCATGAACATTAACTACATCATGTACTACCGTGATAAAGTACACAGTTGTTTCGGGGGCACTACCGGGGTATGTACTGACATAATGGTGATGATGACACATTCAGTTGGTCATTTGGCGTTCAGTTACTACTACAGGCTGATGAATAGTCATTTAAGAACGTTCGAAACCTTATATAGATAAACATTGCAAGCCATCATCGCAAAGTAGTATTCGTGTCAACTGTGGAAATAAACGTAAGTACTTTTTATTTAAATTGCATTTTTGTTTTTTTAATGGGGACACCTACATCGCATGTAGAACAAGTGATTGTAAAAATAACGATGTATACAGTTACATGTGTTTATCAGAAGATAATGAGATTTCTAAGAACGCCGTATCTTGGTCGTGCAATTTTCGTTGATATCAGAACATGATTAGATATTAGATATGGATACGTTCGGTAAATATACGTATATATGAAACAACAAAGGGGACAGATGTCAACTGTATGTCCATAATATGTGACGATTAGCACAGAGCCAATCTGGCGTTGGAAAATACATGTTTTCCAGATAGAATATATTTGGGAAATTTAGTCATACGAAGAGCTTTATCAGTTAATCGATTAGAGCTGCTTGATATATATTGACCACATCACGAACCTGGTTCTACCAGTTCATTTATAATTCACTCTTTTGTTGTTGCACGAGATCTTAATAGGTACACATTGCTCTAGTCCAATGATACGGAAGTATTTTATATTTTAGTTGATTTCTAAGTATAATACATCAGACATGAAAACCAATCGCTTACCGATAACAAATCAACGAATGTATTAGTCAGCACTGTGACAAATTGCTCCATGATAGCCAAAATGCACAAGGACTTGCACACAAGAAACCGTTTGAGATAAGACACATAACTCAACACTTTTCACAGTATAAAGGTTGTCATACCTTAAGCCTGTGACTAAATTTATCATTTTTTCTTCGACATCAAGTTTGTTTTGTAACACAGCAACGGGGTTTCGACTTAAAATGTTCAAATATAATAAAGTTTGAGGATAATTTTGTAGCTTCTACTTTATAAAATGTGTATTCTGATATTTAAATTAGCTTTTGTTGTGAATGTAGATAACATCAAATAACCCATTCTTAAATAGGTCTAGTAAAACTGTCATTTTTGCGTGTGTTTTTTTTTTTCAAGAGAATCCAGTGTCTGGTACAAGCACATAAAAATAGAAAAGTGATCAACTGTTTTAATTTAACATGTGTGTGAACAAATATTTAAACATTTATTGAATCAAATATGTCTAAATTGTCTTATATTTTCCGAAATATTTTTTTCTGAACCAAGAACCGCCACGCACAATGGACGGAAACTGAATGTTGTTTAGTACAACAATATTTTGCAGTGCAATCTTACATTGCGATTCATATACATGTTCCCCTTAAAGACTGACGGGATGACTAATTCAACCTGCACTTTACACTTAAGATTGTCCTGAGCTCTGGCTGTAATCAGTTTCAATTGAAAATTTGGAACCAATCCAAAAACTATTTACCTGATACGCAATTGCACGATGATTGGTAATCGAGGAAGAAAATGCATAAGAACAGCAAATGTGCCGGTAAAACGAGGCCAAGTTTTTCCTTCCTTAAGCAGCACGGTGACTCATTTACAGGGTTGATGTAGATAATAAATGAAATAATAGGTGCTTAAACATAGGTCGGAGAGCATGTGGTAAGTTCACAATTGATGAAGGGACAATGTTATGTGATTAAAAACAAGAGCACCGCATAACGGGTGCCACGCTCGGCTACGGGTGCAGTTTTGAATAAATTAAAGCTTGTCAGAATTTAATTTTTTGAAGTCACAGTGACCTTGACCTTTGACCTAGTGACCCCAAAGTGGGTGTGGCGTGTATAACTCATCAAGGTGCATCTACATATGAAGTTTTAAAGTTGTAGGTGGAAGCACTTTGATTTTAGAGCCAATGTTTAGGTTTTAGCACGACGCGGAAGGAGGACGGCGGACGTCAGACGGCGGACGTCGGACGGCGGACGACACGACGAGCTGGCTATGACAATACCTCGGGTTTTCTCCGAAAACGCCGAGCTAAAAAACACTAAAATCAACCGAATATCGTACTCGTATTAATATTTCTGTGTTTCTTATAAGAAATATTTTATCAGTGTTAATCCGATCTATATGTTTTTAAAAATAAATCGATCATGCAATCAATAAGCAACAAATATTGTATCATATAAAACAAGCGCAACAAGAATATAATGAGCATAGTATCGACAAATGAATTTGTTGTCTTAGCTTTGCGACTAGGAATCTAATCTTCATTTAGCGCCGAAGCCATGTTTGACTTTCGTTATCAGGAAATCTGAAAACACGGCAATAATCTTTATCGAGTAAGAATCAATAGAGTTTCGTTGCAAGATCTATAATCAAATTACAAGTCGACATTGTTTTTTGCGTTTTATATTGGCTTTCAATGAAACCACGGAACATAATATTGACAGTGTCGCCATATTTGAAATGTATTCATAGAATTACACTTTGTGCAAAATGCGCAGAGGTTATCGCGTGTAATTTAAAAATATTGCAAAACAAGTCACCGTGAAAACATATTTTTCATTCTTAAAGCGCAGATATCTTTAATATAAGGTGCACACATTATTTATTTATGTGTCTCTGCAATATTAAAATGGTGTGTTTTTGTAAACATAATTTGCAATAATAACACCGTATAAATTGCACATCAGCATTTATTAAAAATTATTTTTCACAAATTGCATACATGACAAGTAATTAATATAGCCTCCCATTTGATCTTTTAATCAGTGAAGTGGAATCGTTTTTATATAACCATTAAACTGTATTAATTGAAAAGTGTGTCATTTATTAAGTAGTTTAAAATGAAAGAGTAATAAACTGTTGTTGTGGTTTTTTAAATTAAAACGAAATTAATTCAATTACATTCAATTGCCGTAGAAAAAAGGCACACACAGACAGTGATATGTGAATTATTACATGTGTCGAAAGTGTTTAATGTCCATGCGCTATAAATTTCAGAAAACATATAACATGATTAAGTAAATGGTTTTAAGATTTTATTTTAATAGCTTGTTTCATTTATGTTCATGTACAAATGGAACTCGGTAGATACACACGCGCATCGAGAGTTAATGTTTAACAATCTCAAATGTGTGTGTTCTATAAATGCATATGTATAAGACAAAGCCCAAAGTAATTAAATCAATACATACATGATACAAAAGCAGAGTTTATTTGATATTGTATGAACTGAATCACTAAGCTATGGAATGGCAACAAAACCTCATTAAAATCAGGTGTAAAAGAACACAATAAAAGGTTTTAAAATAAAAAACAAACGTATCTCTCCTTGTTTTTCCTTCGTTTTGTTCATTCAAGTGACCACGCGACTTGCTTTTGAAACAATTTTCTCGCACAAGCATTCGTGCCATAAAAATATAAATACGTGTTAACCGCGCAAATTTAAATGTTGTACAAAGCAACTTATCATATTATATCAACTAATCAAGCACACTTCAAATCACAGTACTGTATGTTGGCCTTCAAAATGACGCGCGGTGATTGGTTGACGCGTTGACACCTCTCGGCAGGTGCTTGGCGGAGTCCTTTTGTTCTCGTGAGCACTAGCAAAGTTTGCACTTCCATTGTACTGACTATTATTATTTGTATTCGTGGATCTGACGACGGCACTATCGAGATCGCCCACAGTTCCCGATTGTCCATTTGCATTCCCATTATTCTCCTTTTGGCCTTCACCACCAACACCGTTTTCAAAGAATTCCGGTTTGTCTAAGATTCCGGACCGTTGTTTGTTTTTCTGTTTGAACCGTCCTGACCTGGAAATCGACATAGTGTGTCGTAGCCTCGCGTTCTTTTCCTTTTCGGTTTCGGTCTGCACGCCGCTTTCCTCCTTAAATGACTCAGATCTCGCGAGATCAGCCCTCGCTTTCTTTGAGGATTTCTTTCCCCAGAATTTTAACCAAGACATTTTAAGCTGCTAATTTTGTTTCAAGTAAAAGTCATCCAATAAAATACAATCCACACACGACTCAAAATATCTTGCACAGTACCAGCTTAATAAAAAAAAATAAAGTCGGATATGGTTCAACCAAAATAAAAAAGACCTATTTATTTGTTTAATAATTCTGAGTAAATCATTAGTATTTTGTTCCAACGCAGTTTCGTACCCAGACGACACTCCGAGTAAATGTTTCAGCAGTAAACTGAATAATCAGCCTCCACAATAGTACACCGTGTACGTGTCACATGATGACCTGGGATCTAACCAATGCACAGATAGGTCTAGCTGCGTCCCTGAAAATATAACAATCATTCACTTAGAGACAAATGTTTGATATCGGATTGTCTCCTCACATGTAATGTATATTAGTAAGTTCGAACGGAATATGAAGCAAACGTGTATTTTACATGAAAACACAACCCGTGATATTGTGTTATACCGTTGCAATAATTAAAAATATACAATATGCGATTTCGAAAAAGGAACATGAGTCGTCTTAAGAAACTGAGAACCGTAACACGAACATCATTCTCGGTGAAAGTTTCGATTATGTACCTGTATCAGGTCATTGTAAAACACTTGATCCTATAAACCACCGTGAGTTTAACTTTTGAAATGCACGCAATAGCAATCGATTTGTCAATAAAATCCATATCGAGCAACCAATTTATGTGATACTCCGTTTGAAGATAAGCACACCTGATATTACGCACACGAGTACAGGATCTACCAAACATTATCATTATTCCTTATACTACTGAAGCTGCGGCAGCTGCTGTCGCTGTTGTAACAATAACAACACAAACACGAACAACAGAAACGAAGTACAACGATAAAAACAATACCGTAATTATATCACATAATATTTATGAATGCATAATATATGATTAGGATGCTATATTTGCTATGTTGCTATTTATGCTTAGGCTATGTGGGATTTAATTGTGAAACTGCATGGTTTTATTGAATACTTATGTCGCATGTGTAAGAAATATCGAAAACAAATATGTTCATAGTTTATACATTTTTTAGCAGTATATAGTAGCTGCGAAGCCAGTTGTTGGGTATTAAAACTTGCAAAAGCTAATGAATTAATAATCCTTCTTTAGTACCACGAACCTATTGAATAATAACACTTGCTATGAATGAAGCCACATAATCCTATTACATGTATATACTATGCGCATTTTCTATCCGAATGAAAGCCGATATCATACCAAATATGCAAAAAGCGTGATCCTTTGGCGAAAGGGAAGTTCAAGCATTCAATTAAAAGCAAAATGTTGAGGTTTTGTCGGGGAAAAAGTCAAATCTTACACATTTGTCACAATCATTAAGAAAATGCGACATGTTGCAGAAATTCACATGCATAACTGTAGATATTGTCTCATTCGGATCCAAAGGCAATGTAATATGTCATATCATATAGTTTGTCTGATGCGAAATCTTGTAGGTGTATTTAAAATAACAATCAAATACAAAAATTAAACAAAAAATAGCAAATCAGTAACAAAATATTGCCGTACCTTACTAGTAATCTCGAAAGTTTCAACGATATGAATCACTACAGTCAATATAATGAATATTCAACTTAATTTCTAAATCAAAATATAATTTGTCGCACGTTAACACGCAGCTGTGCGAAAGTCAGATTACGATATGATGTCCCTAATCAACCTCCAGCGTGTCTATTCAAACCGAATGTTTACCGCAGAAGGAGGGTTTTAGGCGATATAAAAAGCGTTTGTTTGTCAAGATTATATTTGCTTTTAACAAACAAAACCTACTGTCGCGTAGATAAGAAAACCAAAATCAGCGTCGACAGGCCCGCAACCGCGGAACGCATCCCGGGTACATCGAGGTTTGCAATCATTTATTCTGCATGTATTGGATAAAAGAGACCACAACAATATGTGTGTTCTTAAATTTTAATTTTTCCTGCATTTTTTTAGTGTTTTTTTATAATTGTTTTACTTACGTCACATCTGAAAGGCTGACTAGTTCTTTTCGTCCGTGTTTTTCATGCAGTCACAACCGTTTTGTCGCGGTGACAAAGTGATAGTGTTCCCTGTTTTGACAATTATGCTTCCATGTCGCTTAAAACTGCATGTCAGTTGTCATAACCAAGGTGATTTTTAAGTTCTCAGATCAAACCGTGTGTACGTAATTACATATTTGTTACACGCAAATATTCTTTAAAAAACAAAGATTTGCTTATAGACTTGTTCTGATATATGTGTCCAAAATACTAGCATGTTCATTGGCACTTACCACAGACTCGTTAAGTATAAAGCATCTTGTATTTTGTAAATGATTAACCTATATTCAATCGTCACCTTCAGTGATTTATCATACCCTGGCATTATTGTTTCTAAGCTGTTTACCCCTACCCTCTGATTTGCCTTTCTTAACTATTACGTCAGCATACATAGTCTGTCTATTAATACATCATGTATTTGGTTGCAGCCGTAATTGTTTCAAACCATGCATTTATACTGCTAATCCTTCTTATCTATACATATATGTATAGCTATCAACGTTCATGGCAGGTATTCGTTAAGACGTTAAGACGGTGTATGTGAAGGATTATGTTGAGAACATTTCAATGTCAAAAACAAACAAGAGTAGATTGATTGTATTTCGTTCTTCAAGTTTATCTAAGGTCATTAAAAACTTTGTGAACAGACGTTCTAGATCTAATAAAGTTCTACTGAAACACACAGTGAATGTCAGGTGTCTCACAACACAGGACCATAATTATTAAACACTGGACGTGATGATATATCCAATGACTGTTTGGAAAAAAAACACAAAATGTGTCAACTGATTAGAGTTCTTAGTCTCGAGATAAATAAAATCAACTCGTTCCTATTTGACCATGATTTTCGCCATGAAGCTAATATGTAAAAAGAAACCAAATCAATAATATCATTACAATCAACTCATATACAAGTTCAAAACACCAAACTTGTGTTAGTCGGATCTTTGTATAGCAACAATCACAAACATGTTAATCGTGGTTCACTGTATTCTCGAATATTCTATTCAGTATGAACATTATGTTTATAATCAGATACTGAAAGACCATGCATGAAAACATTTGCGCGGCAAAATCATTGAGCTTGAAACACTGCACTGAAAGTAATTTAATAATGATAGAAGATTAAATACAATTTCCATAGTTCGTGAGTTCAACAAATACTTTCAGAAAACGTTATATGCATACAGATATACCGGTAAACAGATAAAAACATCAGACCGTCAACACATCACGATTGGTAAATTTTAACAAGGGAAAGAAAGCTTAACGTTGCAAGTTACCAATTTGCATTTGTAGAAAAAAATGCAATATCAAGAAGCCTTTATCAAACAAACAAATCCCAACAATTTAGCAGCATAACTTAATTTATCTCGTTGAAAGCATCGAAATACATTACACATTGAAATTGAGCTGCGCAAAAGTCGAAAAATTGAACTTAATGCTAAAAATTGCATCCGGAAAAAAGAACACATTGTCTATTTTTGCTATAATGATAAAATGGCATTAACTCAAACAAATATAAAGCAAAAAGCATTTTTGAAAATACTGAATCAATAAATTAAAGTCACATCAAAGCCACCAGAGCGTTTCAAGAGCATCGCTGCAGTCGTGTCAACAAATGGCATAACTGCCAATGCATGGTAATTCGAGCCAAAACAAATACACATAGAACATAAATTTGAGCCTGACTTTGTTTACTGTTTAACAGATGTGCTACTATTAAAGGAACACCGTGACCAAGGCATACTTCTGCCAAAGTTAAAAGATGCGGTCACCAACAATGGTCATCAGCAATTTTATCCGGAATAAACGACTTGGTGTATAATATGTGACTTGTTGCGAGGAGAGTATGGGAAAACATTGCACGTAAATGGAACACATACTCAATATCACTTTCAGCTAGCGTGTGAGATAGAAAGCACACAAACACACAAATAGAATCATCAAAACAAGATAACTGGTTTGTTAATGAGTTGTGTCAAACACCGGTATTTAGGGAAAGTGCAAAACCATCGACAGTATTTAGTATCTGAGGTAGTCCGGTCGCATTTGCGAAATGCATGGATTTCCGAGATTAATTGAAGATTAATTGAAATTTATATACGCATGTTGATCCATTCTACATAAACACTGATACTTGTGGTGGAAAGGTTTTTGGATACAGACTGATAGAGACTCTGGATTTATGAGAATTGTCAAACATTAAGATGTCCATGCAAATCGGCTCGAAAACAGCCAGCCTCGCCGAAAGGTCTTATCCTAAATATAGTCAGGTCCTTAAAAGGGTCTAATCCAAAATGTGGAAATTTTCAGAAGAGACGGTCGTATCTGTAGAAAGACAATCGGCCTACGGAGGGTCTTATCCTATGACGAACATTATTAATGTTGTCTCAGTGCCCTGATTATTGTTTCCAGACACATTATCAGTTAAGGCTTGTTATACTACCCATGGCTTACATTTATATAAAAAGCTACATGGATCTAACACATACATATTTCAAAAGACTGTAATTGAAAACTTGAAGGTAACATCCAAGTCTATTTTCTTTACCAGACTCCATCATTTTACATTATTTTATGATGCATTGAGAAACATAATAGAAAGAACGTGCAGCCTCATTGGTACATATACCGATGTCACTTTATATACATGTATTTCAAGCACCATGAACATTAACTACATCATGTACTACCGTGATAAAGTACACAGTTGTTTCGGGGGCACTACCGGGGTATGTACTGACATAATGGTGATGATGACACATTCAGTTGGTCATTTGGCGTTCAGTTACTACTACAGGCTGATGAATAGTCATTTAAGAACGTTCGAAACCTTATATAGATAAACATTGCAAGCCATCATCGCAAAGTAGTATTCGTGTCAACTGTGGAAATAAACGTAAGTACTTTTTATTTAAATTGCATTTTTGTTTTTTTAATGGGGACACCTACATCGCATGTAGAACAAGTGATTGTAAAAATAACGATGTATACAGTTACATGTGTTTATCAGAAGATAATGAGATTTCTAAGAACGCCGTATCTTGGTCGTGCAATTTTCGTTGATATCAGAACATGATTAGATATTAGATATGGATACGTTCGGTAAATATACGTATATATGAAACAACAAAGGGGACAGATGTCAACTGTATGTCCATAATATGTGACGATTAGCACAGAGCCAATCTGGCGTTGGAAAATACATGTTTTCCAGATAGAATATATTTGGGAAATTTAGTCATACGAAGAGCTTTATCAGTTAATCGATTAGAGCTGCTTGATATATATTGACCACATCACGAACCTGGTTCTACCAGTTCATTTATAATTCACTCTTTTGTTGTTGCACGAGATCTTAATAGGTACACATTGCTCTAGTCCAATGATACGGAAGTATTTTATATTTTAGTTGATTTCTAAGTATAATACATCAGACATGAAAACCAATCGCTTACCGATAACAAATCAACGAATGTATTAGTCAGCACTGTGACAAATTGCTCCATGATAGCCAAAATGCACAAGGACTTGCACACAAGAAACCGTTTGAGATAAGACACATAACTCAACACTTTTCACAGTATAAAGGTTGTCATACCTTAAGCCTGTGACTAAATTTATCATTTTTTCTTCGACATCAAGTTTGTTTTGTAACACAGCAACGGGGTTTCGACTTAAAATGTTCAAATATAATAAAGTTTGAGGATAATTTTGTAGCTTCTACTTTATAAAATGTGTATTCTGATATTTAAATTAGCTTTTGTTGTGAATGTAGATAACATCAAATAACCCATTCTTAAATAGGTCTAGTAAAACTGTCATTTTTGCGTGTGTTTTTTTTTTTCAAGAGAATCCAGTGTCTGGTACAAGCACATAAAAATAGAAAAGTGATCAACTGTTTTAATTTAACATGTGTGTGAACAAATATTTAAACATTTATTGAATCAAATATGTCTAAATTGTCTTATATTTTCCGAAATATTTTTTTCTGAACCAAGAACCGCCACGCACAATGGACGGAAACTGAATGTTGTTTAGTACAACAATATTTTGCAGTGCAATCTTACATTGCGATTCATATACATGTTCCCCTTAAAGACTGACGGGATGACTAATTCAACCTGCACTTTACACTTAAGATTGTCCTGAGCTCTGGCTGTAATCAGTTTCAATTGAAAATTTGGAACCAATCCAAAAACTATTTACCTGATACGCAATTGCACGATGATTGGTAATCGAGGAAGAAAATGCATAAGAACAGCAAATGTGCCGGTAAAACGAGGCCAAGTTTTTCCTTCCTTAAGCAGCACGGTGACTCATTTACAGGGTTGATGTAGATAATAAATGAAATAATAGGTGCTTAAACATAGGTCGGAGAGCATGTGGTAAGTTCACAATTGATGAAGGGACAATGTTATGTGATTAAAAACAAGAGCACCGCATAACGGGTGCCACGCTCGGCTACGGGTGCAGTTTTGAATAAATTAAAGCTTGTCAGAATTTAATTTTTTGAAGTCACAGTGACCTTGACCTTTGACCTAGTGACCCCAAAGTGGGTGTGGCGTGTATAACTCATCAAGGTGCATCTACATATGAAGTTTTAAAGTTGTAGGTGGAAGCACTTTGATTTTAGAGCCAATGTTTAGGTTTTAGCACGACGCGGAAGGAGGACGGCGGACGTCAGACGGCGGACGTCGGACGGCGGACGACACGACGAGCTGGCTATGACAATACCTCGGGTTTTCTCCGAAAACGCCGAGCTAAAAAACACTAAAATCAACCGAATATCGTACTCGTATTAATATTTCTGTGTTTCTTATAAGAAATATTTTATCAGTGTTAATCCGATCTATATGTTTTTTAAAAATAAATCGATCATGCAATCAATAAGCAACAAATATTGTATCATATAAAACAAGCGCAACAAGAATATAATGAGCATAGTATCGACAAATGAATTTGTTGTCTTAGCTTTGCGACTAGGAATCTAATCTTCATTTAGCGCCGAAGCCATGTTTGACTTTCGTTATCAGGAAATCTGAAAACACGGCAATAATCTTTATCGAGTAAGAATCAATAGAGTTTCGTTGCAAGATCTATAATCAAATTACAAGTCGACATTGTTTTTTGCGTTTTATATTGGCTTTCAATGAAACCACGGAACATAATATTGACAGTGTCGCCATATTTGAAATGTATTCATAGAATTACACTTTGTGCAAAATGCGCAGAGGTTATCGCGTGTAATTTAAAAATATTGCAAAACAAGTCACCGTGAAAACATATTTTTCATTCTTAAAGCGCAGATATCTTTAATATAAGGTGCACACATTATTTATTTATGTGTCTCTGCAATATTAAAATGGTGTGTTTTTGTAAACATAATTTGCAATAATAACACCGTATAAATTGCACATCAGCATTTATTAAAAATTATTTTTCACAAATTGCATACATGACAAGTAATTAATATAGCCTCCCATTTGATCTTTTAATCAGTGAAGTGGAATCGTTTTTATATAACCATTAAACTGTATTAATTGAAAAGTGTGTCATTTATTAAGTAGTTTAAAATGAAAGAGTAATAAACTGTTGTTGTGGTTTTTTAAATTAAAACGAAATTAATTCAATTACATTCAATTGCCGTAGAAAAAAGGCACACACAGACAGTGATATGTGAATTATTACATGTGTCGAAAGTGTTTAATGTCCATGCGCTATAAATTTCAGAAAACATATAACATGATTAAGTAAATGGTTTTAAGATTTTATTTTAATAGCTTGTTTCATTTATGTTCATGTACAAATGGAACTCGGTAGATACACACGCGCATCGAGAGTTAATGTTTAACAATCTCAAATGTGTGTGTTCTATAAATGCATATGTATAAGACAAAGCCCAAAGTAATTAAATCAATACATACATGATACAAAAGCAGAGTTTATTTGATATTGTATGTGATTGATTATCAAAGTGGTATGAATATATAACTTCATATGTCATATAAAAAGAAATGTTTAGGAAAGAAAATGCATGAATATTTTCAGAATACATTGAATTAACTATGATTCAACATTTTAAAAATATAGACGTTATTCGTATTAAATGAATACTGCAAAACATTATACATTATAACAGCAACATGACTAGACATATAGTTCGGCGCATCTGTCTGCGATTGGTCACAATTAAGAGATGGTCACGTTAAAAATGTTAACACAACCTATCTTACAATGACGGTTTAATGGTCCAACGATTGTGATGATGATGAATCGATGATGAAATATTGCTGGTGGTGATTGGAGTGGTCGTAGAGGTTCTGACGATGTAGGTAGTTATGGTATTTATGGTTTTATCCCCCTCTTTAAACATTTGGCATGCTATAATTCATCTTGGTGTGCTATTACTGCAAATGCATATTGAGATACTGTTTGTGTAGTTATATTTGTTGTTCTTAAGTTATAGTGTTTTTAGGTTGTTTTCAATCAGTTACATTCCATGGAAACAATTTAATATGATCACTTTTTTCCAATGATTTGAACCATAGATACGTGTGATTTATTTCTCTAAAACAGAAACGAAAATGTGTTCTTGGCTCACACAGCTTTTGCTTCCTCTTGAAACACGAATATTTGTATTCACCTCATCACGCTGTTAATACCTCGTATCACACATTGCGTACCTGTTTCCACTAGGTTACTACCTCGCATCATACATAGCGTACATTGCGTACCTATTTCCACTAGGTTACTACCTCCTATCACACATTGCGTACCTATTTCCACTAGGTTACTACCACTTAACACACATTGCGCACCTATTTCCACTAGGTTACTACCTCTTAGCACACATTGCGCACTCTTATCACACTTAACATACCTTTTATCGCAATGTTCACACTTTTATCAGACTGCTCACACCTCTGATCACACTTTTCACACTTCTTATGTCATATTATTAATAACTTTTAGCACACTTTTCACACCTCTTAAAACACTGTTCTTACCTCTTTTCACACTTTTCACACTTTTCACACGTATTATCACACTGTTCAAACCTCTTTTGTCTAGTCATTTTACTTATTTTGTTTGAGTACAAAAATGCCTCCAGCGGATATGATATTAAAATAAAATAGCACCAATAGATGTATATAAACATTAATATTAAACCATTTTCTCAATTAAAACTTGGCTTTTATACATAAACGTCGCATATCTAGGATGGTAGTTTTATTTTCGTGCAAACTGGTTTTTGTCTATTCATTGAGGTACAACCTTACAAAAAAGCAGTATGACAAAAACAAAACTAGTGGGTTTTGCATTAGCACCGACTGGCCCTCGTTCGTAACAATAGGTAAATCACCGCGTCTGTCAACTATATGTAACATTATAGCGGTGACATAGGTACTTATAGCGAGCTGGCGGTGATACTATCTAACAGAAGGACGACACTGTTCAGTCTGTTATTTAAACGGGCAGACTTACCTCTATGTATGTAGGAAGCCAAACAAAGCAAACAGACATGTTTATATTAAACGCAACATTCAGCGGGTTTTATAATATTAAACGATTTATTTATCGGATCTTAACCTTATACGATTCGTCATTAATGTACTTACCATGGTTTTCTTTAATGTTTATTATACTCTAAATAAATGCTTTCGACCAATATATTGCATGAACAGGCATCACGTGTTTTACGTAATAGTACAAAGAGACATATATGCAAAACGTTTATGCACTTAAACTTAAATTTTGAGATTTCGTTACCACAAGCAAAATGAACCGCGTCAAATGGGTCGTATGTCATACGCGGCCAGCGTAGCTCCAGACCAGCCTAAATCCGAGCAGTTTGGTCAGGAGCTTCCCCTTTCCGTTAATGTGACCAAAAACCTTGCGTGACTTAACAGAGGACAGCATCCCTACCGACCAGCCTGTGCAGATGCGAATGCTGGTCTGGAGATGCGCTAGTCGAAATTCGGCGTAAAACCCATTTTCGCATGATGCGACTCAAATGATAAACACACATGTTTGAGAAAAACAATAAGAAACTTTCATACTTTAAGAATCTATAACAAGCGTATATGTTTTGCATTGAATTAACATAATTATACTTTACATACTATACATTTAATGTGACTATTTGAATTTCAATATTTAATTGATTTTTTTTTAATTATCCAACATGTAATTTACACTCGCTTTCTATGTTAAATACTCCCATTATATTAAAGTTAGTGGTAGTGAAAACTGAAACTGCATTATATCAAATGAAGCTACAAAGTTATTAAGGACATTTGTGGTTATAAGATATTATTAAAAATAAGCATTTGCTGAACATCAGTGTTCTTTGTATAAATTGTAGCCAGTATATTATGACATTTTCTTTATTAATGACGCCGTCATGCAAATGCAGCCACGAGCCATTGGATGATCAAAGCAAATGTAGTCTAGTCACTTTATATTTAACTGAATTTAAAATCTACTTTGGTTTTTAAACTACAAAGCCGGATTTCAATGGTAAAGTGTCGTTAAATATAAAACATTGGAGAAAGGCAACCCCTTAAAGGTACATTGTCGTTTAGTGCAATACTTTGTTGAAAGGCAAATGTTTAAACAAAACGGTCGTTCAGTACGCAACATGGATGTATGACCCTTCAAGGACACAATGTTCTTTAATAATAAATGGGATGTACAATCCAAACATGAAAAAAAGAAAACTGATTGCCGGAGGAGGGGGTGGGCGGGGGAAGTCGGAAAAATCTACAGGCTGCTGTGTATATATTTATAGATGTAGCATTCAACTACTTCGAGTATACATACATCAAAACAAGAACAACTTACAATTCCTGTTTTACTACATACACACAACATTAGTTTCGTATTAAAGCATTAAAAACATACATTTCAAACGGCTCCCAAATCATTCAAAATAGCAAATTCGGCAAAATTTTGGTTTCATTTCTTAACGGTCTGAGAACATAACTTTTTAAATATTGAAGAACTCCGCAACACTGCAGAACTTTGAAAGTTTTTTAATTTGGACGCCAAATGTTTTATTTGGGACGGTTTCGGGGCGTTTTAAAATCGGCAATGGTTCGGAATGTTTTGGAACCTTCCACAAGTGTCTCGTAATCTTCGGAATTTTTTATCGAATCTTGAGAGGATGCGGTAAGATGAAGAAAGCTTAACGACGATGAAGAGTTTAATAGTTCTGGTTGGCTCTGTCTTAATAATACGTCAAAAAGCCTGCCAATGTTTTCCGAAGATACAAACTTACAAGCGACAGGTTCCTGTGTATATCCGAGAAATATAATTTCCATTTGACATATTATTTTGCATCCTTTGGGGATCTGCTCGGGTGGATGAAAAAAAATAATCTTGGCAGAGGGCTTCCCTAAGATATTGAGTCAATATAGATGTGTTCCGAATGGTTGCCGCTGATTGGCCGATTAACATGAAAAAGTACCGAGTTGAAAACTTGGCGTCCAAACTTTGACATTATTAAACCTTGGACGCCAAAGTTGTCTATTTACATTAACGATCAGGTTCCATATCGCTGTAGCAGCGGTACGATCAGACACAGAAAAGGCCAATATCGTTGCTAAGACACGCAAAAACAGTCCATTTTGGCAAATTTTCTTGGAGATTCTAATGGACGGCAGATTTCATGTCAGTTTTTGAATATAATTATTATATTTTGGGAAGCCAAAATGTGGCCATTACCCCCGCGATATGCTACTATTTATCCATTGTATATGGGTTTACACTTGGTCGTAGTTTTCTTTATTTTAGACCTATCGATGCATCTTTTATCGCGAAATTTTGACAATAAGTGGATAAATCACAACATCGTAATCTTTTATTCTCTAGTAGAAACATTTTATGTTATCTTGTCAAAAAGATGAATAAATTACTACCTAAAAACTGTTATTAGAAATGATCGAAGTTTACGCCCCCCCCCCCCCCTCCACCCAAACCGAAAATCCTGGAACCGCCTATTTCGTTTAATGGGAAAAAATAAAATAGTGCAAAATTTTGCAAATGCAGGATGCTTCAATCATGTATACGTTTAATAGCAGTATGTACAAAATACAAAGCGTTAAGCCAATGGATATTTAACTTTTTTCTTCTAATCAGTTTTTATTTTGTATTGAAAGTCCAACGATGCATAACAATTCAATTAAAGAAAGGACCGCGTTTATGCCTTAAGGGAATAATACTTTCATAATTCATATTATGGCAGTTAACTATCCAGATTTACTTAAACAAAAACCAAATAAACACGAAATAGCGTTGGGAAATGCTATTCATATTGCTGAAAGAAATTAAAAAGAAGGAGTAACAGTTAATGGCTTATAATCCTGTCACTTCATGAATGATTAAAACATTTTGCATTTAATGTTTACTTAACTCGCATCGTAAAACATAGCAGGCTCATGGGTCAAATTAGTTAGTTTCTTCAACGGTTACAAACGTTTGTATATTATAATTGTCGACCTTTCTATATGACTAAATACTAAATATCAATATTAAGTAATGTATAAGTGTTTAGAGTGTCATTGTGGTACTACAGCCAGAAGCATGAAAAGGGACAATTGCGTGTGTAAACAGCCTATTGTTAGTATCCGATTTTGTTGTCCATACTCCAAAACATAAACAATTGCAAAACAGTAACAGCGCTAGTTTACGTCGTGAAATGTTTATATGGAATAAATAAAAATTCTCTATTTTTTCTTTTACTCTTATTTTTGCGTCAAAATCACAAACCGGATTCATGACTTCGCCAATTAATAAAAATGATCTTATGAGAGAGAAAGGCGAAAATAAATGTAAACTCGCAAATTCAAAGCATTCTACAGTAACAATTTATTGTGTGCACCTAAAATAGCACTAATCAAAGTACAACTGAAGCAATCGAAATTTGAGTACCAATGTTCTAAAACGGCGACTTCGATATGGCGACTTCGATATAACTTGTGCATACCCAAAGCTTGATCCTGACACCATCGTCTTAAAACTTTGGTACGTAAAATCAGACTTGTTTTAAGGCGTACTAGTAGTTAAACTTTCAATGCGTTTCGTAATTGGGCTGTTAATCCTTTCAAATCCTTATAAAAGTCGCTCTTGTATCAATATAAATGGTATAAGTAAGTAAGTTAGTAAGTAAGTATACATGCAAGTGTATTTAAAAGTTTATTTAGCTTTACAAACTGTGACACTTGCGTGAACTCTTGAACACCTAATCGAACTAGAAAGTCAAACATTATAGGTATAATGCTTTCAGTAAGCATTATTAAATTGATTGTTGATAAACAAATTATGTTTTCATTTTATTTAATATTTTTCTAAAGAAAACATTGAGACAATTCTAGTTGAATGCCCCTCTTTGAGACTTTCGGTTATGAAAAGCCATGTAAAAGTTCGAATTCTAGTGCATGTTGTACCATCTGTTAGTATCATTAGTATCATTAGTAGTTGGTTTTTACCTGATATTGTAAAACACGATCAATTCACAGAAATCGATGTTCATGCAACAAAAAAATCCGCAAGCATTCTTTTATGTTGCTAATAATGTTTTAGCATCCTCTATACCGAAGAAATAATGTTCTGCAATCCGAAATTACATTGGAGTTAAATATTATATAGATAAGATGATTTCCTTTCAATTACAATATACATTTGACATGCGTCACGCGTAAATGGATCGTATGTCATAAACGACCGGTGTAGCTCCAAACCAGGCTTCGCGCCAGGAGCTACATTGAATGTTGTAAATTCATGCCATATTTCCAGTTGTCATTGATAGCTACACTGGTAGTATATGACGCGTGCCCTTTTAGAGAAAGGTGTTGTTTTCAAGCCTTAAAGGGTTACACTAAGTCTTTTAAGGAACCTGTTAGTGTTTATCAATGTTTTGTGTGATGATACGATAAGCTGCCTTTTATGTATTATGAATGTTAATAGTTTAGAATACTTAGTTAAAAAATGAAATCGTAAAACCTATGAGAAAGTTCGTGCCGGAAGAAGTCATGTAGTTCGTATTTCAATGTACATTTTTTGCTTTGGGCAGCCACATTTTATAATTTTCTGTCAGTATGATCATACGGGAAATATACATATTCTACCTTATGACAATGTGATGATAATATAAAGTGTTTAAAATGATATCATACAATCTCTTGTTTAATACTATGTAGACTTCATCAACGATTTGTATGCGTACGTGCTTAATTTAATATGTGTCTTGTTCTGATAAAATTGGGCTTAATGCATGTGCGTAAAGTGTCGTCCCAGATAAGCATGTGCAGTCCGCACAGGCTTATCAGGGACGACACTTTCCGCTTTTATGGTATTTTTGGTTTCAAGGAAGTCCCTCCTTACCCAAAATCAAGTTTAGGCGGAAAGTGTCGTCCCTGATTAGCCTGTGTGGACTGCACAGGCTAATCTGGGATGACACTTTACGCACATGCATTAAGCCCAGTTTTCTCAGAACAAGGCTCATTTGATAAAAATGTGAGTTCAATCATATCGATCAGAGTCAACATATTTTTTTTTTTTACTTCATATGCTGATTTCAAATGATTATACTATGTTAACTTTCGTTGAATAGTTCGACGCCATTAGCTGGGATTCAATACACATACTAGTATATGGACTTTATTGCACGAAGCCATAGCTAATTTTGGCTTACCAGTAAACGGAATTGGTTCATAACACAGCTGTCATCACATGAGCTAATATAATAGGGACATAAAAATAAACCTAACGTCGACAGGTTCGCACCGATTTGTGTCTGTTCGAACAAAAGTAGGAAGACAATCGGTTTAAACCTGGTATAACTGGTATCACCATTTAATTTATAATTATGACTATTTTGTTAGATTAGTCAAAGCCAGAGTGACTTAATATCGGACCAGTAATACATGAACGAACCATTGACAAATTGCACGTCAACATGAAGACTACCGTTTGACAGAATTATTATAATTTAATGTCAGTATAAACAAATACAACCTGAATTTCCAAATTATATGGTCTTCCAGCGCCTAAGGCTGCATTATGTGAGGACACTTAGTGTGCACAGAACTTTTTTTATTATTTACTTGTTAGACTTAAGAAAGTTGAGACGAATTTTGGAATATAGTTTCAATTTCTAGCGATTCACTTTTAATGGACAAACATTTAATTTGGTGCGGCGTTGCGCCTTTCGGGGTCTCAGGATCCCTCCTGTCCGATATATATTGACCACCAACCAACCTCACAATGGCCGGGAGCGGGCATTCATCCCGGGTCGCCTATGTGAGAAGCGCGTGTGATACAAGTCAACCAAATACAAAGTGGATGTTGTTCGGAAGTAAACGACGCGCTATATTTCTTATTTTAGATATACCTAAATGTGATCACACTGTACGATTATAATATACATTTAATGTTTAAACTTACCGAATCAAGATTAACCCCATATACAAGTAAATATTGGTTTGATCCGCCAAACATAAATGCATCTAAATTACTGGCGAATTTTACACAAATATGCACATTCAGCTTTATCAGGCGCTTCAATTAAATATTGCTTATAATTATAATCAAATCGCCATCAATTGTCAAGATAACGACATCCTGATACAATATTTAAATACAGTTATTAAAGCCAATATACGTGTACATATGTTTTCATTTGAGTATAAATATAATGAATATATATTATATAATTTTATTTGATAAACTCAAAATATTATACTGCCTGGCTAGATTGCCCTTTAAACATGCAACTAACTTAAGTGTGTAAGTCTGTTTTAAGGAAATACATCTAAATGTAATTTAACACTGATCATGCATTCAAAGGTTCACGCTAACCTAAGGAAGTTCAACGCTAACATAACAGCCATCAAACATACTAGAAATACAATATATTTAATCACAATTAACTATTAAAAAGAAAACGATTACTTACATTTACCGTGTAAGCCACATGATATTTAAATACACACACTGTATTGAGACAAATCCCGATAGTTAAATGAAGGCATTTGGTTGACAGCTATCTATGGGAGTTCTACGTGCTCATTGATTATACGTATCGTGTATTGGGAAGTGTTCAACACCATTCATATAGCCCATATACCCCGGTACTCTTATTACTGTAGAGCCATGTGAAACTGTGCGTTGAGATTTTTTGCGCCAACGTAAAACTTCACTAATTGAATGTAAAAATAATTTGAATCAAATCTTAGTTGTCAAATGTGTTATATTTCACAAATTAATTGTTTTACTTTTATAAGCATGTATATTATTATTTACATTATGAATGTACACTATTCGTATAAACTTGTTCATGATTTAGTTTTTATTTCCTTATAATGCAACATAACTCCCAGTCCCTGAACAAACCCTGACATTGGAAATAAAAAATGACATTTTTTGTGCACTTGTTGTTGTTCTTGTTGTTTGTGTCTATTTTAGTTGTATTGCTATTGTTTGATTATTGTTGTGTCTATTTTTGTGAGTGTGTTATGGGGTGGGGAATGGGAAATTATTCAGGTTCAAATCGACTTTCTTTCAATTTATACAAATTCCAACACAAAAATTGTACAGTCGGAATGACATTCTTAATTTTAAACGAAAAGTACACTACCGCGCATTTCATTGACTGTTTGTCAGACGAATATCCATTTGTATACATTTAGAATAAACCTAGTAGTACTTGTTAACAAATAGACCTATCCATTGAATACTTTATCTATAGAGGTGTTAGATCGTTAAAGGCCTACAATGTACTCGCTCAACAGGCGTTCGTTAAACTCGGGCCCAAGTAGGGTATATCAGTATAACAGACCGATTGAAATCAATTTGGAGACAACATCGTAAACAAATCAAGATTATTGGGGTATCGCAAAGCCATAAATTGAGAGCGTGTAAAATATGTATTATTTCTAGTGCATACATTATATAATTTAATCATTCTCACCGTGATCGTTGGTAATACGATTATTAAACCATAAATATACTAAAACCTAGCTTACAAACTGAGTTGCGTTTGTTTGTAGTAAATTTGACAAAAGAATACAAGATGAACATTCGTTAAATTAAAATGCTCATACGTTCAATATTCAAACCATGTCCATTGATATTTAAAGATAAAAAATTAAAGTGCTTCTTTTATATATCTGTTTATTTTATGAGATACATATGCCAAAAAGTATAAATTGAACTAAAAGTCAAACTGAAGAAAGGACTGTAGTCGCTTAAACTATATTGAACTAAATTAAGATCGTTATTTGATAATCATATTAAATTGATATACATTTGTACTTGGAACGAACACATATAATTTAAATTGAAGTAATTTAAAGTCGCTTTAACCGAAGACAGCTGAATTAAAGAAGTCTACTCAGTATTCGATATTTCTCTGAAAAAGGATCAATTTCCCTCAATACAAAATGCATGACAGAGTATTGAAATATGGCGCTTTAATATATGTATTTATGTAATGATTATGCACTTGTTGTACAAGTCGTAAATAAACTTATGTTCTGTTCTGTTCAATGTACATGTAAATTTGGCTTAAACATCGTGTATGGTCTGTGCGGTACCAGCGTTGATAATGAGCACTAAAGGTAAATGCTGATGGACCCTCTGGCGTTTTGTGGACGATATGATACGTCATTTATGTATTTTAATGCAAATGGTTTGAATAAATTATTTTGAAACAACATTATCTTTCAGAGATATTTCTTTCATGTAAATATTTACTAAATGTACATTGAAGCTTAGCAATTGTAAACAATTCACATACATGTATTATTTGGAATGCACTCTATAGATGATATTTATTTTATCGATGTTGCTATAAGTATGGTGGTTTAACGAGTGTCATAATATGTACCATGGTGTAGCTAAATGATATTTGTATTTTGCATGGACTTTTTCTCGAAAAAAACATGCTTGCGAATATGTAACGTCTTTATATATGCCAAGAAAAGTAACTGACACTAGTAGAAAGATGTTATTGTGGAACAAATATCGCTATGCGTTTTCATACTTTTACTGCAGTGAAATTATTTAATATTATGTTTTCACTGAAACTAAGTTAACTTTTACTAACAACATTTCAAGTTCAATTGCTAAACATTTTTGAAAAAAAAATAGCATGCATGTATGTAGTATTGATGTTTAGATCATCATGTCGTTCGAGAGTAACGTATTTGTTTCCCTAATGATGCTGATCGGCCGACAACACCCCCGGGCCGTACGAGTTGAATGCAGATTACATTTACACGTGGGCTTCGAGATTTGATCCGTGTGTCAAATTGCATTGAGATAAGTAATTAAGAAGATCAATCTCATTGCAGAGCACGTACAGGTGTTAATTACTCACACGGGCAAGTTGAAAACCACGAGGACGTGTGAAAGTATGTGATTATGTCAATCTTAAATGCAGAAGATAATTAACTTTAAAGAAGTTACCCCAAATTAAAGCTTTAGCCGGTGTAAACTGCTTGTCAAAATATTCAATTAGAAACAGCTTTTTTTCCACATGTATTTTGGATAAGTCTCGTTATTGTTGTTGTTGTTGTTGTTTTCAATAGCAAGATGACAATATAATCAATTATTTTGCTTATTTTAGCTGAATATGCTATTTACATGTTTGGAGCATAGTAAACATTAAAAGGAAACATAATACATGCCTCTGTAGTTTTAAATTTCCCTTTCCCCAACGACAGTATTTGATGTTTAAATGTTCACACATGAAATAATAATCGTGATTTACGGAAAGGAAATGACTACAGTTCGTGCACATAAATAAAAACTAATGACATGAAAATGCAAGTTTTCAAATGTTCCGAAAATAAAAAATACGCTTTCTCTTGTTCTGTCACTTCAATATATGCTTGTAAGCGACGTTTCTCAACATTTAGACATGAACAATGTGTTAATAAGTTGTGGTTTGATAAGGTTATTAAAATATCTGAAAACTACACGAGTAACTCTGGTAACAAAACAAACATCGCCCACGATTTCCACAGGTTTGAATTACAAACACGTGCACTTTTAGTCGGTTTTGTCATTAAAGTTTATTCGGATGAAAACTTTTTGTATGCATCTGAAGTTAAAACAACAGAAAGCGACATGTTCGTCAACTGAATGAATTTTACTGAATATCTGCCGCTCGACTAAGAAATTGTGTTCGTGTATACGTAAACCACTAACATGCATGACTACCATTAAGAGTATTTACTTAACATTTCAAGCATATCAACAAACTAACTGACCAACAGACCAATCAACGAAGTCGATCCAGTATTCCCTCCTTCGAATTGTGTGCGTGCTCTATAAATATCCACAGATGTTATCAAAACATGAAATATAAACCATTAAAAATGAAGACCAAATAAACCTTCTAGTACAACATTTGATGGGCGGACACAAACTGAAATTCTCAGCAAACATTGACATTAGGGCAACACATTGAGAAGGTGATTGTAAATCGTTAGACATTGCTAATTACTAATAAATGAGTCACTTAATGTCAATTAGCTGACAGTACATTTGTTCTTTTTTTTTCTTTTCTCACAATTGTATTGCTTGGAAGTGTATACAGGTATATGTATTGTGGAAAAACAACATCAGTAATTGCGTTTCTGTGTGTGCAATTTATTCATTAAAACATTAAGTTTGTTGGCAATATATCTACCGGGTACAAGTTTTTCCCAAAACTATAATTTCCAAATGGCACATCTGGATTAAAAAAAAACATGTTTTTTTGGTTTGTCTTTGTGTTCGTCAGCTGTCTTCACTGTTGTATTAAGTCGTTTTTCAAAGCTGTTGTTATAAATATTATGATTGATACATATGTGTTGAATAAAAGTGTGACTTCTATGCATCCAACACGTATAGCATAAGTTAAAAATCATATATTAATAGACATAAGACGACCGTCACTTATCTCAAATATTCTTGTTTGAAATGACATTTTTATGTTTATTCAAGAACAATTAACCCTGATCAAAATTTGTGAATCTTAATATTTGGTAAAAATGGATACAGCGGAAAGCATGAGAATGCCTACAATGCTGTTATCTTCTCATGCTAAACAAATGATAAAGTTAGCGACAAACCGGTGATCGAATGCGTTGGTTGCTTATTAATTGACTAAATGACTAGTATAACAAGTTGTAAAACATATCATTATGTTTCACTGTGAGCGCATTGCGAAAATAAATCATTTTAACGAGTTTGACGTCGGTCAACTCTCCTTGGCCGAATTGGACCAATTGATTTTCTCAACAAAGACAACAACAAACAATAACGCAACCATTAATGCATCAATCATTTATCAAACAATGTCGCTAAATTAGCAAACATGACAATAAAATTGCGACATAAAGATGTCATTTGAAAAGTAAGAAATTTGGCCACCTTCACGAATACTGAAATTAGTTGGACTTTTTCTGCAGACCAACACCTGATAATAATTTTGTTTTAGAGGTATACTGTAGGGAAAATATCCCACGTAATATAAACAATTATATATATTTCCAAAAATAAAATCGGTGTACCAAGGCACAATAAGACCTCACTTGGAACACGCCTCCAATGCCGGAATGCCGGCTGCTCAGTTCCTCCAGCAAACATTGGGCAGAGTCCAGAACCGGTTCAGTGAGATACTTGCCAATGAGAGAGATGGAACAGACCACACGCATTCCTCCTTAAGCAGATCACAAAGGCCTGATTCTCAGAAGATCACCTGATGCCCAGCAAAGCAGAATTAAGCATTTAAAGGGCAATGTATGTCCGAGAAAGCAAAGCAATTTTAAGAAAAAAATCATAACCAGAAGCGCACTGATGAGCTGCTCTTCGCACGAATTATCCACATCTGTCCAACAGCCCCACATCTCACAACAAAAGAAGAGCATAGTGATGCTATTCTTGGGGAAAGGTAACCCCAGAAGTCATGGAAAGAGCCTAAACAGATGGGTCAGAAACAAATGTAGTCATGAGATCGGAATTTAGATACATGCATTTCCCAGAGTCAGTCAGACAGAGGAAATACCAACATGCATCCACTGCACAAGCACAGAGCTTATGTGAAAGCCTTGATCCATACTGCAATCATTTTATGCAGCTGAAAAGACTCGCATATTGTTTTCGTAAGAGATTCCCCTTTCAATCCTGGAAGTAACAACAGTCAACACACTTTCTCGCCTGACAGCAGTGATTAAAAAAGTGCTTCAAAATCGTATTTTAGTGTTTCGCTCTTACAGCGCAATACAAAGAAATGATGCGACAGAGAGAATGCAAAGGCTGGGGGCGGAATAATACCAACAGGAGAACGGAGTCAGGTAAAACAAACGAACCCTATCATCAAGGAAGTGTTCAGAACTTAACTACAAGGGGACAGCTTTCATCCCCTTTTCCAGACTAGAACAGATTATTACCCTCCGACTGCTTACAGATACTCGAGGGAAAACGTATGCCAGGAACCTGCGAGCCTGCAGAAGAAGATGAACGGACAGGTGGAGGTTCAGAACGGACAGGTAGGTGGAGGTTCAGAACGGACAGGTGGAGGCTCTACAGAAAGGCCACCAGTTTCTCCAGACTGCTATAATATCGGCGATCGGGAATGAGAAGGAGAAGAAGAACAAAATAGAATCGTGTAAGAACTTATTTAGTAACGTACTTAACTGAAATAGACCAGTAACAAGAATTAGAAAGATGAACAAATACAACCTGACACTTGGAATTTTATTTTTAAAAGCTTCTTGATTAAAACAATGTTGAGTGTTGCGAGGTGTGTGTAAATGTAGTTCATGATTGTGTACGGTATGCGTGTGTACTTCTCGGTTTATAAAAGACAATTAAGGGTCACGAAAACAAGTGCACTCGTATGATGGTTTTGCTTTTGATGGCCTATTATTTTATACACAATTGGTCACTTGCCTCAAATAAAAGGATATCGCATGGTTACAGATGGTTCTTTTATTTCATAAAACATATATTACATATTCTACAAACTTTATTCCGAACAGCCAAATGCGTTTATTGAGGAATAGATCTCGTTTTTAAATATTTTTGTAAACTTCGACCCTCATTCACTACCCTGAATGTATATACAAGTATGCCTCGTTCTGAGTTTGCCTTTTTAACGTTTTTTTGCGCTAAACATTAGAGGTTTCTAAAACCATAAAGTGACTTAGATGGTTTGCGATTGTCATAAAGAGATTTATATAGGCGGTATGTCGGTTGCATGTGCCTATCTGTCCAATTCACACAGAACGCTATAAAACTGTTGACAACTTATCGCGGTTTCCTGGAAAATGAATCATTGTACAAAGAGCGCATGTCGTAAATGTTAATTAAAAGTGAAACGGATTTGAAAACATTGTAGTCTTGTGGTCAATCATCTTCATGTTAAGTCGTATTCCACACCATTAACTGTAGCCCTCTTTGGATAAAATGCTGCACATGGTTGCATGACTTAAGAGATTGTACATGTTTGTGTATAGTGTGTACATAACAACAAAACGAAATGTACTGTAAGGTATAATCGTTAATTTTTTGATTAAAAATAATGTCCAAAGTTTCGGATCAAAATAAATAGAGAAGCTTGGGACTCAGGTTATTAATAATGATGGGAAAAATAATAAGATCTTTAAATTTAATAAACTAACTGTGTTTTATATTAAAATTTAATATTCTTTGTTCGTTTAGAGCGTCGTTTACACAGCGTGTTACTCGTTATATCATTAATGGGACTGTCGAGGAGATACATACAAAAATATATGCAAATAATATGCACTTGACTTGAAACATGACCTCGTCTAGTAAACGAGTTTCCTGTTCATTCATTAAATATGCTTAATTTTGCTTAAATTACTGGTTAAACTCAACTACAGTATATACATGCAAGAGTGAAAATGTACGTTATAAATATATGATCTCCAACATTAAATATAACCTGGGGGTACAATCGATGTACATGTTTTGTTTTAAGTATTTAAACCAATAATTAAATGATATTTCACACGTTATCAAGACATTGCGTGTTATGAAATCCCCATAACATTTGTTTTGAAGAATAAAACAGTTTAAATTCAATGGGGATTAAAGATTAGCCATTTCAAAACAATAATATGCAGAGCTTACGTGCAATGCAGCACATTATTGCATTGAATATCAAAAATATTATCGAGATTTTGCGATTGAACAAAGCGTGTGTACACGAATTTGCGATACGATCGCAGACATAAAAAAATAGCATGACCATCAATGTCCATCAATAAACTATTTACAAAGTTATTATTAATGATTACAAAATGGTACAGTGTCATAAAACGCTATATGAACGTTGACCTGTCACGTGATTGGAACGCAATAACGCAATCCTAAAGGCAATACGTCTTTAAGCTCGCACATCATGTCTAAACCCCCTAAAACAGCGTATCATGACATCTGACGTTTGTAAAGTAACCAAAATAAATCATTACAGTTACTGTAAGTTGCATGAAAATGAATCAATTTAACGTCTTTTCTACAGGAAACAAGCGAAATGTTGTTCGTGATTTTTTGAAGAATAAGAAGGAGAGGACATAGAAAAAAAAGAACAAATAGTAAAGATGAAATAGACAAACGGACAGAAGTAGGAAGAAAGACAAATAATTTACTTAACTTTTACTGCATATGTTTGTGATGTTAAAAAAACTGCCTTGAATATTACGATGACACATCCCATTGCGCGTAAATGTCTTTACCATGAAAATACGGGGTTTTAACAGTCTTTAATCTCCGGCAAGTGTCACTGCTTTTTGTTTTGGTTTTACATAAATTGTAATTATATTTTCAATTTAAGACGACACGAATATGTTACAATAGGTGCATTCACTCAGTTCACTTCCTTATTTGCCAAAGCGATTGTTACGATTGCTAAACAAAAACTTCCTTTTCTTAAATCATTTGTGAACGTTTGCATGTTAAGTCGAAAAACTCTCTCAAATAAAGCCGTACTCTATTTGTTTAAAGCCATACGTCTCTTTCATAATACTATCTGCGCCGAATAAAACATGTGAATAAATGTACTCAGCAGATTTAAGAAAATTATCAACAGCATATAAATAGAAACAAACTTTAAAACAAAATAATCACTTACCAGCATTAAGGAGTTATTTAGGATTAACAATCCTTGGCTAAGGGGTTTCCTTATCGATGTTTTCGCAATCTCCATTTACTGCATACATGTTTCAGTGCAGTTTAGTGCACTGTAACCTATTTATTACGCAACGAACAGCAATTCAGATTGTGTCTGCAAGCATTGCAATAGTACAAAGCAGTTTCATTTGCCAAAAAATGTCAACAGTAAAGCGCACACAGTTTACTTAGTTAAGTCATTATTTGGAAACACTCGATATCCGCAATCAGTATCCTCGGTATGTTATGGGGATTTGTATAACTGCGCCGCAAAATATCGACGAGCGCAAATATCGATCTGTCAAACTCGATGACAGCTATCATTAAGAAAGACTTTATTGATATGTCTGTGCATACACTTCCGCGCAATTTTGTCTGTGCCTGCGTGTGTACAGTCACAGGTGGTTAGCGTGTGGCTATGATATTAATTAGTGAAAACATCATTTTGAATGATAAATAATCATATTATAACGAAAAATTAACTTTTCTGAAAAAAAAAATTCACTATCAAATCACAGGTGGTTGGCGTGTGGCTATGATATTAATTAGTGAAAACATCATTTTGAATGATAAATAATCATATTATAACGAAAAATTAACTTTTCTGAAAAAAAAATATTTCACTATCAAATATATATATAACAAGGTATGCAACTCAAAATCACCCCAAAACGGGGTGCATCGCTTTGAACAGCCATATCTTCATCAATTGTGCAGCGATTTTCACGATCTCGGTCTTATTCAACGCAGAAATGAATTTCCTTTCTGGAAATGTATATGTCTTGCAATATTTTTACAAATGCTGGGTCAACTTTTAAGAAATAACACGATACACAACACGCATGACCCAGTTGACAGTGATCATGTATTCTTTATGAATGAAAACTCCAGTTGTAAAGACACACCTCCGCATTGGACCAATGAAATCACTCGTATGTTTAAAATGTCAGTTAGTTGAAATGTATGTAAACAAAGGTTTCAAACGGCGCTGGACAGTTAGTCTTGATGCAGAATGTAACGACAAGAACGGTAATAATGTTTTTTCATACGTTTTATTGAATTATGGTATCGAACTACATGAACTTTGTAGGGAAGTTGCCCTTTACTCCGTGAAGATTTCAGTCTTAAAGACAGCATGATCACTGTCAACTGGGTCATGCGTGTTGTGTATCGTGTTATTTCTTAAAAGTTGACCCAGCATTTGTTAAAATATTGCAAGACATATACATTTCCAGAAAGGAAATTCATTTCTGCGTTGAATAAGACCGAGATCGTGAAAATCGCTGCAAAATTTATGAAGATATGGCTGTTCAAAGCGATGCACCCCGTTTTGGGCTGATTTTGAGTTGCATACCTTGTTATATATATATTTGATAGTGAAATATTATTTTTTTTCAGAAAAGTTAATTTTTCGTTATAATATGATTATTTATCATTCAAAATGATGTTTTCACTAATTAATATCATAGCCACACGCTAACCACCTGTGTGTACAGTCAGCTATAGCGAAAACGGAGTATTAAAATCGCAAGAGATAACGAACCACAATAAATATATAATCATTTCGGATTTGCTTCCCTTGATAATAGAGTTGTTCTATGAGGTACCCGGTAAGGGCGCTTTAAAACTGTAATAATGTCACGTCTATTGCGTACTCGTTTTATTGAAACTATGGAAATGATGAATTGCTTAAACAACATATGTTTATATGTAGAATGTATAGGATAAGATACATAAATGTGACTGTAATATTGCTGTGCGCGCGTAATATAAATTAATTACCCATCGCAGAAATAATTAAATCTCTTTAAACTTATATTCGTACATAGTAAATCCGTTGTTTTGTCTATATATTTGAAGCGAACAATTCTTAAATTAATCTGCAACACATGCACGATTAAAAAATCAAAGAGCGGAGAACAACTTTGCTGTTGGTTGCTATCGTTTAACAGTGGGCGCGCAAGTTTCTCGCATCACGCTCTTAAAAATTATATGTGTATAGCAATTAAAAGTTCAATGTATTACCGGTAACGCACATATTTAACATGTTGGTGAAGTAGTTTAAACATCATAGGATGTTATCTTAATAAACAAAGCATAACTTTATCCAAATTGCCTTTTGTCTGCAAGATGTGGATTACACAATATTTCTACACAGTATTTTTTTCTATTTTGTTAATGGGCCGGTAATTAGTATCAATATAAATCCCAACACGGATCATATACGGCACGATCCGGCACGTGAACCGTGTAGCGGTCGTGTTGCTCCGTGACGATGGCAGCATACGGGTTGGTTGATCCGTGTAGCTGCCGTATAGGTTCGGGGACAGCCGTATTTATGCCTTGGTCGTCCATGTGCATCCTCGACAGTCTGGGAACACGTTTCAGTGAAACATGTTGTAATTATATGGTATTAATTATCTAGAGAATATATGTGGTTAGTGTGTTGAACGAGGATAGTTTATAGTGCAAGGCGTAGAAATGTTATACGGTGAGCCGAGCCCAATACAGTTTCCCCATCTAGGACACTATCCATGTATTAATTTTATCCCGATGGTTCCATTTTTTTATTCTTTCTTTAAATCTTCTCGCCGTGGATATAAAATTGCAACGTCGATTCAACTCAATAGCAACCGTCATTAGTTAATTGCGGCAAATCGGAAAGGCAATGCACCCCATTATCCGGCAGTAAATATGGCAATTGACAACATTCTGAATAAAAAATGACAAAAGAATCACACGAGTAATATAAATGTATGCTCACACTACTCTGCTTTTCTCTCTCGCTATGTGAGACGCCAGGAGTTGTCAAGCCTCTCTTCTTGTTTAACAATCCTGACGCTCACGTACCAGGTCTTCAACATAGGCCTTGACTCCAGAATAAGCTCTGCTGCGTTTTAATTCTGTCTTCTTTGTCGTGTTTATGTATTTCTTCTTGCTCTTCGTGTAAAGCATTTGCTTCTAATTGAGCCAATCGACCATAAGGACACCATGTGCCTCTTTCGGGACGAGGGACGTCTTATTTTTCTTTGAGCGTCAATTTTCGTGGGTGGTGCTGATGCATGTAGATCTTCTTGTGAAGCTGATTGCGTTCTTGATCTGGACCTCGAGCTTATTACTTCTTGTTTCTGATGTTTTTCACCGGAAGCGGATGGTGCTCGTAAAGATCGTTTGTGAACTGGAAGGCCCACTTTTACAGTACGTTTTATTTTGACTGGCGTTTTAGCTATGTACACGGAATAAGAAGTGTGGGGATGCGTGCGAACGTGTGCGCGTGCGTGTGTGCATTTCTAAGTTTATGACTGAGGCTGCATTATGTGAGGACCTGGAGTGTGTCCCAGCACTCCAGGCAGTATTATGTGAGGACCTGGAGTGTGTCCCAGCACTCCTACAATACCTGCAATTTCCAGCTCTTGTTTACTGCAAGATTTCAACACTAGTGTGGTCTTGTGCTGTTTGGGGGGAATTCTGAGTAACCGGAGGAAACCCATTCTGTCCGGTATAGTAACAACCAACCAAATTCACATGCAATACCATTAATGTAATTGTTTCTAAGTGTAATGCTACACTACAATTAAATGTAATTGTTTCTAAGTGTAATGCTACAATACAATTATATATAATTGTTTCTAAGTGTAATGCTACCGGTTAGACTAGTATGGCATACAGGGAAAAAAAAACATTTTTAAGGATTAAAATTGGACATTCATTCCAATGCCATTGAAGAATAATTGAAAATCTAATGCCATAAACTATTCCATAATACAACACAACACCAATGCAGGTACATTCATATTCACACAATCGTTTTAAAATCATCTTAGCATTGTGTCCACAATGGGACACTTGATAAGTATAAATCTTGATTTTAGAGACGAATATGATATATTATGCCTTAAGAACTTATATGAACAAAAATAAGTAATAAGTTATTCGACTGCATTATGTGTGGACCCGGAATGTGTCCTTTATCATCACAGACTAATTTATTTAGAACTCCAAACCATTGTGGCGAATTTTGAATAGGGGATTCAATTTCCAGCTGTTAATTTTAAGCAACTGATGTTTTATATTGGCTTGCTCTTGTTCATTGTGAGTGGCGGGAACAAGAGTACCCGGGGAATGTTCCACCTGTTCACCAGCAAAACTCACGTGTGCATGGAGTCGGAAAGGATCCCGGACTGTGCAGGCGAGCAATAGCAAGTCAAACAAGTGCAAACCATAAGCATATAAGTAAAAACAAGTGATAGAGGAAGATGAAGTTGGGGTTTTAAGCGAAGAATTGAGTAGGCAACTGAACATGCCGAAATAATATTCATAAATACGATGTTCCGTTATTGACGTCGTTGTTTTGCGTTAACGTACTCTTGATAACAATGACTGGAACGCGAGAATACGATTTGCATGAGCGAATTCAATATGCGTGTACTAGCGATAACGATGCAAGAACTTTGCTTCGTGTCGCGTTCCCAGCCCTTTAACCCAAAGGTCGCTAGCGCGAAATCATTTTGCGAGATAACGATGCGAAGGTGCGCGAATACGTGATAGTAATAACTCGATATCGCATCGTGATCTCGCGTTCTCGCATCGTTATCTCGTGTTCTCTCATCGCGAGTTTGCTCCTTTGTGTCGTTTCCAATCGTTGCCGCCTTGTAATCAAATGATTGTCTTATATACACATATTACTGCAAGCATGACCCTTTGTTGAAGGGATAGGCTTAAGAATTCACCTTTCAGGGTTACATACCACTCAACAATCAACGGTGTATACCTCGGGAGGGGCTACAAAACGTTGTGTATAAATAAACTTTGTAATAAACAATTACATGTATTGCTTTCGATAACATAAACAATGTTTCTTTCAGAAAAGCGTAACATTATTCTTGGCAACAAGTCCGAGATATGAATATCGCAGTGTGCATATCAACTTGTGAGTCAAAACAATCGTAAAACGTAAAATATGATGATACAATGGATATTTGTTGTAATTGTAAACTCAATTGCATGTAAATTATACAAAGAGACATATAGACATTTGCGTTTTACATCTTATTGTAACGGATCTTTACATGTACATGTATGTATAAAATGTATATTTCTTCTTCCTTACATTCCCCTTTAAGGCACTTATATGTCTGTAAGATCTAAATGCCGGTCCTTATTATATGACATCCATTCAATATTGGCACCCATTGAATAATGTGTGACGTTTTCTTATGCAAGTATACTTACTATTTCCGAAAACCCTTAATTAAACCACATGGCACCCAACACTTGACCTATATCGCAATATCTGAGGGTAATTTAAGGAGGTTCGGTTTTCTTTCCACTCGTTCAAAAGACGTTGACCTTGGTACCGTAGAAGTATGAAACTTATGTATTTTGTGAAAATAGGGAACGCTACAAGCGAGATTAATGATACTTGTTTTGGCAATTTTAATGATGAATAGATAAGAGAAAAAAAAGAAAGCAGGCAAACATGCGTTTGCAATTCAGAAAATAACGTTAAAGACGTGCAACATATCAATAATAAGCAGATTAATAGAAACATTATAATATGCGTATACATCTCTTGAAATTTATAAAATTGTTATAAAGTCGAAGTTCGTCCACATGAACTAAAATAATATAAATGAGGCGTGTGTTGCGAAAACCGCGGTTTATATTGCACATGCTTTATGTGTCCATCCGGATCAAAATTCCGCACTTTCCATCTGCAGTAAGTCTTTAATAGATATCAAACAGAACAGAAAAAAACATAAATGAAGACATTATCTTTGACGACACTTTATAGGCGTGCATTCATTGAAGCCCACGATGACCACATATTCAACGTACGTAAAGGAAATACAAAAACTGATGCCCCTTTAACCTTACGACAGTTCCATTGTCGAAAAAATTAGTGCAACTCACTTGACTATTTTACACGCAATCGTTATTCTTTCTCACAATATTAAATCTACAAGAAGATGCAGAAGCTGTTTTCTTTGATTTGTCTTTATCTTTCAATAGGACTATCGCAAGCTAAAGCACGTAAGCATAACTGAGTTATTTAAAAAAAAGTGTTTGCTGTTCGTTACTTTATGATCTTGTTATACGAACTTCTTCTTAACGAAATTAGCTTTTGATGATGGTGATGATGATGATGTTGCTGCTGCTGCTGCTGCTGATGATGATGATGATGGTGGTGGTGATTATGATGGTAGTGATGACGATGATGATGATGATGATGATGATGATTATGATGATGATGATGATGATGATGGTGGTGGTGGTGATGATGATGATGATGATGATGATGATGATGATGATGATGATGATGATGATGATGATGATGATGATGATGATGATGATGATGATGATGATGATAGGTCGGCGAATACGGGGCTTGATATATGTTCCCGTTCCAGGGAGCGATTATGACGCCGTTGCTAAGGAATGCACGACTTCCCTTAGCGACTTCCCTGACATCCGGCTACCAGGGGCACTGCGACCAGAGCGATACCACCTTGACATAGTACCAAGCACCAACGGTCCACCCTATATTTTTCACTGTAACTAACTAGTTTAAAAACAAATCAGTTCATATGCAGTTTTTATCAGCATAAGATTTATAATATGTGCTGAATTTATCAACAAATATTTGTATCACACATACTATATTTAACTGTAACGAGATATTATTATTTTTACCGATTCGAAGCTCTGATATAAAAAAAAAACATCTATCCAGGTACACTATGTTTTCGAAGTTCAGTTCGATAAGCAATTACATGATTTCTTATGAAGTTTATGCAGGTTGTTCTTATTGCCAAAACCTACCGATCCATGGATTTCCAAGATATCTTCTAATTACTTTTGTTAATAAATTATGTAAACTTTAATTAAATAAGACACGATCAATTTATTTCGAAAATCATACAATTATGATCTAAAGTGATGTGTTTGTTAACATTCACAAAATCATGACGTCCATCGCAGTTAGGTTTTTTAACAGTAGCTATGTTGCAATCGTTACCGGTATGTATATATATGGTATTGTAAACTAAGAATATGCAACTAATTTAGTTTAAAATTATTGATTTATTGAGTGGCATAAATATGTAGAGATCCGGTTAGCTTCAGCGAACATTTATATTAAGTATTATAAAAGCTGAAGTTCCTTTTGCCAGCAAATGGCAATTTTAAATGGTGTCATGAATGTTATGATAGTTAGTCTCCGTTAAATGAGTCTGAAAACAAAATGTTGCAAAAACAGCCACCAGTGGAAATTAGGTCATTCCACTTCTTTGCCGACAAAAGTTCGGGATTTCAATGTATTGTAATTATTGCTCGGACATTGATCCACAGACATACACTCTGACATACCGACTACAGAATCCGGGTCTGAGTTCGCCACATAGGACGATAATCTCTAAACCTGACGACAAATCAAATATCATTTCCCTCCTTGCATGGAACTATCTTCATAAACAGAGGAAATAATAAAATACAAACACAATCCCCTATAATTTTTAAATGCACGATTAACAATTTTCAGGAAGTATAACTTCAGACTTTCCGACTAATGTTTTCGACCTGTGCTTATTCAAGCTTTAAACGAACACTTTAAATCGCACTGATCTACGGTGGCATAGAGGTGACATTCACTCCTCCTTTTTATTCATTTGTATTGCACTTCTCTTTTTCTATCACGTTCCCACGACATAATATCTCGAGGGAACGACTTACTAACTCGTGGGAACGAGTAAGCTGTGTCGTGGGAACGACTTACTAAGTCGAGGGAACGAGATAGAAAAAGAGTAGTGCAAAACTAAATAAAAAAGAGTGGTGCAGTAAATTATTCAGTTTTCTCGCCTTTTATATTTTGTCTCCTCGACCTTTATATATTGTTTTCGCTATCTTTATATTTTGTTTTCTCGACATTTATATTATGTTTTCTCGACTTGCATATGTTGCTTTCTCGTCTTTTATAATTCAAATGAAAGGATAGTTCAAATACTCAACTACAACATGTATTTGGAAGGAAAACCTTTAAATCTCATTGGTTAAATAATCAGAATCTTGATAGTTTTGCACTCCTCATTTTTATCTCGTTTCCTCGACTTAGTGAGACGTTTCCACGACAAAGCTTACTCGCAATCTCCTCTTTTGTTAAATGCACCCTCCTTTATTTACTGCTCCGCTCTTTATTGCATTGCCCTCCTCTTTTATTAACTTTTGCATTCCTCTTTTTTCTATCTCGTTCCCTCGACTTAGTGAGTCGTTCACACGACATATCTAACTCGTTCCCACGAGTAATTAAGTCGTTCCATCGAGTAAGCATGTCGTGGGAACGAGATAGAAAAAAGAGTAGTGAATGTCACCTCTATGCCACCGTACTGGTCTGATTAAAACAACTTCAAATATTGTGAAACAATTAAATTACTTTCGCATTGACGTGCGTGTGCTTATTTGTTATTATTATGCACATGCATGTATGAACTGTTAGTATTCCAGTTATGTCAATGGACTATCTTTCAGGTACAACGACGATAATACTCATCTGCAACGAACCGACGGAATACATTCGTCTACACTCGCTAAATCAACTATTCCTGTCCATACGTCTCGAGCTTCTTCCGGACGATTACATCTTCACAAACAACTGGACCCACGCGTACCAGCACGAGACCGATATCTCAAATCATACCAGCCCCTTCTACAATTTTGATACATTTTACGAATTTGTAAAGGGACGTTTTGTAGGTACTCAAAATAGCGAAGTTGATCAGTTTTTGGCCGGAAATTCCACCATTTTTGAAGAATTGAATAAACCCAACGAACAAAATGAACCGAACGGAAAGGCGAGTAAAACCGAAAGAGAAATTTCTGGATATAGCATTATATCCTGCAGTCAAACGCCGCACGAAATGATAGAAATGCAGGTGAACAAGCCTCTTACCACCGGGCGTGTTTATAAATTGGAATTGAAGACCATGAGCATAATAACAAGCGATTCAATCGGACTGTATCATGCTGCGTTTACAGACAAAGTAACTGGGGCAGAGTCGTAAGTACTCGTGCTAAGGATTCTTTAAAACATGTCGAAGCTAAACTATTGAAGAATGTTTATACGTTTTAAACCTCTGTCATAAAACTGAAGAATTTCTATAATAACATATGAGAGCCATTCGCGGTGGAATCAACGGCGGTTGTTTTTCGTTTCCCTGTTTTCGGCGTAACTGAGGCACTTTTGAGCTAGTTTTTTTTTTGCGAAAATATAGACAGCGGCAAGATTGAACGCAAATCTAATAGCGCGAATTTAAAACAGGAAAAACATACATAATGCAGCTGTTTTAATAAACGAACAAAAATTGCATTTAACGATTACAATTAGCAAAATAATAATAATCAAGGATTTTATATAAGCGAATGAGAATATAAATAACCTCCACTATAGCATTGAAAGTAATTTTGCATTTTTTTTGTGATCTCGTAAATCATTGTAACTAAGAAGGGCCTTTAATTCTAATTGTTTCTGTCGACAATAATAAGACAATTATTGTCCATTTTCCGGAAGTGACGTGTTGACGACGATGTTCGAGCCGACACGTGCGCGGTACGTGTTCCCGTGCTTTGATGAGCCGGACTTCAAGGCGGTGTTCACAGCGACGATCACACGCGCAGAAAACAAGATCAGCATTATGAACCTGCCCAGACGGATGACCCTTGGACCGTAATTATATTATAATAATGTATTGTTGCTGCTGCTGTTGTTGTTGTTTCATGACGATGTTATTGTTTGTTGTTAATGTTGATTGATGATGATGATGATGATGATGATGATGATGATGATGATAATGATAATGATGCTGCTGCTGCTGCTGCTGCTGCTGCTGATGATGATGATGATGATGATGATGATGATGCTGCTGATGCTGCTGCTGCTGCTGATGATGATGATGATGATGATGATGATGATGATGATGATGATGATGATGATGATGATGATGATGATGATGATGATGATGATGATGATGATAAAGGATGATGATGATGCTCATGATGATAATTATTATGATGGTGATGGCGAAAGTGCATGACTTTTTTTATAATTTTCTTTAAAATTATTTTAAAATGTTCAGACATTTCGATTTCGTTGTAATACGCTCTATGTTCTCACAGGGACGCTAACGGCAATTACGTGGACGTGTTCGACGAGCCGCGCGATGTACGAATGTCAACCTACCTCTTAACATTCGCCATCGGTGAATTCGATTCCATAGAAGGAAACTACAATGATATACAGGTAGGTGTTTTTGTCTGGCTGGAATTAAGTACTTTTTTCGAGAAAATAGCGCGAAAATACGTAATTAATACTTTTTCATACGTTATATTGGTAACGTTGTTACATAAAGGGCAGCAACAATGATATATTTCTTGCTCTTCAGTAACGAAAAATAAACTGTACTTGCACGCAAGACATTGGATACACGATCTAATCTGAAGTTTAACAAACACCAATAGAACAACCACGCCAATACGATTATTTAATGGTCTTGATAGGGGATGGTCGCATTTTCTAGAAGCGGGTTTGTTTTGTATATCCATGGCACCAACCTAGTTATAGGCCGTTATAGCGTTCATTTCCATGGTTTCAGACACGCGTGTTTGGCCACAGAAGTTTTATCAACGACGCGCAACTGATTCTTGACGTCACCAAGCTCGGTTTGGAGTTCTTTGAACACTACTTCCAAATCCCTTATGTGTTCCCGAAATTAGGTAACCAGTTTGGAGTTCTTTGAACACTACTTCCAAATCCCTTATGTGTTCCCGAAATTAGGTAATCAGTTTGGAGTTCTTTGAACACTACTTCCAAATCCCTTATGTGTTCCCGAAATTAGGTAACCAGTTTGGAGTTCTTTGACTTATGTGTTCCCGAAATTAGCTAATCAGTTTGGAGTTCTTTGAACACTACTTCCAAATCCCTTATGTGTTCCCGAAATTAGGTAACCAGTTTGGAGTTCTTTGAACACTACTTCCAAATCCCTTATGTGTTCCCGAAATTAGGTAACCAGTTTGGAGTTATTTGAACACACGTCTTCCAAATCCCTTATGTGTTCCCGAAATTAGGTAACCAGTTTGGAGTTTTTCGAAAAGTCCTTCTAAATCCCTTATGTGTTCCGATATAAGATTACCAGTTTGGAGTTGTTTTTTTTTAAACTACAGGTACTCCCAAATCCATGTGTTCCCGATATTGGGTTACCAGTTTGGATTTTTTTCGAAAACTACTTCCGTATCCCTTATGTGTTCCCGATAATAGGTAACCAGTTTGGATTTCTTCGAAAACTACTTCCGTATCCCTTATGTGTTCCCGATATTAGGTAACCAGTTTTGATTTTTTCGAAAATTATTTCTAAATCCCTTATGTGTTCCCGTAATTAGGTAACAAAACGCGAGCGTAGCATAAGAAGTTTGAGAAGTAGGGTGGGGGGATACATTAAATGACTTCAAAGCTTTTAACGCATATACATTGTTCATATTTAGTTTCCAACATTACGGTTGTGTCGCGCGAAATGATAATAAATCACAGACTCTTTGCGCATCACGTAACATCTTTGATGCGGGCAACATAATACGCACTCTGGTATCATATCTCGATTATTAAAAGTATGTTTTGGTATTAACAAACAAGAATTACAAATGTAACAAACAAAACATTGACAGTCAAACGTTCAGGGGTGTTACTGTTTTCAAACATGTCATTTTCCAACGGTATTTTGAAAATAATAAATACACGTTTTAACATTTTATTTGTATGTACGTTGACTTTCAGACTCAGTTGTCGTACCCAAGATGGACTTTGGTGGAATGGAGCACTGGGGTCTCGTGACATATAACAGGAAGGCGGCCATATTTGAAAATATAGATTCGTATAGCTTTGTCAACCTGAATACCCTAGTTGCCCATGAAGTCGCCCATCAGGTTCGGTCATACGTGTAAAAACATTCGTTTTTGAACCGCGCAGATCGTCGCATGCAACAAAACTAACTGCATCCTTGATAAATTATTATTATACATCAACCAATATCGTTATTGCTAATGCATGTGTTAGTTGACACCTCCTATCAGGTTTGGTCATACGTGTACAATTTTCTAACATGCAACGCGCAGATTTCTCAATACAACAAAACAAACTCTATCCTTCATGAAACATGGTTATCTTAATTTAGGATAGATTTCCTCTGGTTTGGTCACCTGTGTTAAGTATATTTAATTCTATTTGTTTGGTGGCAACAATCAGTAAATATTTCCAATCGTTTGTAAAACTATAATCAGTGCTTGTTTCCAGTGATGTTGTAACCCATTTATAATTTATATTTTGGTAGTTTGTCGAATTATATACACCATATATTTGTATTGGTTTGGTAACCTTTTTTTAGCACTTATTAACCTTGACTTTGGTAACCGGTATTCAGCATGTTTTCCAGTGGTTTTGTAACGTATGCTCAGCTCATGTTTCCTACTAATCTCCATTGGTTTGTTAACCCATATTCAGTTCCTGTTTTTTGATAACATATATTCGTATATATTTCATTTGAAACTTATATTATGTAAATATTTCCAGTGGTTTGGTAATCTGGTGTCTCCGTCATGGTGGGACGATCTGTGGCTTAACGAAGGTAATGTACATCCATCGATGTGCAATGGGGAATGTTTAAGCAAGAACTTGCAACTCGTTTGCTTTTCATTTCTTGATGGGACTGTAATATTTACATATTCATGATAGTGAATTAAATTAGCCCAATCCGTCGATCATTTTACTTCACTTTGACTTTCTATAGATACGCATTGAGGCATAACATGTTTCTTTTTGGTGTGTAGGTTTTGCAACTTATATGATGTACTTTGCCATGGACAAAATGAGTCCGGATTTACAAATAGTAAGTGCACAGTATTTATCAATTGAATGTGTATGTTCCCATATGTCGCGATTATTATTTCAATAAAAGCGTGTTTGTAATCAAAATTATAGTTTTAGTTTTCCATGCAGCAAATGCATTAAAACATTATCCAGATTAAAAGCTAACGAACTAGACCTACCTGTTACTAATACTCTTGGTAAGCATACTTACATGTTTTCAGGCGGACTTGTTTTTCACGTCCCCCGTACGCGGCATCCATGAAGTGATGACTGTGGACCAGAAGAACAACTCCCATCCCATATACGTGCCAGTTAAGGAACCTCAAGAAATCGAAGAAATCTTCGACGTGATATCGTACGCTAAGGTAGGATCCCAGAGAAATTTCAGGACATATCTGGAGCGCGCTAAGCGAGTTTATATCATCGAAATTTAATGTTTTACGAAATTTCAATTAGATTTTAACCGTTTTATCGAGTACAAATTTTTAACACGAAGTTGTATGTTAAAACCGTATCAAGCGTTAATCAATATATTTTGGATTGCCTTGTCTATTTGAAGCGGACATTTGATTTCACTAATTATGCAATAATTGTTGGTAAAAAAGACATGCATATTTATACGAGTATATATAATCATAACAAACACAAAAATGAGAAGGTATAGAACTATAGATACATTATTCCCACTAATATCTGCCTTAAACACTGTGAGGTGAGGCTCTTTTTATGCGACCTTGTCCTTGCTGCAGGGCGGTGCGGTGATCAAGATGATGGCATTCTTCCTTGGAGAAGGCACATTCCAGAACGGGCTCAAGGTAAGAATTTCATATTTTCTCTCGGTCAATTTAATAGGTTGATCAGTTTTTGAAAGAAAAAAGTGTCTTTCAATTTAATTCGATTTACAGGTTTCATTTTCAAAACGAGGAGTATGGCATGACATAATGTACTGACATCCATCTTGCAGTTATTAAAATGTGTGGAGCAGCAGAAACTTTTAAAAGTATGTTGTTTGTTGTTGTAGTTGTGTTTTATTTCAAAACACCGATGCGGCAGATTGTCATGAAAGTTAAAAAACAACTTTTTATTAAATCGCCGATGAAAGAAGCAAAATAGACGCCTTTTTATTTTGTCTTGTATGCTTAATGATGAAATATAAACGTGTTTCGAGTTGATGATGAAAAGAGAAAAAAAAAATTTATACATGTTTTTATAACGTGTTATTGTGCTTATTACTTATTCATTTGTTGTGCAAATTGTAATTTTCCCATATGTGTGAGCAAGTCCCTTTAATGACCGTCCGTGCCTAGTATCATTTGCAGCGCTAAATTGTCATTTTTCCAATATGTGTGAGCAAGACCCTTTAAGCACATGCCGTGCCAGTTCTGATATCAATTGCAGCGCTACCTGATCAAGCACAGCTTCAGCACGGCCTCTCACAACGACCTCTGGGTGGCGCTGTCAGAGGTGGGTGACACATGATGTACTGGAACTCAGTTCGTTTAATCGCGATACAATAAGTATTCTGAATAACGCGTGCTTACAAACATATTGTCACTTATTAAAAACAAAACGCCGTAATTTATCCCGTCGTTTTTAATCCGGTTAAATTAATCAAACTGTTTTCCGAATACGCTAATATACATTCCGGTTTGCGGAAGACGATGGTTATAACAAATCGACTTGCCCTTTTTCCCCAAAAAATTACAACTTTTGTTTCAACCCCGTCCCCAACATAAATTACAACTTTAACTCACTTTTTCCCACCGCAAATAATATTATAAATCTCGCGCTGGAACGTGACTGAATGCATGTGCATCAAGTGTCGTCCTGGATTAGCCTGTGCAGTCCGCAAAGACTAATCAGGGACGATACTTTTCACCTAAACTGGAGTTTCGCTAAGAAAATGCTTCTTTTTTAACAAAAAAGAAAAAATACAAGCGCAAATGGCGACCCTGATAAGCAATTGCGGACTGCACAGTCTTATTTGGGACGACACTTGTCGCACATGCATTATGCCACATTTTGCCCGATTTTCTTGACCTTCCAGCAAGCCAAAGAGGACGGGTTACCGATGACAGACGTCAAATCTGTGATGGACACGTGGATCCTGGAGCCTCACTACCCGGTTGTCATGGTTACCATAGCAGACGACATGAGCAGCGTCTGCTTCGAGCAGAGTGTCTTTGTGGAGACCGCGGGTCAGGAGTCACGTGCTGACGACGTGTACGCATTTGATAGGGAGTTTGAACATGTCATACCAGCACAAAACACAGACCCGGGCCCGTAATCACCAACCCATGCTAAGAACCAAGAAAATTACATCCAGCGTTAGAATATATACAGGCTTCCACTGGTGATTATGTCATTGACAAAAAATGTTCTACGTGAAGAATGCTGTAGATAGATATGGTTAATGCCAAGCTTTGACTCGAACATGAAGCGAATCCTATATATTCAAATATAAAGAATATTCTTCATTCTTCGATTTAAGTCGAAGAATGGTTTCTTAATGCCTTTTCCCCTCATATCAACAATTTTTATATTTATCTTAGCTATCATTACCGGTAATTTCACTCAGATATCGTGCGGCAAAAGATGCTGAATATGTAAAATAATAACATTGTTTTGCAAATAAACGCATTCTTTTTGAAAGATATACATAAAACAATACAATTGATGAAGATTCGGGGTCGTCTTAAATCTCAAAATGAGTTTTATTGCATATTAATGTGGCGTTTGTCACAGAGTTTCGCTGGTTGGATGATTGCTTTTGGTGAAGCCCGACGTCATCGGAACTTTCCATGTCTGCGCGTCGGTAAATGCTAATGTCTTCGAAAATATGGGTAGAAGGGATTTTTCGAAACCTTGAGAAATGTGAAACAGTGCAAAAGTGCAAAACTATTTTTGAAACGAAAGATATCAACGCATATATGACAATACACATATTCAGTCTCTTTCACCTTAATGTTCCAACCTATATAACACCAGACACCTTTATGGTTCGTCGTTACACAAATTAGAAAGGCGTTGGACTAAGAGGTCAATGCGAACTCTTCATAATAATTATTATTGTGTTTATTTGCCGTATTTCTGTTCGCAGGATCTGGCAGATACCGATTGCCTGCACGTCTGCAACAGAGCTGGACTTCGAGAAGGGACCCGATGACATTATGTGGCTACAGGAGAAACGGCAATGTTGTGAGTATATTGCGTCATAGCATACTGCGCATGCGCATCACTTTGTTACGCTTAAGCGGTTGTGACAATGGCACTGCTATATTTGACATACTACCAGGGTATTTGCTGCATTTTAATCAAGATGCTCTCCCCATTCGATCATACCTCGTTTTATTAAAACTAATGGGGTCGGAAAAAACGATGAACGGGCTACTTTTTTCACAACGATTGCACATCGATAAGATGCGCTACTATTCAGTCTCAAAGCACGGAGCGTATATTGGTCAAGAGTCCGTGCTCAAAGTAATAAAATTGTATTTAGATATCACATTAGGTACATTATGTAAATCGTATACTTGAAGCTAGGGTATTGTGTAAAATTAAAACTGACTGACAAGATAGTGCCCTGTTCCAGTTGCTATAGATATCCTTGCGCCGGGTGATTGGTTGCTATGCAACGTCAAGCAGGAGGGTTTCTACCGGGTGAATTACAGTCTGGAAAACTGGCGCCGCCTGACGGATCAGCTGAACTTGGATCACACGGTTATTCACTCGATAAACAGAGCGCAGTTGATCAATGATGCCTGGGAACTCAACAAGTAATGTCCATCCCAGTATAATTATTGGCCTCGCTTTTGGAAAACGAAATTTAATGCATGTGCGTACGTCGTCCCAGATTAGCCTCTGCGGTCTGCATAGGCTAATCAAGAACGCAACCAGTCGCAAGAGTGGATTTTTGCTAAGAAGAGTCCCTATGTAAACGAACAAACTTTGTTTTAAAGGCGGAAAGTGTCATCCCTGATCAGAGTGTACGGATTGCACAGGTTAATCTGGGACGATACTTCACGCACATGCATTGAACCCGTTTTCTAAAAGCAATGCTAATATTATTTACTGAATAAAGGTTATGTATGAAATAAAAGTTTTCATCAACAGTTAATCAAGCACTCCCGAAATAGCAAACGGTTCGCAATTAATGTTTAATTGTAGATTTTTTTCTCTCTCAATTTTGATGTTTCTTCAAAATAGAAAGCAGATTACAATAAGTTACGCAAAATTTTTGTGCGAAATGTTTGGGTTTCATAACGTTGTTACTACGGAGAAATGTGCATACCGTATACAATGTTTTTAATTTATATATATCCTATTAATATAAATGTTCTATGCTGCGTTATCAATTTAGCCGCGTTCTGGGAAAACTGGGCTTATACATGTGCGTAAAGTGCCATCCCATATGAGCCTGTGGATTCCGCGCAGGCTAATAAGTGACGACAATTTTTGGCCAAACTCAATTTTCCTTTGAAAGAGACTTCCTCTCAACGAACGATTCTATCAAAGCGTTAAGTGTCGTCCCTGATTATCATGTGCACACTGCACGGGCTAATCTTGAACTACACTCTACGCACATTTATGAAGCCCAATTGTTCCAGAACGAGGCTAAATTAAACATTGTAAATCAGGATGGGACATGTTACCGCGTCCGTAGCGCTAGAGACGTTGGAATACCTGGAAAAGGAGGCGGAATATCTGCCATGGAAGACGGCTTCTCTCCACCTGGAATATTTAGACCAGCTGCTGCAACTCTCCAGACACTACGGGCAGTTCCGGGTATCGCCTTTATGAATTTACCTAGTATCACGAACATACTGAAGTCAATATTCTGATCAAAATTTGAGTTTTTGCTCATTTTTGAGCTCCCCATCATTCTCAATACTCAGATGAGTGGGAACTCAAAACTCGTATTCTACGTACGTTCAGCTTAAAACCTAAACATACTATCATTTTCGTTAAAAAAACATGAAATAACGGATACAACATTAAGATGACGGTATAGTCCGACCCCTCGGACAGTGCCGGGTTTAACTGTTACATGGTTTGATCTCCAATAGTTGAAAAGTTAAATGATGCTCTCAACTGTTTAAGCAGTCTGTTGAATTTTAAACAAAGTGTATACCACACAAACTATCTCGTTTAAAGGGGCCTTTTCACATATTTTGGCATATTTTGAAGTTCGTCATTAAATGCTTTATATTGACAAATGTAAACATTGCCTGTTAAAAGCTCCAGTAAAAAATCAAGAATAAAATTTTAAAAAGGAAAAAAGTAGCCGGTATCAGGGCTAACACCAGTGATCCCCGGAGTCCTGGAGTTAGTCTGAAGTAAAAACGCTTTAGCCCTCTCGGCTATTCCGCCGGGTTTACACATTTAAGTATTTTATACGTTATATAAGCAATCTTCGTAGTTTCGTAAATTTAAACGACAACAACAGAATTCTCCAAATTATTCAATCGTTTCGCGTTGTAACGCTTTATAATTTTAAGGTTTTCAAATCGTCAAAAGATACATATAATCGCTATATTGGACTATGGTAAATGTTCAGTAATACTGTTTCCTCACAAATATCATAACTAAAACGAAAATTTGCTAATCTAAAACAACTTTTTTCAATTTTGTCAATTTACCAAACCGTGAAAAGATCCCTTTTATATAAAAACAAACCATGTTGAGCAGTATTTATCACGAGAACAACGAAACTAAAGATATTTTGGATATATAGAGTTTTTATTATCTTTGTGAGCATTAAAACAATCTCCTTATTTTGTTGGTGTTTTAGATTTACATGAAAAGTAAATTGGAACGTGTGTATTGCAAGTCATCGCATCGCTCGACTCTTCAACAAAGGTATTAATACACGCATTCAACGTTTTTAAACACCGTTGTTCGTATTTCCGTTAAATGTAGTACGTTAATAATCAGAATGAATGTAAGTAACAAAAGGCATATGCATTCAACAAAGATACAATGAACCACATAAAGGTACGGGACGAGTAAGCCGTATTTAAGTTCTAACGTAGGCATAATGAATATGTACTTGCAGTAGTTGTAGTTGAAATGAGCATGTATATTTTAATAAATGAAATCATGGAGTATTGGGGTGGTTTAATTTTTAAGATTGATCACAGTGACCGACTCAAAACAACATGACAATAATTTTAAATTCGAATAAATAGAACATTAAATGAAGCTTCATTCTAATATATTTTTTATAGATAAAATAATATATTGAACTTCATCACATGTTATTCCGTGTTTCTTGAGTATTACATCCACTACTACATGTTACATTTGTATCGTAAACATATACAAGCTAATAGTTGCAGCATTCCCCATTGGTATACCTTCTGTAGATAATATCTCCTTGGTTACTCGGTACTTACTTTGGAGCATTTCCTATTGGTTACACGAACTTTGGAGCATGCCCCAGTGGCTACTCGGTCTTTGGAGTATTTCACATTGGCTACTCGGTCTCTGGAGTATTTCACATTGGCTACTCGGTCTCTGGAGTATTTCACATTGGCCACTCGGTCTCTGGAGTATTTCGCATTGGCCACTCGGTCTCTGGAGTATTTCACATTGGTCACTCGGTCTCTGGAGTATTTCACATTGGCCACTCGGTCTCTGGAGTATTTCACATTTGTCTTTGGAGTATGTCCCAATGGCTACTTGGTATTTGGAGTATTTCTGATTTATTACTCGGCAATAGGGGCATTTCCCATTTGCTTCTCGGTCTTTGGAGTATTTCACATTGTCTACTTGGGCTTTGACGTATTTCAGATTGACTACTCGGTCTTTGGAGCATTTCCCATAGGTTACTCGGTCTTTGCAGCATTTCCCATTGGCTACTCGGTCGTTTGAGTATTTCACATTGGTTACTCGGTCTTTGGAGCATTTCCCATAGGTTATTCGATCATTGGAACTTTTCTAATGGTCATACGGTCTTTAGATCATTTTCCATTTGCTACTTGGTCTTTGGAGCATTTCCCGTCGGCTTCATGGTTTTGGGATTAGTTAAAAATGGCTACTCGGTCTTTGGACTATTTCCCATTGGCTATTTGGTCATTGAAGCATTTCCTAATGGTTACACTGTCTATGGAACATTTCCTATTTGCTTCTCGGTCTTTGAGGCATTTTCAATTTGCTACACTGTTTTTTGAGTATTTCCCAATGGCTTCTTGGTCTTTGGTGTATTTCAAATTAGCTACTCGGTGCATCGAAGCATTTTCCAATAGAAGCACGGTCTTTGGAGCATTTCCCTCTTGAAACTCGGACTTTGAAGATTGGAGTGTTTCTGATTGCTTCATAGCCTGTAGAGCATTTCCGATAGGCTAATCGGTCTTAGGAGAATTTCCCATATGCTACTCTGTCTTTGGTGCATTTCACAATTGCTTATCGGCCTTCCGAGCATTTCCAATTGGCTACTCGATCTTTAGAGCATTGCCCATTTACGACTCGGTCTTTGGAGCGTTTCCCATTGGCTAATCGTTCTTTGGAGCATTCTGAATACTGTAGCTATTCGATCTTTGGCGCATTTCCGATTGGTCATTCTGTCTTTGAGTGACGAATCGCATGTCGCTGTTTTTTGGAATAAAAAGTAGTAAACCGGCTTCACGTCTGCAAAAAAACAGGTTTTTTCAACATGTTTGGTACACAAAGTTGTTCAAGTATTGAAAAAAAGTTAGTTCTTACAATATCAAGTTCAACGTTCAACTCGTCCATGAAACTCGTTAAAAGACTCATATAAAAAACGAATCACCAATCTCATCAAAGCAATGAGATATCACAAGTTCAATGTTTAAACTTTATTTGTGACTTCTACTAAACAAAGGGAAATTAATAACTGGGGTAGTTAAAATAATTTACGACAAAGGTCTGTGTTTGAATTAAAACAAAAATTACCGCGTATTGACTGTGTCGATGTGTTTGCCCCATTTTCTAGGATGCTACATCGGACAGTCACACGTTGGGCCTGCGAGTTTGATCTGCCCTCATGTATTCAAGACATGCTCGATATTTACACAGCACATGTCCAGGACGAAAACATTCAGTAGGGACGCAAGTATACGCGGTTATTAATGCAAATGTGTCAGAAATTATAATATACTAGTAATTGACATTTAATTGCAAAATAAATGGTGCATTTGCATGCGGTATGTTTATTTCGGACAGTAAAAAACGGGTTGCCACAAAACCCAAAACTTTGAAACAATTAGAATGACTTGCATTATGGAAGCTAAAAGATCAACAAAAGACAGAACTTTTTCCGGCTCAATATATGAGCCTAGTTTATGGAAAGGTGGGCACATGCTAATCAGGGAAAACAACTTTCCGCTTTTACGGAATTTTTCGTTTAAATGAAATTCCATAAAAGTGGAAAGTTGTTTTCCCTAATAAGCATGTGCCCAGCTTTCCAAGAACTAGACTACTATTTTGATCCGGAAAATGCATACAGTTCAGTTTTCCCATAACGAACCTAATATTTGTCGTTTCATTAAAAGCAAAGAAAAACTATAACCAACCGGTGGTTCATTTGAAAACATGCGTTGATATGTTAAAACCTCGTCCACCCTTAGTAACAAGGAATTAGAATCAAGTCAAGAAATCAAGAAATGTAAAAAATACAAATGAACATAGCCAAATGACTTATAATAGAAAATAATGCAGGGTAACAAATACAATAAAAATGAACGTGGTGAAAAGTAACAATATTATGCACGATGTGTATGAATTTGTATTATATACGCATTGCAACATCTTGCAAGAACAAGTGTGTGTTTTTATTAGGTCAGGTACTAATATTAAACAAACAACTTGTTCTTAATTTCGATTCACATGTTTCAGGATAGAAGCGGATATATTGAACACAGTGTTTTGTGTGGCGGAACGCGAAGGTCAATATGTGCCGTTAAGCAAGCGGAAGGAGGCACCATTTCAAAACGAGGTGGACGCTGAAATGCTCGCTTCCGGTTGCGTGCGCACCCCTTGGGAAATAATGGAGTAAGTGCAGCTATGCAAAGCATTTGCGATTTTTTTTAAGGTTTACATAATATAAATTTATAAATGCGTTACAATGCAGAATGGTTGAATATAGTATATCTACTGGGAATTCATATAAACACACATCGCTTCTTGATCGCGAAGATTAAATAGTAAAAGATTGCTCAAATATTGTTTTAAAATAGATTTATTGCTCTATAAAAAACGTTTTGATTGAGATGTGGTTATTTTGCTGTCTTGCTTCCCTGTTCAGTCATATTTAACAGTTTTAGGCATTTAATTGCATTCGAACATTTTGACACGTGACAGAACGTGTATTCACGAAATTTTTTAGGAGCCTGGACTTTCAGTTACATCAACCTTTCCCCAATAAGGGTGTCCTTGACCGCTTGACCGCCACTCCGACTGGCCGACTCGTCGCAACTCTTTACATGCTGGACAGATGGCCGGACATCGCTAACATGTCGGTGGATATTTTTGTTGTCTTTGAATTGTCACAGAAAATCTCGTCCTTTTCATTTCGAGTATGATATGCCGCTACAGTTTATGTAAAATTATGCATGTAGTAGGTAGGCAACGTAATGAATCAACTGTTCTTGCCCAATGATGATTCTATATATAAAATTAGAAAACTACGTACTATGTCGTTTCTAGACTAGTCCACGGATCTACTATGTTCTAGGTCTGCTGTTAGTTGTGTACACTGTTCTGCTATGTTCTAGATTCGCTGCTGGTCGGGAAACTGCCCTTTTATATTCTAGATCCGCTGATACTCTCATCCAGTGTTCTACTATATCCACGGTTATTTGCTAGTTTTGGTACACTGCTCTGCAATGATCTTTGTACGAATGCTAGTATTGATCACTGCTCTAGATTGTTCTAGGTCAGCTTCTAGTTTGGTACACTGTTTTTCTATGTTTTAGGTTCGCTGCTAGTCTGGTACACTGTTCTACTACGTTCTAGGTACGCTGCTAGTCTGGTTCACTGTTCTACTATGTTCTAGGTCTGCTGCTTGTTTGGTTCACTATTCAACCATGTTCTAGGTCCGTTGCTAGTTTGGTACACTGTTCTACTATGTTGTAGATTCGCTGCTAGTTTGGTACACTGTTCTACTATGTTCTAGCTTTGCTGTTATTCAGGTACACTGTTCTACTATGTTCTGGGTCCGCTGCTAGTCTGGTACACTGCCCTTACTTGTTCTAGGTCAGCTACAAATAGGGTGCACTCTTCTATTATGTTCTAGGTTCGCTGCTAGTCTGTTTCACTGCTTTTTATGTTATAGGTTCGCTACCAGTCTGGTACACTGTTCTGCTATGTTTCAGGTCTACTGCTGAACCATATACTACTGTATTATTTGTTCAGGAATTGGTGGAAAAAATCAGCACGCAATGGGAGTTACAACAGGCAAGTTACAGATGACCTGACTGATTTCCGGACAGTTTATTTTGTTTTGTTTTTGCGTGACATTCTATCAAAAAATACACTGATAATCTAATATCATATAAAAACGTGAATACTTTTTTTTATAGAAAAATCACATATATAAAATGAATGCATGATTTATCTTTATGAACGCGATGGGCACACCTACGATTCAATTCGGTTTACACATATTTTATCCGTTAAAATCACGATACAACTAACTTTTTCAATTTTAATGTCATAGATCCAATGTTGAGACGTAGTCAATGTTGATGTGCTAATTTTGAAGAAACGGGCCAGTTTTGTAACTAAATTTCACGAACTGTAACAGGTAGAGAACGTGCTGAATATCGATGACGTCGGAAGGGCCATACTGGTTCAACAGAAGGTACGTGTTTGGGGACTTAGCCCTGCTTTGACCATAATACGATGGTCATTTGCTATTTTTAATAACGAATGTAGGTTATCATAAGAATGGTGTTGTTTTGGATTCGATATATAATAAATGTATGTATAAATGCATGTGTTGATAGAACGTAAATAACCTTCATTAATTGTAGGCAGGTATAAACTTACATAAGGTGTGTTAAAATAACTCTACCTATATTATAATACCCAGATGAATATTTTTTTATTGCATATATTGTATTTTCTTGCTTTCGTTATACCTTGTCAAGCTAAAAAATCTTGACATTGTGAATAAGTGTTTATTATTCAACTATGCATTTATTTGGTATCACATGTTCAATAAATGCATGGCATCCAATTTCGCTCAGTACTGTATATCTTTTAAAGTTTGTAAGTTAACTTCATTCAAACAAAACGATATTAAAAGACACAAAGACCGCCACAAAACGAAGTATGCAACCATGAAAACGTCAGTTTATTTTAGTTGTTTATGACTGATTATTAATATCTATCAACATCATGTAATTGTGTTCTACACCGCCTGTCACTGTATGTGATTGCTACAAGCATCTGTTCAATTGAGCCGCATGTATTCAATGAAATGTAGAAATGTGTTGTTAAATATACATGTGAACACTGTTTGAATGTTGCAACTCATTTCTAAGTTATATAGTCTAACTTGTCTGTTATCCAGGGTCTAATAACGGCTCGAATCAACTACTGGGAAGAGATACAAGACGAAGTGATATCATGGCTGTACAGACCGAGGGAATAATAATTGTAGACCTTTGTTTTGGATCAGACAGACACGTAAAACAGGCGTGATAACTTTTCTACAGCTAGTATTAACATACTTATTTCCATGCATTCAACAGACGAAATAAAAGCACCAAAATACAACAAAAGACCCGCGCAGTATTTTCTTTCAAAGATTTTATTAAATTTTAAGTGCTTCTTTAAAGCGAGTGCTTGCCGTTTTGATTTGTCTCCAAACAGAAACATGTAACCTTTCATGCGAAAATGTCACTTAGTAAAATTGACAAAGAGCAATACACGTAAGATTCATACAGTTCCTTCCGTTTAATTTCAATGAAAAAATCGTCTAGATTGAACTCGCACTCTTTATTGTAAGTTTAGTGTTAGAAGGTTTATTGTTAACCGTGTAATATTTCATTGAAATTAATGTATAAAGTGCAACTTAATTTGCACATTAATGAAAGAGATTAATTAGTATATGGACTGGTCATTCAGAACCGCATTTGATACGGGTGATATACTTAATACGAGTCGTTCTTTTCAAAAAGTTTGATTAAATATGTATTAACTATGTGAAGGTTATTTCATTATTTCCTTTTATGTACTGTGTGTATCTATATAAAATATGTACTTTCGTATTAAACGGTGTATTCGGTCCTAAGACAAAGTCATTCATTTTACATGATTTCAACCAGTGGTAAAATAAAAAACATTGGTAAAGTGTCTATTAAATCTTATTTATTCGCGCGATTATAAACGCTCATTGGCACGTTTTCCTCAAGTCAGTAAAACAAAACTCAAATGCCATGATTGTCCCATACAAGCTGTATGGTGGTCTAGGAATCGGAATGTCCTTGTTTTAAATTCCACTCAGGCCACGGAATTTTCCTGAGCAAAAAATTACTCCCACACTTGATCCTCTCCTCCTCTCCACCAATGTGTATAAATGGGTACCTGTGAGGGCAATAAGTCAATGTGTATAAATGGGTACCTGTGAGGGCAATAAGTCAATGTGTATAAATGGGTACCTGTGAGGGCAATAAGTCAATGTGTATAAATGGGTACCTGTGAGGGCAATAAGTCAATGTGTATAAATGGGTACCTGTGAGGGCAATAAGTCAATGTGTATAAATGGGTACCTGTGAGGGCAATAAGTCAATGTGTATAAATGGGTACCTGTGAGGGCAATAAGTCAATGTGTATAAATGGGTACCTGTGAGGGCAATAAGTCAATGTGTATAAATGGGTACCTGTGAGGGCAATAAGTCAATGTGTATAAATGGGTACCTGTGAGGGCAATAAGTCAATGTGTATAAATGGGTACCTGTGAGGGCAATAAGTCAATGTGTATAAATGGGTACCTGTGAGGGCAATAAGTCAATGTGTATAAATGGGTACCTGTGAGGGCAATAAGTCAATGTGTATAAATGGGTACCTGTGAGGGCAATAAGTCAATGTGTATAAATGGGTACCTGTGAGGGCAATAAGTCAATGTGCCGTGGCTGCATACTGCACCTTGATCCTCTCCTCCTCTCCACCATTGTGTATAAATGGGATCCTGTGAGGGCAATAAGTCAATGTGCCGTGGCTGCATACTGCACCTTGATCCTCTCCTCCTCTCCACCATTGTGTATAAATGGGTACCTGTGAGGGCAATAAGTCAATGTGCCGTGGCTGCATACTGCACCTTGATCCTCTCCTCCTTTCCACCATTGTGTATAAATGGGTACCTGTGAGGGCAATAAGTCAATGTGCCGTGGCTGCATACTGCACCTTGATCCTCTCCTCCTCTCCACCATTGTGTATAAATGGGTACCTGTGAGGGCAATAAGTCAATGTGCCGTGGCTGCATACTGCACCTAATGTAAACGGACGACCTATATCCCATTGCTTGGGAGGTACATGTTAAAGTCGGTTGAAGATGAATCCTGTATCATAATCAGACTACAAACCCATGCCTTTACATTTAATACTAATTTTATCAATATTTTGACCGCTGTCTTGTTACGTGTATTTTGCTTTGACCGAAGAGCTAGGCAAACGTGTTGCGCGACACACGCTGCCATCACACAATCATCGGTGGTGGCAAGTCATTTGCCTGATACGATAACGTTACAATTTGGCAAACTACATTTTGGCCATATTTGCCACTGGAAGCCATACGTTTACCTTGATATTTGACATCGTGGACTTCATGTGTAAGATGCGACAGGTGCCACTTGCAATTGGATCGACTCTGAGTGGTGCAATCAATGATGTCATCAACTCAGCGTCACTTATATGTGAAGGGCCAGAGTATATTCACCTTGTACTAGAATCATACGTTGAAATGTCTTTATAGGAATGTGAATGGTTGCGGCGCGGAGACAAGGCAACATGTATTGCGATTATTGACATGAGCAGAGACACAGCAATTCCACAACAACTCAATACATTTAGACATTCGCGGACAACAAGCGTAATCGTCAACTATTGGGAAGGGATACAGCGTGCAACTACGTCTGTGCCAACCTTATTATTGCAAGTTTAGTTGTCTCTGACAATCAAGCTGTTCTGCGATAAAGTCTGGTAATGAAGAGATTCCTGAACTGTTAAACTGGATTGAGGAGGCCAATGCCAGGGTAGTGACTCATGTTGAGTGGACTGCTCGTATCAAACAGTGTCAAAGAGCTTCAGATAATTATTAAATGTGTCAATATTACGTAAAACTTGCACAAAAATACTGTAATCGAATTAATTACGTCAACATGTGTCACAGTAAAGTTTATACACTAGCTACTACTGTCACAATGTCAACTTATCGCTAAAGTATCATAGGACCGTGTACTTGACCTTTCCGGATCAATTACACTCAATATTAAACATGACCTCTCATAACTGGGTTCTAACCGAAACAAATAACAAGAGCGCCTGAAAGGCCTAAAGTCGCTCACCTGAGATAACAAGATATTATTGGGACAAAGCTTCTGACCAAGTTTCATGAAGATCGGAAAATCAATGTGGCCTCTAGAGTGTTAACAAGGTTTTACTATAGCCATATAAGGAAAAATGCCCCGCCCCCTGGCAGCCATGTTTTTCAACCAACCGGCATCATTTTTGAACTCTCCAAGATATTATCGGGATGAATCTTCTGACCAAGTTTCATGAAGATCGGACAGTAAATGTGGCTTCTAGAGTGTTAACAAGCAAATTCGTTGAATTGATATCCCCCGCCATTATACTTCTGGCCACAAAAGTTTTCTGGACGGATGGACAACGCCAACATGCATCATCCTCTTATCAATATATATACTCATACCATGTTTCAATGAAATCCGTCAAAGCACTTCCAAGATATGGCTCCGGACACACACAAAAAGCATTTTTTCAAGATACAAAGGGCCATAACTCCATTATTATCCGATGGTGTATAATGCCATTTGGCGTGCATCATCCTCTTATCCATACATATACTCATACCAAATTTCAAGGAAATCCCCCAAAGCACTTCCAAGATATGGCTCCGGACACAAAAGTGCCGGACGAACGGAAGGACGGATAGACGGACAACGCCAAAACAATCTCTCTCCACATATGGCGGGGGATAACAAGATTTTACTATAGCCATATAAGGAAAAATGCCCCGCCCCTTGGAAACCATGTTTTTCAAGCATACATAATTATGTTCGATCTCATCAAAGATATCATTGAGACCAATCTTCTGACCAAATTTCATGAAGATTGGACAATATATGTGGTCTCTAGTGTGTTAACAAGGTTTTACTAAAGCCATATATAGCCATATAAGGAAAAATGCCCCGCCCCTGGTGGCCATGCTTTTAAAGCAACCAAAACCATTTTCGATCTCATCCAAGATATCATTGGGACAAATCTGAACAAGTTTCATAATGATCGAAAAATAAATGTGACCTCTAGAGTGTTAACAAAGTTTAACTATAGCCATATACGGAAAAATGCCCCGCCCCCAAAGTGGCCATGTTTTTCAACCAACCGGCATCATTTTCGAATCGTCCAAGATATTATTGGGATGAATCTTCTGACCAAGTTTCATGAAGATCAGACAATAAATGTGGCCTCTGGAGTGTTAACAAGATTTTACTATAGCCATATATAGCCAGATAAGAAAAAATGCTCCGTCCCATTGGCAGCCATGTTTTTCAAGCAAACGTAACCGTTTTCGAACTCATCCAAGATATCATTGAGACCAATCTGTCATGAAGATTAGACAATAAATGTGGCCTCTAGAGAGTTAACAAGGAAAATGTTGACGGCGCACGATGGACGACGCATGCCGGACAAAAACGATCACAAAAGCTCACCATGAGCACGTTGTGCTCAGGTGCGCTAACAAATTAAGGGGTAAAGCATTTGATTTTACTCCAAATGGCAAAATTTTTTCTTTCCAAAATGGCCGTCGGCAGCCATATTGGATTTTGATATTTTGAGGCTATTGCCAAAGACTAGCAAGAAACTCGGTGGTTTGTCGTGTATCGTGACTAATAAACTCACATCAAGTGATAAAATCTCCAAGGTCAATTTTGCGAACGGGTAAACAGGCATAGTCGTGCACTAAAAGTCGCAGTTGTCACGATGGTCATATCGTTTGCATTTTGGGAAATTATTATAAAATTACCTGACGAATTAATAACGAACTTGCAGTATGTCGTGCAACATTATGCATATTTGTAATTTGACCACGTATATGTATCTTTGAGCTAGTGGCACAGATGCAACATGTGACGACCCGTCTTCACGTAGTGATCATTTTGGGCAACGTATTTACCGGTCAATGTGCCATATATATGATAAATGACGCATTTACAATCAGGACAAGTACAGGTTTTTGGACAAACGGACCTACAGGCGGGCACATTCTTTGCTTAATGCTTCCCACTTTCCGGTGACATATTACTGAGTCGTTTACTATAACGATGGTTTATGACATTATTTTTCTTGAACATTACAATTAGTCCAATTCATTAAAAAGAGAAGCGTCAATGGAGGCGAAAACATTGTTGAGGAAATATTATTGTAGTTAGCGATATCTAACATGTATAGTACAATTCAATATTGTTATTTGAATTCTACGAGTCCAATGGTGTATATGTTCTAAAAAACGCCGTTCATTTTTCACAAATAAGTGCTTATGAATATACCTTCGTCGTGGTCCAATCAGGACAATCCGTTTGAATAAGGACTTGTGGGTCAGAAAAAGCTCTTCACGTTTGATAAAATCAGTAGACAAACGCATGTTTCATGTTAAACGATGTCCATTTTACAATGTTTACAATATTAATTGGCGAATACCTCAAGTGTAACTGGTTCGATTGGGTTCAACTAGGCGCCAGAATAAGATCATTAAAGGAAATCTATTACAGAGCCAACTTGTTGACAAACAAGCGGCTATATCTCTGGTCCACAGTTGTTAGTGGACGCCAAGTTGTGACATTGTGGCTTAGTGAAAGTGAGATAAAGATTAGAAAGGGCATGCCGTATCCCTGCTCCACAATACGAAGATTTTGTCTCACAAATAATGTGTATTTAGGCCATACACAAGATGTTAAGGTTTGTTCACGATAACGTTAATAATGACGATTGCATTTCGCATCAAGTCAATATTTCTGTTATTTCATGACAATGGGACATTAACTGCGGGGAAACTGATCCCAACTGGTCCACTATCAAAACATAAATAAATTGTAGTCATGCTCAAACTTAGGTTAGAAAAGATTGAATATAAAGGGAATTATATGATCTACGTCTTACGCACATCTGATTGGCCGATTGTGATTTATCGATCATTTTTTATTACAACTGAACGGTTTATATTTTAGTGGACGTAATGGCATCACATAATCATTTACTGCAAATGCTAGTATATACAGAAAGGCAATTGAATTTGAAGTGTACTGTTCACACTATGTATATAAAACACACACACACACGCACCACCTCCACACAAATGCAATATTTTTTATGAGTAAACATGTTAAACACAGTCACAGAATAGTGTGGACAACACTTAAAACGTAAGGCTTGTTTTAAATAAAGACAAACAACGAATGTAGTTTGCATACTTTATAGTCAAATACACTCTACATTTGTGATTTCAAGGCATGTATACGAGCCTTGTTATGGTAAAACTGGGCTTAACGCAAGTGTCGTCCCAGAGCCTGTGAACTCCGCACAGGCTAATCAAGGAAGACACTTTCAGCCTAGACTGGTTTATTGCTAAAAACATACTTCCTTTAAACGAAAAATCCCATAAAAGCGGAAAATGTCACTCCTAATTAGTCTGTGCCGACTGCACAGGCTAATCTGGGACATTTCATGCAGATGCATTCAACCCAGGTTTCCCAGCACCAGGCTAACATATTCACATATAGTTCACATGTTTCATAGTAAAGTCAGAATACAGAAGAGTAAATATTATCTATTAGAATTATACTGTATAAGGCATCAAACATCGTTCTGTTGACCCACATTCACAGCTGTGTCAACAGTGTCATACACCAAAAAATCTCTGTTTCGGAATATCTATTTAATCAATCTTAAATGGTGGCTTAATACTTCGGTTTTAGAAACAATTGTGCTTCGAAATACCTGCTAGTGTACTTAGTGTCACTTTCCCTAACATCATTACAGAACGCTGGAACAGAAAACCTATGCAATAAATATACTTAACAGTACACACATTTATATTAATAAAGAACCAAACAAAAAAGGATTTGCCTTAAATTTCCAGCATATTATTATTATGTTTGGATACAATTAACTGAAATTTCTATGAGTGGTGCAAATCTGCCCAACTAATCAACTAGTATTATCCAGTCAGATTCGCAAATTAGATGATTTAACAATAAAGGTACGTTAATAGTGAACATTTCTGACCTAACTGAGCAATTTGTCAGTAACTTGAAAAAAAGTTAGTTTTCAATTCAGCATAAATATTATGGTAACAACACTCGGAATTGACAAGAATTGTAAATACTTTTCATAGTTAATAAGCTCCATCATATGTGAACATCAACTCGGATGCAATATAACAATTTCACCCTCAACTGTCATATTTTTAATAATTTCACCCTCAACTTTCATTTTCTCAACAATTTCACCCTGAACTTTCATATTCTCAACAATTTAAATTTTACCTGTCACAAGCACACTTTCAAAAATACATTTACACAGCAATCAAATAGACACAAGCTTTAAAGTGTGTGTAAACCTCACCGGTTATGATATAATACTGGCACAATAATCAACGAAACACCTGACGAAAAATGGGTATTTGCGTTAAAAAAATGGTTAAAGTTACCACAGGAAAACATAAATGTGAACAATAATCAAATGTTTTTAAAAATAAAAATATGCATGAAAGTGAATTATAAAATCTTCAACATTAGGTATACACAATTTTCTTCCCTTATTCAATTTAAAACTCTTTCATGGCATTGGAAGCTATAAACCAATATTAATACTAAGAAAATAGAGGATTTTATTGTTTGTTGTTTGAGAATGCAAAAAGTATTCAACTGTTCCTTTATTAAATAGCTCTGTAACTGCTGCGCCTGAAATCCCTCCCCACGTTGCGACTTTGTCTGAGGGCATTAAAAGTTTAGGAAAAATAACTAGTTACGCAATAATGCAAGCTATATGCCTACTAAGTCTCATCTTGACACCTTATATACTTGTCAAAATATGTCCCTGAGAAAATTTGAGCAAGCATATTGTCTATTGCAATACAATTATGAAAGCAGGAAATATGTTTTTTACGCACTGCACTTCACCTCATTGAGACTAACCTAAATAGTAATTTCAAAGTTTAATTAACCTAGCTCTTATAGCTTTAAAGATATGCTTCAAACAAAGTTCAAATAATAAAACTAATTAAGGCAATAACCCTCAGAATATGGAAGCAATAGTTATGGCTCTTGTAAACTTCACATCCCTTAGTGAAATACCGGTATACAACTTACAAGCTTCAATTTGATATCTCTAGTTTTGGAGATAATTTAATTTAAATATTCAACTAAACAAAGAACATGTTGTTTTTGATTGTTTAAGTTAAAAAGGGGCATAACTTCAGTATTTCTAACATAATTCATATCAAGAGCAATGCCTAAACGTTGTAGGTTGAAAAATTAAAGAAAACGTGTCCAACCAATTTTTGGTCTACAGATAGGCGTCCAATACACTACTATATACCCTTTTCTATCAAATTTTGAAAACCACTTCACTTAAGTTTAACAAGCAATACAATAATGACATATCAAAGGTCAATAACAACTGCATAACTAAGATACTGTTCACAAAATGTTACTGGTTTTATTATTTTTGAGCAAAAATGTAGAACGCATTAAAGAAATTTTTCATAACAATTAAACTTCAATTGTGCTTCTTTTGGTTCCTTACAAAAGAAATTTCATATCACAAGCAACCTAATTCAAAATACATATACAATTATCATTTCGATAAAAGAGTTACACATTTGACATAAAACATGCATTATGTAAAACAAACATCATACACAGCACACATTTTAAGTGGGATTTCAATCAACACAGCCCGATATGACCGAAGACTTGCAAATATGGGTCTTATGCCATATGTGTCCAGTGCACTCCAGGTTAGCCTGTGCAATCACACAGTCTCGTAAGGAGCTACCCTGTCAATACGTGACAATTCAGCGGACAGCGTAACTCATTACCAGATTGCGTGGGCTAGTCTTGAGTTAAGCTTGCAGCTTACAGCATAAGACTATTTTTTGCATGACACTGGTCATCTAGTATATACATACTCAACAACACAATGGATACAATGTCAATAACTTTTTCACTGAAACTTTGTTTTATACATCAACAAGTAATATCAGAATAGTCACGATTTAAAAAAAATCTGCTTCCAGAGTTTGGTTAAACAAGAGGGCCTGAAAGGCCCAAAGTCGCTCACCTTAGATAAAAAGAAATGACCTGTTCTTTGCAGTCCAAGATATCAATGGAACAAATGTTCTAACCAAGTATCATGAAGAATGAACAACAAATGGCCCTTTTGCGGCCATGTTTTTTTAACAGACCTGAACCATTTTTTAACTCTTCCAAGGTATGTCCAAATTTCATGAAGATTGGGAAAAAAATGTGTCTTCTAAACTGTTCACATGTTGTCACTACATGTATATACATATAAAGAAAACTGCCCCACTCCCTGGCTGCCATGTTTTTTCACTGATCAGGACCATTTTCAAACTCGTACAAGACATCCACATAACTAATGTTTTGACAAAATTTCATGATGATAAGGCAAAACATGTGACTTCTAGAGTGTTCACAACCGATCCAAGCCATTATCGAACTCAACTGTCCTATCCAGGTGTGGTAGTGCGGTCTCCTTTGCTTACGCAAATGAACAGGTCACAGGACAGTTACAAAATGGTGGTTATCACAATAAATAAACTTAATTTGTAGAAATTGTGCTAGTTTACAATGAGTGCATATAACATGTTTACAAATACTAACATAATGCTTTATATCACACATGCATATGAAATTGGAGTATTTAAATATTATCAAAATACAGATGTACATATATAATAATATGGTTATCTGGTATGATAATAAAAACAGAGTTACAGACAATGGTTATATACCCAAATAAAGCTATTGCTACATGTATGCACAAAATCTAAGGCCAAAATGTTATTACCTGAAATGATATAAACAGTTGCAAATATTTAAAGCTTTAGTCCAGAATGAGAATCAAAATTTGCAAAAAGAAACATGCAGAATGATTAAAATCTACAAATAAGTAATCAATATAATACTTCATCTGACAAAATACAAATAACATGACTTCACAACAGCAGCCTACAACAAATAACATCCCGTCGACAAAAAATGCTAGTCATTAAGAAACTCAACAAATGAAATACACTACAGGTCATCTAGAACAAAATGAAATACACTACCTTTCTTGAACAAAATGAAATACACTACCGGTCATCTAGAACATTGAAATACACTACCGGTTATCTAGAACAAAATGAAATACACTACCGGTCATCTAGAACAAATGTGTGCCTTACTCTGGGATATCAGGGCTTAATGCATGTGCTAAAATTTTGTCGCAAATTAAACAAAGCAGTGTGCTCTAACTGCATTTTTTGCCTAGGGCCTGACTCTTCATAGCAAAAAATCAGTTTTGGTGGAGAGTGTCATCCCTGATTGCCAGGCGCACGGGCTAACCTGGGATGACATTTTATGCATATGCATTAAGCCATGTATTCCCATAGCCAAGCTCATAAACATATTGCAAAACATCACTGGGTGGTTTGTTGTAAAAATGAGTAATATGATAACATGAAATACATCAAATATCCCTGAAGTTTTTTTGAGCCGATTGTACTAAATGACTATAATTTGAATACATTAATACAATAATACCCGTAACAAAAAGATGATTTATATTTATATTCAAGGACACTCATATTGAAAAGCAACGAAAATATCTAAAACTACCAACTGCTGATTGAACTACGGGGAAATGCAACTCAAATAAAATAAAGTAACATTTGTTGCTTGTAATATCAACAACAAATAAATGACATGAACAATGTGGTTCAGGTTTTTTTCTTGATTATGTGGAAAAAAGAGGAAGAAAGGGATTTATAAAATGTTGCTTAAATAATGTGCGATACATGATGTTGTATTCGCATGTACCTCATTTTAGGATTACATAATTCCCGGTGTTATGACCAAGCACTGTGCTTTACGGACCTGTACCAATAATTTATTTCAGGGGCTGTAGTCTTAAGGTGTGTTTCTTTTTTCCAAATGAAAACAAAAAATGATCAATGAACTGAGAACACATACATCTATAAAAAAAATCTGAGATCGAACTGTTAACTTCCAACAATTTGCTGGCATTAAAAAACATATGAAAATCAAAAAGTGAAAACAAATTATTTTAAAGTATCAGAATTTCAAATTTTATGGCCCTGTCTATCCACATTCAGGGATAATAGTTTTTGAAAACCAATAGCCAATTGTGCTTGATATTTTCACGGGTCACATGAACTTTTCAGGGGTCAAAATACTGAAATCTAGATATTAGTTGATTGCTCTACAAATATTGCTTTGTATAACTTTTAGTATATCTTGCTTAACAAAAAACCAACTTTTTGTATAATAAAACGTACGTTTTATATTAATTTCATGGCAACATTTGCATTAAAATGATGCATAGAAGATAATTTGGGGGAGTCAAAAGTGACAAAATTTAACAAGAAACCGTCGGAGACGGGTGATGCTCCCCAAAGGTTTTTTTTGTCACAATATTGCACTATAAATTCAGATAAAAGGAAACGTCTTGAGGGCACAGTAGTTGGGGAGACAAGAATTTTTAATAGAAAATTTCAAAGGGCCATAACTCTGTGAAAAATCATCCGACCAGAACCTGCTGATAATATGCACATCTCCTCTTGGTAGTAGAGCTTCCCATAAAGTTTCTTCCTATTTTGTAGCACATACGGATCAATGATTAAAACCTAATAAACAAACATGTTTCAAGTAAGAATGCTGGGGAGGTAACTGACCAAGGTCTCCCATTCAGTGTTATCAAGCATGAATAGCAACACAAACAAGCGGCCCCATTTCACTATCTTAAAACTATTAATTTTTCCAAAATAAATGTCTAAAAATTCCAAAAAGAAGATTCCAAAATGTTGGACATATTTTGAATGTAACAGAAGGGCAAACAACTACAGTCACTTTAGCCCTTTATTTCTAGCACAGGTACTACAGTTGCTGAGAAATTGCCCGGACAAGAAATGCACTATATGTTCAGTTAATGGAAAATTTCAAAGGACCATTACTCTGTGAAAAATCATCCAAACAGAACCCGCTGATAATATGCAAATCTCCTCTAGGTAATGAAGCTATCCATAAAGTTTCATTCAATTCCGGTCATCAGTTGCTGAGAAATAGCCCGGACAAAAATGGTGCACTGACAGACACACAGACACACGGATGGACAGACAAATCGGCGACTATATGCTCCCCCCCCCCAATTTTTTTTTGGGGAGAGCATAAAAATGCTTGCATCAAAAAGCAGGAATCTGCTTCAATTAAAAGCCCTGACATTATAGTAAAACTATTTTTTTAAACATTATCACCTGTAAAAGAATATAACCAGTAACATAAACATCTCAACAGCACTAGCAGTTAAAAAGCACAAGTGCAAACAATAACAACAACCTCTTGTTTATAAGTAACTCAGACAATATATTATATATCCCAGAATACATTTAAATATTTGACTGTTGTTATTTAATTTGCTTTGAAAATACAGGCATACAGTAGATAAATGTATTATACACAGTATCTGTTAAAATACTTGTTTTAAAAGTAAAACCCATAACTAACAGCAATAGTTCTAGCATAGTAACATGATGCCTTATCAATACGGCTATAAGGCATAATAATGGCTTTAAAAACTGTATAAACCCATAAAATATAAAATATAGGCAACATTTAAGAAAATTGTACATACAAGACCCTGAGTGTAACTTGAGAAGACATTAAAAACTGGGATTAAAACAATCGGTCAACAAACATAGCACAAACTCAACAAAGAACTGCGAAGAGCAGTTATCACAGCAGCAAAAATGCTACCAGAAATCTTTTCTTTAAAAAATCTTATAACAAGGTATGGTTTTAACAAAAGCAAATAATGTTTACAATCAATATATACTACAACAAATCAAAACTCAATGTCTTGCGGTCGAACGTTTTTGCAACAAAAGCTGTCTCAGAGAATTCGCCTCTTCACGTAAAGTGCCGACTTGAGCGCGCAAAATTGCATTTTCTTTTTCGAGAAAACTTGCTCGAATTGCTATCTCATCTTCGCGTGCTTTGCGGGAATCCCTGGATTTTTTTGCTGCATTGTTGTTGCGTTTTCGTCTCTCAAAATATTTGTCGTCCTTCTGTTCGTCTGGGATCGCCTTCTTTTCACTACGAGGTCTCTTCTGAGAGTGGGACATGGCAGCCAAGGCACGGGCAAATGTTGGGTTGCTGCTTTCTGGCACTGAAAAAAACAACATGTTGGTTTAATTTAAATATGGGATGTGTAATCTTTAGTTTTAAGTTCAAAACCTGTATGATATATGTTTATAAATTTATCTTATTGATATTGATTTTTGTTAATTGATGTAGAGTCTTATCTGTTTCATAAAAAAAAAAACATATCTAGATTTTCCCTTCTGAGGATTGAACTTTGATATCTAGGTTGCAAAAGTCGCAATGCTTTTTAGCAGACCTCATATTCACTACTATCTGTGTAAGTCTTAAAATGTAGTTAACATTGCTAATGGCTGAATCCTACATGTACCCTGGGCTAGTTTTCCAGTAAAAATGACAAGATTCAAGATTTCTTGCAGAGAAAAACACAACAAATGTAAAACATAGCAACAAACTTTTCAAAAAGGAAACAATTGAAAAATATTCCTAAGGTATGACCCTGTTACCATAACGCTCAGTATTTGTTACATTTTTTTATACTTATTTGTAACTCCATTGCACACTGAACCGGTGTTCTTACTGCATTTTTACTGCAACTCAAGATGCAGCAGTATTGCCATGTAAATAAGTCTTTCGTCTTGAGAACATAGTAAAGACGAACACTGAGATTTTTCATACTGACAGCATCCTTGCTAGGAAGTAAGGAACACTGATGACCCCATTAACCTAGCAGCAACACAGTAGATAAATGAGGAACACTACAGGGACGCACAAAAAAATCTTCATAGACGGCCAGATATTTTCCAGCTATCTTACTGTGTTCTTAGTTGGTCTATGGTGTTCTTATTACAGTGCAAACGCCAAGGTCACAGTAAGGCTTTAAATACATGCCAAGAAGGTAAACACCATGATGTCAGATGATCGCTGCATGAACGCCAAAATATAAAAACATAAAAGCAGTGAAAATGCTTGGGATGTGGTGAGAATGCTGCGTACAGCCTCACAAAAAAGGTATCAGGACACTGGTTCAAGTTTTGATGGTATTTGGAATTAAGAAAGGAAAACACTACTGAGTGGGGCTATTGGAGTTTTCCAAAAACTGGCTTTTGGTCATAGTAAGGATGCCATGAATGTCTTTGACCTGTACATGAAATTGCATTGAGCTGTAATAACTGTGTGGCTAGGCATAACGTATCATAACAAGTACTACAATTAATTTCAGGAATGACTGACATTAAATTAAGTACAATTAAATAAAAATATTAAGATTAAACAATGAGGGATCATCTCACTTATTTATTTCATAAAATACAAGAGCTGTCACCATAGGATGACATATGACCCGAAAAAAGCAGATTTCGGAACCTAAACGCAGACCCTCAGTTCAAGGTCAAAGGGGTCAAAATTTGTGTGCTAGGGAAGGGCCTTGTACATATACACATGCATACCAAATATGAAGGTTACATCTGAAGCCACAAAGAAGTTATGAGCATTTTAAGAAACCTAAACGCAAACGGTGACGGACAGACAGACAGACAGACAGACGGACGGAAATGCAATAACTATATGCCCACCTTCAGGGGCATAAAAAGCAGGGTTCAAATTAATTAATGTAGCAACAAACATGCATATAGTATAAACTCTTATACACAGGTACATTTTTTTTCACAGGTATTGGCTTTCAATTAAGTGTGCACTACATAACCTTCTAAATATATTGTTTACATAAGTATGGGCATTATTATTGTAAAGGCTCCTAACATCAATTCACTCAGCAGACTAGTTCACAATAGCAGTGATGTAACTGAATGGTTCAATAGTTTACCAAGCATTATTATTGCATGAGTAACCAAACTTGGTTACAATAATTGAGCAAAATCCACTTATTAAGAACAAAACACACGATTTTTTCCTGTGACCATTGTGAAAATTATAAAATGAACAACAGATAGTATACTTTTGGTAATATTCACTTTATTTTTAAGAACTTGAGCAGCCTTAAAAACTTTTTTGAGTCAGTTAAGAAGAATACATTTTGAAAGAATCAAGAAAAGTGAACTAATCATGTTCACTTGCGGCTTAGTTTTAAGCTACATGTACTCTTAGCAAACCAAATTATGTTTTATGTTAACAACAGCCTCAAACATTTGTAATTCTTGTGGCAATAGTTGTTATTCCAATACAAGGGTGAGAGTTAAACTCAAAGGTTTACATAATTGAAATTTTACAAATCACATCTCATGATTATTTATTCATTACCCTAAAAAGAATTGAGTTTTATTGGATGAGTCTTATCTGCTATAAACATCATTAGCAACTTTTTGCATGTTTAACATGATTGACTTTTGATAAGGCACATTCAATTATCAATTTTTAAAACTGTCGAGTGACTGATATATATCTTTTACCCCACATTGACGACACTGAAAACGGGTTAGCTCCTAATCCCTGAGGCGAGGAACTTCCATAGTTTCCGAACCCGGAACTGAATGCTGTAATGCTTCCCATATCCGAACCTCCATTCATAATGTTCTGACCCGGAAAATATGTCCGCGTGCACTCCAAAAATCTCTCAATCATATCTCCCATGGCTGCCCTGGTTTCAAAGTTTCCAAAAATCTGTCAGAAGTATTCGCAGATTTCTAATGTTTTTCCCTAATCACTGTCAGAGGTAACTCTTCTTTTATTTTGTTTAAATTGATTTCTTGTATAACATTTTTAGACCTTTACTCTTATATTACTCTCTTCATATTAATCAAATTTCTAAAACTTCACAACTATTTGGCATAATGTGACTTTTTGCTCACACTATTCAGCATAATGTTATTTTCTTCTATATTGCAATTATGCAATTAAGTAACTCTTTATTTACTTCTGTGAAGTTTTTCCCAGCAACAAATCCCAGAATGCATTTAAATGCTCAACAGTTTATCTAATCTCATTTGTTGAAGTGTACATATACAGAGAGTTTTTTTGTTTCCTTTCATTTAAAAGCCTTTCTCATTGTGGAGTCATTCACTTTAGTATTCTCAACAAGAAAAAACAGTAATTAGTACAAATCAAATCACTCAAATCAGTTATAATCCAAAACATTAACTGTTTGGTAACTATGCTTCTGATGAACAACTTGCAAGTGTTGGCTAACATTGGCTGGCCAAAAGGTGATATCTAGACAGCCATAATTGAATATGTATTGAATAAAATGCAGTAACGTTACTTAATGTTACGTCATTGCGCAACATTACGCAATTAAGTAATGATGTTAATAATAGCTGTACCTCCAGGGGTTTGGCCAATACACACAATAATACAAACAATCTAGGATTAAATAAAATACTTGTCTAAGGAGATTACTGAAGCACTTTATGTTTAAATCAGAATTAAGACAGATGTTGCTATCCATTTCAATATATTTTGAGGCGCAAATATTAATACCATGGCACAAATTCAATTCGGTTTTTTTCCTCAGCTTGAGACAAACAAGGAAACAGATCACATAAATGTTTGCTTTTAAATCTGTAACTGTCAAAAAGCAGACAGGACCACTTCACAAGTTCAATTTGAGATCTGCATAAGGAAGACACATGATATATTGCAGTATTTTTCATCAAAATCAACACATTAAATTTAATTTTTTTCCCAATTTAAACTCATGTTTATTCTGTAGAATTTATTTTTATTTTCTAAACATTCACAGCTATCAACAATTTTTCCCTTAACAGTTTTAGTTGATTTTGAACACAAGCTCACAGATAATGTGCACTTAAATGAGAATTTAAAATTTCACATAATTTCAGTTATTATCATAAAAAATGTATACACAAACGGGGACTGTATGTACATTTCATTAATAAAGATTTTAACGATACTAGCATCTTTGTTCATGGGCCAGCAAAAAGTGACCAGGGGGGAGCGTTTATAAACATTATTATTAAATTAAGCTAGGAAAGAATCCCAAAGTTTACAGGGTGTGCTAAAAAAGAGTGCAGTGGAAAGCCTCACTAGTGATTTGATATTTATTAACAAGAACTTAATTACATATGAGACACGCTCTGTGAAAAGAGACTGCGCAGGCTTATTTAGGACACAAGCAGATGCATTAAACCCCTTTTTCACAGAGCGAGGTTCATTTGATCTTATCTGGTCGTCAATATGAGCTGCCACAACAATGTTTAATTTCAATTATCTACCATAACTTTCCTCATAACGTAAAAAGCTATTTGTATATACAGAAATGCTTTGAAAGTATACCCTTCCAGTGTACCATAATAAACAGACTCAACAATGTCTTATCAAAGCTTCTTTTCTGTAAATCATTTGGTGGAATTGACTGCTTCATTTTTACAGACTTATAATCCTGCCTTGATCCAGTATTTCATCATGAGCATATGCAGTTGTGAGTTATTCACTAGCAAACAACTTACAAAGTAGACAAAATTTCATGTGGTTTAGAAGTAATATGATTAACCCAACAAAAATAGTATCTTTAATCTTTTTTGTAAGAGATGATAAATTTATCAAAAATATTCATTAATAAAATAAATATTGTGCAGTGCTCCAGCTAGGCCTAAATGGAATGGCACCCAGCCCTTCCGAAGCCCCGCCCTGCCCTTCCGACAATTAATTTATAAATCTATTATTACATTGTAATTAATTTACTCCTTGTTGTAGTCATTTTATTTGCATGGTTTAATAATAATGGGAATAATATATTCTAACAATTATTAATAACATAAAAGTTAATATGCAACAGACAACAGGGAGCATTCCAGATACGCCTGCGCGCTTGCAAGTGCCCTTTTGACAAAATACTGCGTGTCAAAAGCGCCCTTTTGACAAAAAAAAGCCCCCCCTGCCCTTTTCAAATCCTTGCTGGAGCACTGATTATGTATATAAAATGTTAAATTAACTAATTTTGTACAAGTAAAAGATATATTGTCAAAACAATAACTGCATACAAACATAACGTATTTGACATGTTGAAGAAGAGAATATTTATTTGTATTTAAATTAACACATGTTGTTTCGCCTACTTAGGTTGCTATACTTTGTTGCATAAATAGACAGTGATAAAATTGAATTGAATAACTGTCCACACCCACCCCTGTGTTTATTTTGTTGTGATGAAAAATTTGATAATTGCATGTTTGCAAAAAAAGTAAGTATTAGTCAATTTTACAGCTTTGCATTTCAAATAAAAATCTTAGTAACAATTACGGCAAAAAATAGTTAACTACACAATGAACAACTTTCCTTCATAAAAAATGAATACAGTGGAAATTTCATTTAGCTAATTGGAAATATGATTATGACATCAAACTTAGTAATTTTCTCACACGAATCTGTTTATTTCATGTTCTCATATTTTTGTAATATTCTGTCTTTACTAAATGTACATCTACTAGTATACTTAAGCAATTTTTTAAATAGTTTTAACTGTATGTTTAAACAGTATTCATGCAAGCATGGACAGGGTTTCATTTTTTTTAAGGTTAAAAATATCCAATTTAACATTCTGTTTTTGTAGTTAAATCAATTTAAATGATGAAAGTATATAAACAGGTGTCTACTTAACTTAAATTTTGTCCCAATTAATAAATTATAACTTGCCAGACTGCAGATGATTCATTGTTAAAAAAGCAAATTTTATTCCAACATTGATGGCTTATTCCAACTAGTATGTTTTATACATTCTTTTCAGATTTTAATGTCTTCATTAATATAGACACTGAACAAGTTTGATAAATCGGATGAAAACTGTGGACTTAATGATCGCATAAACAAGACAAGATGTGTTTGTGAAACACAATGTCCCCCTATATGATGTTTGACCTTGTAGGATGACCTTGACCTTGTGAAGGATGACCTTGACCTTTCACCACTCAAAATGTGCAGCTCCATGAGATACACATGCAAGCAAAATATCAAGTTGCTATCTTCAATATTGCAAAAGTATTCATAAAATAAGCGATTTGGGCCGCATATATTTGACCTCTGACCTTTAAGGATGACCTTGACATTGACCTTTCACCACTCAAAATGTGCAGCTCCATGAGATGCACATGCATGCCAAATATCAAGTTGCTATCTTCAATATTGCAAAAGTATTTATAAAATATATAACAGTTAATAATGACCATGTCAGACATCACTGACAACCAAGGCCTGTGGTTTAAAAGAGATCATAACCAGAGTTGATCAAGAATCTATGGACATAAGTCCACAGGTATGTAATGAACATCAAAGAAATTATAATATTATCATTTAAAAAAAAACTTTGACAAATCAATCATTTGGGTTATAAATAATCAAAATAATAAATCTGTACAATAACTGTGAAAAGAACTTCAATTCTTGGTAAGGAAATATATAATATGAGATTTATAATTATATAAATTACTTCCCTTGAATATAAATGTCTGTAACAAATCTCTATTTTTAGAAGCAAATAATTAACTACTGTGACTTTAGATGCACCACTCAAAATGTGCAGATCCATGAGATACACATGCATACCAAATACATGTATATAAAGTGGCTATGTTCAATATTGTATAATTTTCTCCCTTTTTAAAGCTTATTTCTTCTCTTAAATCTGTATCTTTTACCATAGACCGTAGAGGATGACCTTGACCTTTTACCACAATGTGTTTGTAAGAAACACAATGCCGCCTACTGCGCCGCTTTGATTTATTTAACAACAAGAGCTGTGTTTGTGAAACACAATGCCCCCTACTGTGCCGCTTTGAAGCCATATATTTGACCTTTGAACCTGAGGATGACCTTGACCTTTAACCACTCAAAATATGCAGCTCCATGAGATACACATGCGTGCCAAATATCGAGTTGCTATCTTCAATTTGACCTTGAGCTTGAAGGATGACCTTGACCTTTCACCACTCAAAATGTGCAGCTCCATGAGATACGCATGCATGCCAAATATTGAGATACTATCTTCAATATTGCAATATTTGACCTTTGAAATTAACCTTGAAGGATGACCTTGACCTTTCACCACTCAAAATGTGCAGGTCCATGAGATACACATGCATGCCAAATATCAAGTTGCTATCTTCAATATTGAAATTTTTTTACCTTTGACCTTACCCTTGAAGGATGACCTTGACTTTGACATTTCGACACTCAAAATGTGCAGCCCCATGAGATATGCATGCATGCTAAATATCGAGTTGCTATCTTCAATATTGCAAAATGTGACCTTTGACCTTGACCTTGAAGGATGACATTGACTCTTCACCACTCAAAATGTGTAGCTCCAAGAGATATGCATGAATGCCAAATATTGAGTTGCTATTTTCAATATTGCAATATTTGACCTTGACCTTGAAGGATGACCTTGATCTTTCACCACTGAAAATGTGCAGCCCCGTGAGATACACATGAATGCCAAATATCAAGTTGCTATCTTCAATATTACAAAAGTTATGGGCAATGTTAAAGTTTTTGGATGGACGGACAGACTGACTGACAAACAGACAGACGGATGGACAGACGGACAGTTCAAAAACTATATGCCACCCTTCGGGGGCATAAAAAAGTCATGGCGAATGATAGTTTTCGTACGGACGGATGCCATATACTTGACCTTTGACCTTGAAGGATGACCTTGACCTTTCACCTTTCAAAATGTGCAGCTCCATGAGATACACATGCATGCCAAATATAAAGTTGCTATCTTCAATATTGAAAAAGTTATGGCCAATGTTAAAGTTTTTGGACAGACGGACAGACGCAATATATTTGACATATGACTTTGAAGGATGACCTTCACCTTCACCTTTCACCACTCAAAATGTGCAGCTCCATGAGATACACATGCATGCCAAATATCAAGTTGCTATCTTCAATATTGAAAAAGTTATGGCCAATGTTAAAGTTTTCGGACGGACGGACAGACGCCATATATTTGACATTTGACCTTGAAGGATGACCTTGACCTTCATCTTTCACCACTCAAAATGTGCAGCTCCACGAGATACACATGCATGCCAAATATCAAGTTGCTATCTTCAATATTGAACAAGTATGAAACATATAAAAGCAATATGTCAAAGGATATAGGAAATATTTAAGGTAGTACCCAAACTTTAACATAGATTTATCAATAGTATACATATTCTAAGTATAAAGGGGCAATAATTATGACAAATGGTTGATAGAGTTGTCTGCTCTTGTTTATAGATTGGGGTGATGTTGGTTAACAAGTATGCAAAATATGAAAGCAATATGTCAAGGGACAATGAAAATAAATGGGGTAGTACGAAAATGTTAACATTTGCACGCTAACGGAAACGGCACAGAAATGGAACGCCGACGTGAGTAGGATAGCTCCACTATATATATTTCATATATAACACTTGAGCTAAAAAGACCATTGAAATCCAAAACTCACAAAGCCAAAGGCACCATTTGCAACCAATTAAGCAAATTAATAACAAATAAACACAAAGTGTGACGGAAAGACGGACAGACGGATGGACAGTCCGAGCACTATATGCCTCTCCTTCGGGGGCATAAAAAAGAGCTGTCACCATGGGATGACATATGCCACCTATAAACGCTTTGATAGAAGTTATGAGCATTTATCTAAACCTAAACGCAGATTTTGAAACCTAAACACGGACTGTAAGTTCATGGTGAAGGTCACAGGGGTCAAAATTTGTGTGCGTATGGAAAGGCCTCAGCATACCAAATATGAAGGTTATATCTCAAAAGAACATAGAAGTTATGAGCATTTTTCGAACTTAAACACAGATTTCAAAACCTAAACGTGGACCCTTAGTTCAAGGCCAAGGCCACAGGGGTGAAAATTTTTGTGCGTTTGGAAAGGCCTCGTCCATCTACACATGCATACCAAATATGAAGGTTATATCTCAAGGGACATAGAAGCTATGAGCATTTTTCGAAACTTAAACGCAGATTTCGAAACCTAAACGCGGACCCTAAGTTCATGGTCAAGGTCACAGGGGTGAAAATTTTTGTGCGTATGGAAAGGCCTCGTCCATATTCACATGCATACCAAATATGAAGGTTATATCTCACCGCACATAGAAGTAATGAGCATTTTTCGAAACTTATACGCAGATTTCGAAACCTAAACACTGACCCTAAGTTCAAGGTCAAGGTAACAGGGGTGAAAATTTTTGTGCGTATTGAAAGGCCTCGTCCATATACACATGCATACCAAATATGAAGGTTATCCAGGGGTTTCGCTGTCAATCGCCATTCGGTGCTAAATTTTTAAAAGTGGCTCCAGTTTTTTAAAAGTGGCGAATAAAAAAAATGGTAAAATCCTATCCGAAAATGTACTGCGAATCAAAAGCACGCGACCGCGCATTAGCGGCCAGCATCTGTCAGTTTTAAATATTGATTTACGACGATGTAAGCGACCTACAGTGCAGATTGCAATCGCTGAAGCGTGTAAATGTTACAAACGGTGTTTTTACTGCTATTGTCAAGTTTTATGGGGGTTATTATCGGATTAACAGCTCCTTTATGATATTGAGCAATAAATCAAGTAACATGGGGACAAACTGTCACGACGATCAATAATTATAATGATTATTAGGGCCACTATATCTTTTATCAAAACCATGAGGCAGGCAAAAGCATTTAATTTCTCCACAAAAACAAATACAAACTTGTTTCAACAGGTATTTGTGAGCATTTCTGTTTAATAGTTTCATTATTATAATGTTCTGGAAAGGATATAATTTGATTAAGATACCAACAATTTCTGAAATAACAAGATGCGTTTGTGAAACACAATGTCCCCTTATATGATGTTTGACATTGTAGGATGACCTTGACCTTGTGAAGGATGACCTTGACCTTTCACCACTTAAAATGTGCAGCTCCATGAGATACACATACATGCCAAATATCAAGTTGCTATCTTCAATATTGCAAAAGTTTTCATAAAATAAGCGATTTGGGCCACATATATTTGACCTCTGACCTTGAAGGATGGCCTTGACCTTTACCTTTCACCACTCAAAATGAGCAGCTCCATGAGATGCACATGCATGCCAAATATCAAGTTGCTATCTTCAATATTGCAAAAGTATTCATAAAATGAGCAATTTTGGCCACATATAATTGACCTCTGACCTTGAATGATGACCTTGACCTTGACCTTTCACCACTCAAAATGTGCAGCTCCATGAGATACACATGCATGCCAAATATCAAGTTGCTATCTTCAATATTGCAAAAGTATTCATAAAATGAGCGATTTTGGCCACATATATTTGACCTCTGACCTTGAAGGATGACCTTGACCTTGACCTTTCACCACTCAAAATGTGCAGCTTCATGAGATACACATGCATGCCAAATATGAAGTTGCTATCTTCAATATAGCAAAAGTTATTGCAAAATGTTAAAGTTGGCGCAAACAGACCAACAGACAGACAGGGCAAAAACAATATGTCCCCCACTACTATAGTGGGGGACATAAAAACAACACTGCATTAATGCACCTGATTTACAATATCGATGCCTGTTGATTATAATCAACAATTTATGCTATTTAAAATGAAAATAACTTCAATCACAACCATATACAATTTATTATCCATAATTCAGAAGTTGGTATTTAATAATGAATGAGTGCTTGTTCAATATTTATTTTACTAGGTTTGCACTACAAACAGTTTTTTTTAAGGTGTTTAAGTCCTGAGCTGTTTATAATTGCAATTATTACATAGATGCCGATGGCTTGTATAAGATCAATCCTTTAATTGTGCATATGGTGTTAATATGTAAATTCATTCAGGAAAAATGATTTACAAATTACAATTTATAATTACATGATAAGAGTTCCATGCATGCAAGTTTGGAAATCCTGCGACTAAAACTGTGACCTAATTTAATCAATACAAAATCTCCCTCAACAAAAGCGCTGTATTTGAACCACTTGTTTGTAAGTTCAGTCCAAAATAAGATTTCATGCTACTTAAATGCTATATTTGCCATATGTTATCACATTACAATCACGCGCTACACCTATACTATCAAAATAATCATTTCAACGGTGTCATAACCCCTCGTAAACTGAGGTTTGCCTCACCAAAGATGGGCATTGCATAGGGACACCAAAGATAACACTATCTAAACTTGAAAATCAACTGATGTAAAATGAATTCTACATGTTTAAACCTTACACAATATATCTGATAGACTTAATTATAGAACATTAATATGGAAAGGCAACAGTCGAGAAATAAAACAGACTGTACACTTAAATTTGTTGAAAATCAAAGCAAACATTTAAATATTCAACACATATATAGAGACAAAATAATCCAGTTACTCTCAATTGTTGCTTGTTTGTTTTGTTGTTGTTGTGCACAATCATATAATTCATAAAAATATGTTACACACAATGTACATTTACCTATATGACAGGTACGGTATGTCACTTCTGATGATATTTTAACAGTTTCTTTTAATGATATGCTACCACACCAGCAATTGTATTTTCCAATTGGGAAAAGTACCTGTACCATATCAAATTGAGAAAAGTACCCGTACCATATCAAATTGAGAAAAATTACAGCAAACCCTGAAATTGGGAAAATTTGCTTTGTGAAATCTTCAGTTTGGGTTTTTTATTGCTTGTTATAAATTGCACAAATCAATTCAAATATTTATTTAGTTTTATATGCATTTTGGCTTGAAATGTTCAGTTTATGATTTCATTTTATTTGTTAACTTGCCGATAATTAAGTTTTGGAACAAAAGTGACCAAAATATCCCTCCTATTTGTAATTTTTTAGACAGTAAATAGGAACTTTATAAAGAATATAAATAATCACTTCACACAATGACATTAAAGCTGAAAAATCATTTTCACCTTCAAACGGAAGATTGAAGTCACCACTTCACCAGCCACACAGTTCCTTTTCTAATACCCTAACATAAAGCAAAACAAGAGAGCTTTTATGGCTAAAAGTGCCTGTCTAAAAACAGACAATTTTAGAGACCAGCGCTTCTAAGATTTGAAACTAGATACTGCCACCACAAAATGGACCTTCAAATAATTGTGCAAAATTTAGCCATAATATCAAACTTTATGCCAGTTAAAGACAAAATTTTCTCCCAATCCTTACCATAGTTACCAAGCTCTACAGTCTTTACCATGGATCTCAAGCTTAGTTAACAGAATCGCAACACTGTTCAGGTTGTATGCGTACCTGAGTGGTAAAGGTTTACTAAATTAACTAGAAATGGCCCGGCAGAGGCTGACGCGTATCCCCACTCCGCATGTTTGACCCAGGGGCGCCCCAGGGTTGGTAATGGGGCCATGCATAGTTGAGATTGACCGTATTGTAATAAGAGAAGTTCAGTATCAATTAGAAGTGAATCAGTGAAGAAATGAAGAAATTATTGTAAAAGGCAATTTTGGGTGGACGTGGCCTATGTGGGCGGGGCGCCCCAGGGTTAATAATGGGGCCATACATAGTTGAGATTAACTGTATTGTCATAAGAGAGGTTCAGTATCAAATTGAAGTAGATCGGTGTAGAAATTAAGAAATTATAGTAAAAGGCGATTTTGGGTGGGCGTGGCCTATGAGGGCGGGGCGCCCCAGGATTGGAAATGGGGACATGCATAGTTAAGATTGACTGTATTGTCATAAAAGAGGTTCAGTATACATTTGAAGTGAATTGATGTAGAAATGAAGAAATTGTAGTAAAAGGCAATTTTGAGTGGGCGTGGCCTATGTAGGCGGGGTGCCCCAGGGTTGGTAATGGGGCCATGCATAGTTGAGATTAACCGTATTGTCATAAGAGAGGTTCAGTATCAATTTGAAGTGAATAGCTGTAGAAATGAAGAAATTCTAGTAAAAGCAATTTTGGGTGGGCATGGCCTATGTGGGCGGGGCGGGGCGCCCAAGGGTTGGTAATGGGGCCATGCATAGCAGAGATTGACCATATTGCCATAGAGAGGTTCAGTATCAATTTGAAGTGAATCGGTGTAGAAATAAAGAAATTATAGTAAAAGGCAATTTTGGGTGGGCGTGGCCTATGTGGGCGGGGCGCCCCAGGGTTGGTAATGGGGCCATGCATAGTTGAGATTGATCGTATTGTCATAAGAGAGGTTCAGCATCAATTTGAAGACAATCGATGTAGAAATGAAGAAATTATAGTAAAATAACCTAAAACAAGAGTGCCAAACTGTCACAAGATACGCCCCTTTTAAGGCTTTGGACAACTTGATAACTTTACCATGACCCATATTTGAACTTGACATACGTATCATCTAGACACAACTTCTGACCAAAGTTGATGAAGATCTGATGAAAACTACTTCACTAAGAGAGCGGACACCATGCTAAATGCTTGAAATGCACTAAGTGACCTCGTGACCTAGTTTTTAATGAGGCATAACCCATATTTGAACTTGACCTACATGTAGATATTGTCTAGACACAACTTCTGACCAAATTTGGTGAAGACCGGGTGAAAACTACTTCAATTAGAGAGCGGACACCATGCTAATGCTTGAAATGGTTAAGGTGACCCTGTGACCTAGTTTTTGACCCAGCATGACCCATATTCGAACTTGACCTAAATATTGTCTAGATACAACTTCTGACCAAGTTTGGTGTAGATCGGATGAAAACTACTTCAATTAGAGAGGGGACACCATGCTAAATGCTTGAAATGCACTAAGTAACCCTGTGACCTAGTTTTTAACCCGGAATGACCCATATTCTAACTTGACCTAGATATTGTCTAGATACAACTTCTGACCAAGTTTGGTGAAGATCGGATAACAACTATTTGAATTAGAGAGCGGAAACTGCACTGCTGTGGACGCCGCCAAGGTAAAACTATAATACATCCCGTTTTTTTTAACGGGCGTATAAAAATGAGTACAAATCTCTGACCCGGTCCCACCCCAACCCCATAACTTTTGACCCAGGGGTCAGATCAAAATTCAGAATAGAGCACGTCGCACATATGCACATAGCTACCAAGTGTGTAAGTTTCAAGATTTTAGTGCTAATAAAGTAGGAGATAATAGTGGCCAGGATGGACGGACGGACAGAAAGACGGACAAACGGCGAAGATAACCACAATATCCCCACGCTTTTCAAAAAGTGTGGGGATAACTAGTTCTTAAGGTGCAGATTACACAAGTTGAGCCTATATATATATAACGTTATGCCAGTTAAGAAAGAGACATTTGTCTTCAAATTCTTACAATTATTCATCTAAGCAACGCTTCACATTTATGAACTTATAGCTTATGATAAACTAACGAAAACCTCCATCAGAATGAGGTTTCTTACAGGCAGGTATTTCTATAGTCGGTGGCTGTGCAGGTGTCTCAGAGAGGCTGCTCCTACCATGGCTGACACGTTTGTCTGAAATGCGTCTCATTGGCACTGGCTTTGCGAGGAGGTTGTGGTTGAAGGAAGACGGCATGCCAACCATGGACGCCGGGTGGGAGTTGCTATGGTAACCATGGTGGGTGTTGTGAGCTTCTTTCTGCTCTTCTGGGCTCCCTTGAGGGAAAAATGCGACCATTTCATTTTGGCCATGACAAGTATACAATCATAACAAAAATTTGAGTTGCTTACTATTGACATAAATTGAATCAAGCAAATTCCTTAAATTGATATCCCCCACTATGTAAATGTTGTTTATGGATGGATGCAAACACCTAAATATACAAAATAATCATAAAACAAGGGCTATTTGTAAAACATGCATGCCCCCCATATGGGCTGTCCGTTGTAGTGGCAGCCATTGTGTGAATACGATTTTTGTCACTGTGACCTTGACCTTTGACCTAGTGACCTGAAAATCAATAGGGGTAATCTGCAAGTCATGATCAATCTACCTAAAAAGTACCTATGAAGTTTCATGATCCTAGGCGTATGCGTTCTTGAGTTATCATCCGAAAACCATTTTACTATTTCGGGTCACCATGACCTTGGCCTTTAACCTAGTGACCTCAAAATCAATAGGGGTCATCTGCGAGTCATGATCAATCTACCCATGAAGTTTCATGATCCTAGGCGTATGAGTTCTTGAGTTATCATTCAAAAACCATTTGACTATTTCTGGTCACCGTGACCTTGACCTTTGACCTAGTGACCTCAAAATCAATAGGGGTCATCTGCGAGTCATGATCAATGTACCTATGAAGTTTCATGATCCTAGGCCCAAGCGTTCTTGAGTTATCGTCTGACAACCACCTGGTGGACGGACCGACAGACAGACCGACCGACAGACCGACCGACATGAGCAAAGCAATATACCCCCTCTTCTTCGAAGGGGGGCATAAAAATATTTATTGTAGGGTGTATAATGCATTGCAATTCACCTGATTGAAATCTTTTCACTTCTGATATAATATTTTATGGTGAAATCTTGTTGTGTACTTGACATACAGTCAGCAGATATAGCCCAAAACAGTTACATCATACAAAACAAAAAAGGGCAATAACTCTTATTTAAACAAGGGCAGGGTTATGATTCTAAAGGCATTAAGCATGGCACTGATTGAAAGCAATCAAGCTTCATGTTCATATCTTATATAGTTTCTGAGATACAGCCCTGAAAAGTTTGTGACAGACGGATGGACTGACAGACTATGCTTATTCTATATCCTAATGTCTTTGGCAGGGAATAATATTTTAAAGCTTAAAAGTTTAATCAATGAAATTTTTAATTTGCACATGCACACATACTTTTTAAAGGTCTGTGACTGGTTCGGTAAACTGGCCCAATAAAAATAAGATATGCAAGCCTAAATATTCTGAAGTTTGATAGACAACAAGAGAATTTTTACTGTTTTACTAACCAGTAATCATACTGGATGACATTCTATATAGTACATGTACATAGAAGACAAGTGTAGGATTATGCTAGATCATAGATGAACACCACATGAATACTTCATCTACATGTACTGTAAGACTAGCCACTCACCAGGGGGTGTGGGTGGTAAACCTTTTTCGGATTTCATCGCGAAGTTTACTGCATTTTCATACGAAGCCGCTGCCGAAGCCTGGGACATCATTCCCGCCAGCAGCATCTCTTGGTTGCCATGGTTACTCACTGACATGGCCGACATGGCCAGGGAGTCCATGATATGCGAGGGTAGACTCTGGGCAAACTGCTCCATGTAAAAGCCTGCAAGGGCTTTGCTGCTGGCACTGTGGTGGCCATCCCCTGAATGGATGGGATTCAGGGATTTTTTTTTCAAGATATGTAATAATTCAGGGACCGTATTCACCAAACCATTCTTAGACTTAGGAATAAAGAATAGACTAAGAACCAAGAAAAATGCGTTCAGTGTTTAAATGTATACAAGCTAGTCCACTGGTGATAATTTGATTCACGAAATGTAAAAAAAAAACAAGAGGGCCGAGATAGCCCTAGTTCGCTCACCTGAGAGGAGTCGGTTCATTAAATCTTTACCAAACGTCAAACTTGACCTAGATATTGTCCAGACAAACATCCTGGTCAAGTTTCATCATAATTGAACCAAAACTTTGGCGTATGGAGTGTTTTTGTTTTTGTAAGATTTTACCTGGTGACCTATATTTTTAGTTGACCCCCCCCCCTTACCAAACATCAAACTTTGCTTAGAAAAATAAATATTTTGACCAAGATTCATAAAATCTGAAACAAAATTGTGACCTCTAGAGTGTTAACAAGGATTTTGTATAAAACATGTACAATGAAAATTTGGACAATCCAAGGGCATTCATTATGGGATTATTTATGTGATTTTGCTTATTATCAAACTTGACTGAGATCTTTCATCAACTTTCATAAAGAATGCTTGAGAAGTGTGAATGCTAGAGTGTTAACAAACCAAATGTGGACGAACGGACGGCGGATAAAGACCAATTCTAAAACCTCTCCTCATCAATCAGGTTAGCTAAAAAGTGTGTTTCACTGATCTGAGCCATTTTCCAACTTGTCCGAGAAATCAATAAAACCAATGTATCGACTAAATTTCACGATGATTAGGCAAAAAATGAGACTTCTATCGTGTTCAATCACAAGGTTTCTCTCTAGTCACACTAGGAAAACTATTTTGAACATTTGCAAACTCATCTGAGATATATATAAAACGAATCATTGCACCAAGTTTCATGATGATTGGGCAAAAAATGTGACTTTTTTACTATATAAATATAAGAAAACTCCCCCCCCCCCTCCCCCGGAAGCCATGTCATTCAACTGACCGGAATCATTTTTTTAACTCAACTCTCGTATCAAAGAAACAAATGTTCTGACCAAATTTCATGAAAATTGGGCCAAAAATGTGACTTCTACAGTGTTCACATGTTTTCACTATATACATATATCGAAAAATGCCCGGCCCACTGGTGGCCATGTTTTTTCACCGATCTAGACCATTTTCGAACTCGTCCGAGAAATCAATAAAACCAATGTTTTGACCATCTTTCATGATGATTGGGCACAAAATGACTTCTAGAGTGTTTACAAGGTTTCTCTATAGCCAAATAAGGAAAACTTCCCCGCACACTGGCGGCCATGTTTTTCAACGGACCAGAACCACTTTTAAACTCAACTAACATTTCATTGAGACAAACATTTTGACAAAGTTACATGAAGATTGGGCATGAAATGTGACTTCTACAGTGTTTACAAGTTTTTTACTTTTTTTGACCTAGTGACCTAGTTTTTGACCCGACATGACCCAGTTTCAAACTCAACAAGATTTAATTGAGACAAAGCTTCTGACCAAGTTTCATGAAGATCGGACAAAAAATGTGGCCTCTAGAGTGTTTACAAACAAATGTGGACGGACAGATGGACGGACAGACAACGGCCAAAGACCGGTCACAAAAGCTCACCATTTGATTAGGGTCATTCATGGCATAAAACTAATAAAAACTGTGTATTTAAATACATATGCAAACAAATATGTAACAAACAAACCATATTTATATAGTTTATATACAACGTCAACTTATTTTCATTTTAATGTATTGGGCACGAAATGAGCCGGTGATAATTGGTTATTTTATCACTGCATCCTCAGTGAAACAAACTCACTGGCGACCAGTCTATAAACGGCGCTATGTAGGTCATGTCATGGGTCAGTGCGTGCTGACCATCCCACGTTCGCAAAATGGCCTCCAAATTACGCCAGCGCGCAAGCAATAGCATGGTCATCAAGCCATATTCGTTGTTTTACCCTTAACAGACGTTAAAATACAGCCTTCGAAATATATGCTGCAAAATCTGATAGCATAGAAGCAAGTTAAGCGTTTTCACGACTGATTATATAATGGTTATTTTGTTATGCATTTAGAGGTAACAGTCGAAGGGCAGAGGTTAACATACATGAAAAAGATGAGAGCGCGTAAAAACAATATTTACCTAGGTTGTCCGCTAGACCTCTGCCGCTATATCCGGCCATCTGTTGCAGCATGGCACTATCAAGCTGACCGGGAAAATCACAGAAAGTTCCATCACTCATTTTGGAAAATTGAAGAACAATTAAAGCATGTTACACACTGATTAACAAGATAGCCATTACGTCATTTCGGCCAATTGACACAACCTGTGTACTGAATGCGCAATAGGGCAACACCATGTTGATGTGGGGAATGTACTATGACGATAGCAATGGATTCGTAGTTTTACTCGACGGATTTTATTTACGAACTTTAATTAATGTACTTTTAAAACGTTTACTTAATACGTTGCCAGTTGTACTTTAGCAGTGACTTGTTTAATTGATAAAGTACTGTCCGGTCAATGTGAACTCCCCATGTTTGCTTCAGTTGGACCAGTCCACAACTGACCAGTCACGTGATACACTGGACACTACAGAGAGGCGCCTTAGGGCGGACTTACAACAACTTCCCTTTCCTTGAATACAGAAGATCGACAATTTTGACACAGAACACAAACTTTTATTAATTGTAAATTCAATAAACACCCTGTTTTATTGCATAACTTGTTTGTTTAAACTAATTAAAGTAATGTCAACAACTACTATGAAGACATGGTATAAGGTTACACGTAACCATGTTTATAGAAAATAATTAAGTGCATAGGCATGAATATTTGCATATTACATTTTATAATTAGTTAATGATCTTATTTTAAAGGTAACATGCAATTAAACTTAAACTAAGTCACTCGAAATAATGACGATTATCAACCGAATACGACTCTCTTGATGATTTGGCTGTGTTTTATTTTATTTATTCAGTAGATATGAAATAACAAACTAATATCATTGATAAGTAAATATTTATCATAACGTATACCGGTAGCTATTTTCTCGTGTATCGAAACATTTAAAGAATACTGCCCCTCTTTCTATTTCAAGAAAATTCCAATATATTGTTTCTATCGTCTTCAATTTAATTTTCAATATCGCTGGTATATTATAGTGTAAATTATTATTGTGTGAACAATAATATAAACTTGCGTTTGGGCAAAAACGTACGGTAGATAACTACGTCTCTGGTTTGGAGAAAGTGCGCGATTTTCGGCGAATATCATGAAATTTGGCGTGAATCCTAAGCACAATTGCCAAATGTTACAACTGCGACTGCGCGGGATAACCATATCGGAGTACGGGTCGCACGAGCCGCGCTTGTGCCTGTTATATTTTGGGAACCGAACCATATTTTCTAAAAACATAATTACATAAGTGACTTTAACAATATTTTTCACTTGTCTGCGACTCCAAAGAAAAGATGCCATTGACTGCAAACATTATTAGTCTTGTGGCCGCAATCATTATCAATAAATCAGTCCACGAGATTGTAGGAGGCCTGCGAGAATCGGCGGGTAACTGCTTTGATTCTAAGTGAAACACGATGTTATTTTCCACAGTCATACTTTAAACATACAGATTACCGGTACATATCATTTATCAAAACGATATCCAGTAAATGCTTGATAAATAAATTTTGCAAAAGAAAAAAAGCGAGACAAACCATTTTCATTCTTTTTATGAAAGGTTTAACCGAAATACTGATAAAATTAATTTCGATATATTTTTTAAACGCGTATCTTAGTTAACTCAATGAAATGCTCAAGTTTTGTTTGTATGTGGTTTTTTTTATAACTTGTACACGCAAATTGTTTAGAGTCTCATTCTCAAATTGAAAAGTCGTTTGAATGAAAGTTTAGTAATGGCGTAAAACAAGTAGAGATCATTAACATTAAGTGCTTTGACACACGTTTATCATTGGATTGACTATGATCAAACTGAAAACCGTGCGTTCTGCATACCAGACACTATTTTTATGAAAACTTGATTATTTGGCCCATCAAAAAATTAGCTGACTTTTAAGATCAACTCATTTCTGTACAAACTTTTTGCGAACATAAAAATAATGTCAGAATGTATCGGGTCTCTGCAAAAATATATTTCCTACCCGAGGACTGTGGCGAATTGGCGAGTTGACCGTGCTAGCCATACTTACATGCACAGCGTTTGCTTGCAAATATATAACCTAAGGAATACCGTTAGGGTCATCGTGGTTACACTTTAAAATCCAGAGGGCGACAATTCGATAGTGCGATAGAACGATGGCGACATTGCGATAGTACGATGACGACAGTGCGAAAATACGATGGCGACAGTACGATAACGCGATAGATGGCGACAATGCGATAATAAGATGGCGACGATACGATGGCGACAGTGCGATAGTACGATGGCGACAATGCGATAATACGATGACGACAGTGCGATAATACGATGGCGAAAGTGCGATAGTACGATGGCGACAATGCGATATTACGATTGCGATAATGCGATAATACGATGGCGACAGTACGATGGCGACAGTGTGATAGTATGATGGCGACAATGCGATAATACGATGACGGCAGTACAATTACGCGATAGTACGATGGCGACAATGCGTTGATACGATGGCGACAGTAAGATATGACTATCGCATTGTCGCCATCGTATTGTCGCACTGTCGCATTGTCGTCATCGCACTATCGCGTTGTCGCTTTGTCGCCATGGTACTTTCGCACTGTCGCCATCGTACTGTCGCCATCGTATTATCGCATTGTCGCCATCGTACTATCGCGTTATCGTACTGTCGCCATCGTATTGTCGCACTGTCCTAATCGCACTATCGCAATGTCGCCATCGTACTATCGCACTATCGAATTATCGCCCTCTGGATTTTAATGTGTATGCACGATGGCCCTCACGGTATTCCGTAATAACCCACAATCGCTTTCAATGGGGGAATATTGGATACTATGCTTCATCTCGAGTGAACGCAACATTGCATCGACCTTAGTAAAATATTTTTGTTAAATCCTGAGTAATACGCGTGTTTTTTTTATCCGAAAGTCGCCGCAACGACTTTCAAAGAAATCAAGTACATCGGTACGATATTGACTTTTTTTAATTGGTGCGACGGCCATGCGTTAATTGTCGTTGGACTACTACCATGGTTTCATGCGACGAATATAATTGCTGTAGCCATCACAAAAATTGCACTTGAGCGGATCTTCTAACGTTTAATTCCTAACTACTGTATGCCACCTTCGATTAAAATTCATGTTGCGCAAGAATGAAATTCACTAATTATAATGAAGTGATATTGTACGCTGAAAGACTAAAATTAGCGATATGTAAGCCAAATACATGTGCTCCAAAATTGCATGCTAGGTGTGTATATATATAGACCCTTTGTGATAAACAAAACCCACCGCCACTTCTTTTATGAGACTGTGATGGATACTTACGAAAAAAAATGTATAACCTCCCTAACAAAAAATGCACGTAATGGGTATTTTAGAGCATGGTAAATATTCAGTATTACTCCTCACAAATATCATAACTGCAAAAAAAATGTGCGAATCTGAAACATTTTTTTCAATTTTGTCGATTTACCAAAACGTGAAAAGACCCCTTTAAGTTTAACGTATGGTCAGTTAATTTACGTTTAAATGCTGCTCAAGAACTGCGAACGATTTGGGTAAACATCCTTGTAAAGTTGTGATATATATTTATGTTGGAGTCTGGCATGTTCACAATTTCCAGTGCAATATTCAATTTTTAAACAGTTTACAACTGTGTTTTGTATTTTTTAGATCTAATACATAATATAAACACTTGATTTTTTTTTCGAACGCGTTGGCACGTTCTCGGAAAATCTTTCGATTTAGTAAGCCGCGGTTTAGACATGTTTGTGTACTTCCGACAAAATAATAACAAACGAATAAAAGTTGTTACGAAATGGCATTAAGCTGTGATATAGAGTCGTTGAATATTGACGATTTAAAGGTATGTTTTAAGCGAGGAAGCAGTAAAAGAAGGATACATAAATTTATTATTTAGATATGTTACTGTTATGCGGACTTTGTCCGAAATTACTGAAGGTCCGAATTGATCAAGTTTGTAGGTTACATTCAACCAATCATTTATAATTTTTCGTTGGAAACAATATTATATGTTAAAAGGCTGGTGAACATACATAAACTGACGTGGGCAAGCAAGCATATTTTATTTTGAAAATGTATAAAAGGTTAAAGAACTCGGCAATTCCTAGAATAATCCTTAAACCAGATTCCAGAAAAAACCTCTAAACTGTCAACTATTGAACTAACACACTGTGAAGGATGGAAGTATAACAACTAGGCCCACACTAATTTAAACACTGTGCTTTAAGACTGTTTTAAGTCCATTTTAGGCAGTATTTTTCTTTAAATAAATTGTATTTATTCACCCTATTTCCAAAAACAAAAAATCTGCTCTCAAACTCATGGACAAATAAATACAAATACATGTCACTAATATAGCGCAAAAAATATTATAAAAATATTCTATTGCGCTGCACAAACACTGCACATTGGTTATCCGTGAAAAAGATTGAAGAAATGAGTTTTAAGTCTTGATCTAAAACAGCCCTCATTGTCAATGATTTTTAAGTGGCTTGGTAGATTGTTCCACCACTTCGGGCCAACAACAGCTAAAGATCTATCCACCATCTTAGTTCGCCTCCTGGGAATAACAAGATTACAAATAACAACACAATAAACTACAACATACATACATTACAGTAACATACATCATACATTATTGAAGCATTAGTCTTATCTTAATTTTCATTTCTTTCATGCCCTTAAAATAATACTTAATAAGTATGACAATTGTTATTAGTAAGTAAAGAGGTAAGGAAAAAACAAATTGATCAGATGTTCTTATGATTTGCAGCACTTATCATTTGAAAAATGCAACCAATATAATTATTTATGGTCCGTTTTCCCAGCATCAAATTTTTGTAAAAAGATGCTTTTTCCCCATGCAGTTTGGGGCATACTGCAGCCTTTTTATTCAAAGAACTTTTTATTGTTTGTTAAATATTTATTTGTACAAAATTGCAGATTTAAATAAGATGAAGCCTGGGCAGAAATGTTCTAAATATATATCTTTTTTAATATAAAACAATATTTGGTTTTGAATTCTACTCTTTGCATTTTCCTCTTATTACATTAAAATGGAATACACTATTTTTATTGCTTTTCTTTTATTCCTTTTTCGGGGGCCAAATTTAGTCAAACAACTTATCAATAAGTTGTGTATTGGTTCTCAGTGCTCCAGCTTGGCCTAAATTGAAGGGCGCCCCGCCCTGCCCTTCCGAACCTCCGCCCTGCCCTTCTTAGGGTCCCCCCTGCCCTTTAAAAAGAAAAATTATTTTTTTTTACATTATTATGTTAATTAATAAATCTCGTATTACATTGTATTTCATTTATTCCTCATTGTAGACATTATATTTGAATGGTGTAATAATGGTTTCATAATAATGGGAATAATATATTCAAACAATTATTAATAACATATAAATTAACATGCAACAGGAAGCATTTCAGAAACGCCAGCACGCTTGAAAGTGCCCTTTTGACAACAAACTGCACGTCGAAAGTGACCTTTTGACAAAAAAGCCCCCCTGCCCTTTTCAAATCCTATTTTCGGAAAAAAACCAAGGTATTGTCATAGCCAGCTCGTCGTCCGCCGTCTGACGTCAACTGTCTGACGTCCGCCTTCTGCGTCGTGCTAAAACCTTAACGTTGGCTCTTAAATCAAAGTGCTTCCACCTACAACTTTGAAACTTCATATGTAGATGCACCTTGATGAGTTCTACACGCCACACCCATTTTGGGGTCACTAGGTCAAAGGTCAAGGTCACTGTGACCTCTAAAAAAATATAAAATAAATTTTTAAATTCTGACAAGCTTTCATTTATTCAAAACTGCACCGTAGCCGAGCGTGGCACCCGTTATGCGGTCCTCTTGTTTATGAACAAATTTGCTGAATAATTCTTTTTTTCAGGAAGAACTGGCTTTTATAGTAAATGACATCATTGATGACGTAACACTTGGCTTGTGTTTCGAAGTCCACCGTTCCTGTAAGCTGGGAACTCTATTTCTGGGAGATACAGATCCGCAGTATGTAAAAATGTTGGTTAAAAAAGACATTTGTATAGGTTTAGGAAAATACAAAAGGGGCAGTGTCCTGCTTTTTTAGCTCACCTGAGCACAATATCGTGCGTGCGCCGTTTGTCATCAACTATTTGCCTTGTGAACACTCTAGAGGCCACATTTATTGTCCGATCTTCATGAAACTTGGTCAGAACTTTTTTCCCAATGATACCTTGACCGAGTGCGAAACAGGGTCATTCTGGGTCAAAAACTAGGTCACTAGGTCAAAAAAAAGAAAAACCTTGTGAACACTGTAGAAGTCACATTTGATGCCCAATCTTCATGTAACTTTGTCAAAATGTTTGTCTTAATAATATGCTGGAAGTCACACTTTTTTGCCCAATCATCATGAAACTTGGTCAAAACATTGGTTTCATTAGTATCTCTGATGAGTTTGAAAATGGTCCAGATTGGTAAAAAAACATGGCCGCCAGGGGCGGGACAGTTTTCTCTATATGTATTTAGTGAAAACATATGAACACTCTAAAAGTCACATTTTTGGTCCAATCTTCATAAAATGTTGTCAGAACATTTGTTTCATGGATACGACAGTTGAGTTTGAAAATGGTTCGGATCGGTAAAAAAACATGGCCGCCATGGTTGGGGGGGGGGGGGGGGGGCATTTTCCTTATATTATATAGTAAAAAATGCTTGTGAACACTCTAGAATAAACATTTTTAGCTCATCTGAGTACAACATGCTCATGGTGAGCTTTTGGGATGGCCTTTTGTCCGTCGTCCGCCGTGCGTCTGTCGTGCGTCCGTCGTCAACATTTTACCTTGTGAACACTCTAGAGGCCACATTTCTTATCCGATCTTCATGAAACTTGGTCAGAACATTTGTCCCGATGATACTTGACTGAGTTTGAAAATGGGTCATGCTGGGTCAAAAACTAGGCCACTAGGTAAAAAAAAAAGAAAAACCTTGTGAACACTGTAGAAGTCACATTTGATGCCCAATCCTCATGTAAATTTTGCCAAAATTGTTGTCTTAATGATATGTTGGTTAAGTTCAAAAATTGTCACGGTCCTTTGAAAAAAATTGTCACCAGGGGGCGGGGCAGTATTCCTGATATGGCTATATAGAATTGGAACACTCTAGAAGTCACAAATTTTGCCTAATCATCATGAAACTTGGTCAAGACATTGGTTTTATTAATATCCTGTATGATTTCGAAAATGGTCCAGATCAGTGAAAAAACATGGCCGCCAGCGAACGGGGCAGTTTTCTCTATATGTATATAGTGAAAACATTTGAACACTCAAGAAGCCACATTTTTGGTCCAATCTTCATAAAATTTGGTCAGAACATTAAATTTTGTTTCCTGGATACGACAGTTGAGTTTGAAAATGGTTCAGACCGGTAAAAAAAACATGGCTGCCAGGGGGGGGTCTTTTTCCTTATATTTATATAGTAAAAAAGCTTGTGAACACTCTAGAAGTCACATTTTTGCCTAATCATCATGAAATTTGGTCTAAACATTGGTTATGTGGATGTCTCGGATGAGTTTGAAAATAGTTGTGAACATTTGAAAAACATGGCCCTATTAACAGAGGATTATTATGTTGATGATTGGGTGGGGATGAAGTGCAACAAACGTATTTTTGCCATCTGAAAACCCTTTATTAAATAATCTCAAAATTTTAAGTAGTAATATTGATTTCACAGAAAAATTACTTAGGGGAGAAACAACTGTATATAACAGTTTAGAGTAAGGCTCCAAATTCCTGTGCTGGCCACTTTTCACACATTTTGTTGCATGTAATTTAATGACCTCAGACCAATGAAATAACCATTAGCCACAGCAGGTACCTCATTATCTCTGACAGTTGCTTGATGCCTAACCCCTTGTTTACAGCCCTTTGCAGTGAACAGCATGGAACAGCAATTGCTATACAGTGGTTTCAATATAGAGATAAACACATAGATACACCTGTCTGGCATTTATTTTCGTATAAAAATCAGCATGCTGACTGCATAAAAAGAACAGATTACAATACTGAAGCAAGCTCTTGAAATAGCAAAATTATGTACTTATTTATTTCCAAGAAAGGTTTATACAATATATATATATTTAATGGGCGTGATATTTCATATTTCTTAGCTTTAAGTACAGTGATGCCTGATTGAACTTACTCAATATGGCTATTACTAGTATTTAACTTATAACTATCACACAAGCCCAGTGTATACATTTTGTATTTTGAATATCAAGAAGAAAAAGTAAAGATATGTACGTAAAAATATCCTTTACGGCTTAGGCAACAACTGTTGTCAAAATTCAATTATATTGATTAATAAAAAATCGATTGAAATATTCTCCAACTTTACTGTTGAACATTTATTGACAAAAAACTATCGTGTCTACATTTACACATATCATATCACAGATATACTTTGTTCAAGAATTAAAGAGATAGAGAAAATGTACTTAAAACCAACTATTTGCGATACTTATGATATTAAATGCAGCTTGTATTTGAGAATGAATTTCACAATTAAAATGCATTTTAGTTTTGCATTGGTTGTAAACAAAGAGTAAAAGCGTAGAGGAATTGTTTACAAACATTCTTACAAATGTGAATAATTAACAAAAATTAACTCTTAAATGAAGTATGAAATTTCATTTTAAATCATAAATACAGATTGATATACAAAAGTCATGTTGGCCTACATGAATAATATGTGAAATACAGTATTATGTGAAAGTCAGAAATACCATTATGCTAATTAATTTTATATACAGACGTCATGTATGATATGTGAAATGCAGTATTACTTAAAATCAGAGTATCATTGTTTTAAATAATTTTAAATGGAAAAACAGTGAAAATGTATTTTAATCATAGAGCACACTAAGTCTGTACTACCGCCTCTCTGCTCAGCACTCGTCCTCTTTTGAAGATTTTACACTAAATAATCGAACTATAAAGCGCAAGTTAAGTATGTACACCTGTCTGTATGAAGTACCTTTATTATTTTGAACTCCACCTTCCCAGAATAGTTAAGTTCCTTTGGGTCTAGGTGAGCACCTTAGGGCCCATGGCCCTCTTGTTTGCTTCCCTTGCTACCTATTTGGACTGGTCAACATGACTAATGTAAAATGTTTTGAAATTGAATAATGTTATGCAAATACTCGGTAGTCAATGATGAATGAAAAAACTCTGCTGAAAAAATCAGAAGTATAATTGTTAGACTTAGAAATTCCTTGAATTTACATAATTTACAGAAAATGTCATAATAATGTTCTAGGGTTTTGATGCCTGGGGCTGTATTCCAGTAGCTTCTTAAGTTTTCACTTAAGTTAAGAAATTTCTTAAATAAATTTCTTAAGTTAAATTTGAAATGTCAAAAACAAAACATGAGACGCTTAGTATTTCTCTTTAAGAAATTCCTTTAAAAGTTAAAGGAAGTCAACTTAATTTAAAATATATGAGTAAAAATACACAGAGTAAAGAAATTTATTAAGTTAATGAAGCTACCAGAATTTAACCTTAGTGAAATCTTATGTTAAAAGAAAAAATGGCGGAGATAAAAAAAATTATTGCGCAATATATCAACTTAAGTTATTTTTTAACTTAAGAAGCTACTGGAATACGGCCCCTGGATATCTGCAGCTCCAGTGATACCAGTGAAATTATATTATATAGCCTATAACAATTCCTGATTTCAATTGGACTGACATTCAAGTGGAGGTCTATAAAAAGTGATATAGACCTTATATACGCCTGATTGGTAATTGTTGGCACAAGTACACTTTTAAAGAATCCATCTACTCTTCAGTATAATTCAGAGTACCAGGTGTAAGGACAATATTCTAAAAAGTACCTTGAGGTATGGCCGGTGCTTTTAAGTGTATTGACTGTACCCAGGGTAAATTGTAGTTTACAAAAGAGTACCCCGCGACCGGGGTACTTTTAAGTAATACCTGAGCCGACAATGAGCAATTAAAAGCCTTAGCCAATCCTTGAGAGCAGCAGACGACATTTCAGTTTTACACATTTTGAAAATATACAACATAAAGTCATAGATACTCATATTTTTAATTACACATGGCAAAAATATTTGCACTCTTACAAAGGCTTTGTTGAGATAATTTCATTCTGCCCTTTTAAATGTTGGGTTTATCATTGTCATATTAATTCTTATTGATGTATGAAGTTGTTTACTTATACTTGTTTACTTACATGTGTTCCTTGGTTTATTTCAGATCCCAGAGGGAACATGGTAAGGCCAATACAATTATTTTAAACAATAAAATGTTTTTATGCCCCCGAATCGAAAGATCGGGAGTATTTTGTTTTTTGGCCTGTCTGTCATTGTATGTGTGTGTGTGTGTGTGTGTCCCAAAACTTTAACCTTCTTCATAACTTTTGCAATATTGAACATAGCAACTTCATATTTGGCATGCATGTGTATCTCATGGAGCTGCACATTTTGAGTGGTGAAAGGTCAATGTCAAGGTCTTCCTTCAAGGTCAAAGGTCAAAAATAAAATAAAATTGAAAGCTGCGCATTAGGGGGCATTGTGTTTCTGAAAAACACATCTCTTGTTTTATATTACTTTATTTGCTTGAAAAATAATATTGTTCTCTATTATAACAGTTCTGTTATCGGATGTTATGTTCATAATGAAAAGTAACTTAACACAATTACATGTAAACACATTCTGTAACACTGTTAAAATTCTTATATAATTACAAATATTTGTGTTTGTAGTTAACATTTGCAGAACATAAAAAGTAAGATGATGTTACTTTTGAAAATTGAAAATACTGTATTTGAAATGAAATAAAAAAATTATATTAATAATTTACAAATTGAAATGTACTGATAATTATTGTGTTTGTGTTTACAGCCATTGTAGATGAGCCTGGTGTGGATGTGTTTGGGAATCCTCCAGCCAGGAAACAGCTTGAGTGTGTCTGTCCCAACTGCCAGCGCAACCTTGCGGCCTCTAGGTTTGCACCCCATCTAGAGAAATGCATGGGAATGGGCCGTAATAGCTCCCGCATTGCCAGTAGACGCTCGCAGAAAGCTTTGAAAGACAGGTTGGATTTTTTGTTTGTTTTTTTTTAAAGAGGGATTTCATGTTTGTTTAATTTATATTTTGCATAATTAGTAATAAAACAACAAATGAAGAATGCCACTAACAAAAACAAAAACGATGAATTTTTTATAGAATTGTTTTTTTATTAAAGGTAGAATTTATATTTGAATTTTATCCACTTTGGTTATAACTTGTTTCTTATTTTTATGCTCCCCCAAAATTTTTGAGGGGAGCATATAGTCGCCGCTTCGTCTGTCCGTGTGTCCTTCCGTCCGTGCACAATTTTTGTTCGGGCTATTTCTCAACAGCTAATGACTGGAATTCAATGAAACTTTATGGGAAGCTTCACTACCAAGAGGAGATGTGCATATAATCAGCGGGTTCTGGTCGGATGATTTTTCACAGAGTTATGGCCCTTTGAAATTTTCCATTAACTGTACATTACTGTGCAATTCTTGTCCCCCCAACTACTGACTGGAATTCAATGAAGCTTTATGGGAAGCTTAACTACCTTGAGGAGATGCCGTGTTATTTGTGGGTTCTGGTTAGATGATTTATTTAGAGAGTTATGGCCCTTTGAAATTTTTAAGTTGCTAAACCATCCATCGTATTATTTTGTACAAAGTTATGTCCCTCAAGACGTTTCCTTTTATCTGAATATATGGTGCAATATTGTGACAAAAAAAAACTTTGGGTTGGGGAGCATCACCTGTCTCCGACGGTTTCTTGTTATGTTATTGTCCTGAAAATGAAATGTATTAATGAAATAAAATTGTGCACATTTAAAGCATCTTTGATGATAAAGTTTACAAAAAAATGTTGAACTTATGAATAAGATAGCCTTGAGATTTAGCAGTGTTTGGATTGGTAATTGGAATACATTTTGACTGTAATAAATTTTGACCAGTTTGTTTCCATTACCTTATAATGGATGTTCTCACAATTGAGTTTTTTTTAATTTATTTATTAATTTGTTATATTGTATACAATCAAGAATTGAGGCAGATGGTAAACCAGACAGTGGAGATAGTGAGGATGATTACAATGATGCCGACTGGTCATTATATCCTGATAAGAAAGGTGAGAATGGCATATGGATTTCCCTTATCTTTCTGTCTTTGCGTAGGTCCTTCTGTTCATCAAGCTCATTTTTATGCTCCCCGAAAATTTTCGGGGGGGGCATATAGTTGCCAGTTGAAGTTCCTTACTTCCTTCCTTCCGTCACACTTTTGTTACAGTTTCTCATTGCGCCTTCAATATTTTACTGATCTCTTACATATTTGGCACGTAGGTACCTTCCATGGACCTCTACCTTTTCATGCTGTTTGAGGTCACTGGGGTTGAGGTCAAGTTCACCGAGGCTAATAATATATTTTGATGTCTCAATTTTTTTACAGTTTCTCATAGCACCTTCAATAGTTTTCCGATCTCTTACATATTTGGCAAGTAGGTACCTTTTATGGACTTCTACAGTTTGATTAGGTTTGAGGTCACTAGGGGTCAAGGGCAAGGTCACCGTGGCTAATAATAGATTTTTCTGTCACAATTTTGTTACAGTTTCTCATAGCGAGTACAAAATTTCACCGTTCTCTTACATATTTTGCATGTAGGTACCTTGCATGGACCTCTTCCTTTTAATGAGGTTTGAGGTCACTGGGGTCAAGGTCACCGAGGCTAAAAATAGATTTTTCAGTCACAATTTTGTTACAGTTTCTCATAGCGCCTTCAATATTTTACCGACCTCTTACATATTTGGATTGTTTGTAAGTACCTTGCATGGACCTCTACCTTTGTATGAGGTTTGAGGTCACTGGGGTCAAGGTCACCGATGCTACTAATAGATTTTTTATGTCCCCCACTATAGTAGTGGGGGACATATTGTTTTTGCCCTGTCTGTTGGTTGGTTGGTCTGTCTGTCTGTCTGTCTGTTTGCGCCAACTTTGACATTTGCAATAACTTTTGCAATATTGAAGATAGCAACTTGATATTTGGCATGCATATGTATCTCATGGAGCTGCACATTTTGAGTGGTGAAAGCTCAAGGTCAAGGTCATCCTTCAAGGTCAAAGGTCAAATATATGGGTCAAAATCGCTAATTTAATGTACACTTTTGCAGTATTTCAATATTCAAGATAGCAACTTGATATTTGGCATGCATGTGTATCTCATGGAGCTGCACATTTTTAGTGGTGAAAGGTCAAGGTCAAGGTCATTCTTTAAGGTCAGAGGTCAAATATATGTGGCCCAAATCGCTTATTTTATGAATACTTTTGCAATATTGAAGATAGCAACTTGGTATTTAGCATGCATGTGTATCTCATGGAGCTGCACATTTTGAGTGGTGAAAGGTCAAGGTCATCCTTCAAGGTCAAATATATGGATCAAAATTGCTCATGTAATGTCACTTCTGCAATATTGAAGCTAGCAATTTTATATTTGAAATGCATGTGTATCTCATGGAGCTGCACATTTTGAGTGGTGAAGGGTCAAGGTCAAGGTCATCCTACAAGGTCAAATGTCATATAGGGGGACATTGTGTTTCACAAACGCATCTTGTTTTAGGTGGTTATCAACACATAGATTGACAAAGCGCATCATCGGGGAGCATCCATCAGTTTCACTGATATTCTTGTTTGTGTCATGTGTTACTTGAAAAAAAGGTTGCTTTATGGATTAAACTTTGAATATACTAACATACTAACCAGCATGTGAACTTGAAAGCCTACACATTTGGGTTCAGATTTTTTTCCTTTTTAGAAAAAAAATAACACAACAATTTTTAAATTGTGTCAGGCATTGCCCAAAAAGTTCTGGAGGAAGATTTGCAAACATGTTAGCCATCATGTGACCTTGTACACTTTGATTGTTTGGTTCACAGGTTTTCAACACAACTGTTTTTTTGTCTATATTTAACAATATTGTAAAAGTGTTAAGATATTTTCTACACAACCAGAATTATGGCCCTTATTTAGAAAAGAAGAGTTTTTTTATTATGTGTAGTGCATTAGTCAAAATATTGCTATAATAGGGCGGGAACTTTAAAACAGTGTCCAACAAATACAGAGCCCGAAGCCCTGGGCTACCATAATTTTCATTCTGGCTATAAAAAATGGGCAATTGACAGGCGACTGTAAATCTCTATCATTGATAGCCGAGTGTAATCAATGATCCTGAGAGGGTGACTATCCATTAGAATAGGATCAATACATTATCTAACAAAACAGTTGTTTAAAGGCGTTTTTTACAGCAAACTCACGTTTGAATGTCATTTTATTTTGATTACGTACTGAAACATTCAGATATTAATATAATGAATCACAATATGTCAGTTTTCAACACATGCCGTATGACGTCAATCCACAATTTAGGTGACATTGTTTAACACATTGTAATGTCTAGTTTATGACCTCTTTGGATTCATTTTTAAAACTCTAAAAAGGTACGAGTAACAAAATGTGATGATATTTTGACTTTTTACACATTGCTCGATGAGCAACTCACAAACTTTTGGCAGTACGAATTTCAGTTAATTTCTTCCCCTATAAATCAGATTGTATGCTAGTTATTGGTATTGTTCACTGTTGCATAGTAGTGCTGTTAGTCTGTCCTTAATAACTGTTCTGATATATTATAACAGTATAAGGTAATATGAGCCATGTTTTGCAAAAATGGATGTTCTGCAATATTTAGCCAGCGTACCCTCAGACCAGTCTGACGACTGGCACAGTCTGCTCAAGAGTAACCCTGTTCGCTAATGAGACATAGAAACCTTGCATTACTTTATAATGGACAGGGAAGTGATTGTGCAGGCTTGTCTGTAGCTACACCGGCTGCAAATGACATAAGACCCATTTTCGCATGATGCAACTTTTAAGATAAGGGACATTTTTTTTCATAATATTCGTTACTGGGGAACATTTGAGTAAAATAGATAAATATTTTATTTTGTTACTCATGATGTGTTGCAGTAAAGCGTTTGAAGAAAGAGAAAAGAAGTAATTCACCCCGACGCCATAAAACTTCAAGACTGAAAAATGGTTCACAATACACAGGTTTGAGAGTGTTTATAATGGTTTTAAAGGGACTGACAACCACGAAGACGAAGAAAAGAAAAGTTGTGAAATACCATATTTTTTAACAATTATTAGTTTATATTGATTAAAATATCACCACTGGTATATAACATTACTCGAAAAAAGTTAATATTTTCAGTTTATTCAGTAATAAAATTTCGGGATGTGAAATCAAAAGTACATCGCGAAAATAGGTGACATAACGATATACAAACTATAAATAACGCAAGTAGATTGATCATTTTATATATATAATATTTACAATTCACTACGCATGCACAATTTGCATTCCTTGGTTTACCACGTGATGATGATGATCAATCTACTTGCGGTCATTTATAGTTCACTGGTAGTTACCTGGTAGACATACCCAGTAAAATGTATTACCGAATATACTGAAAATATGAAAACTTAACAACTTTTTTCAAGTAATGTTATATACCAGTCGTGATATTTTAATCAATATAAAGTAATAATTGTAAAACCATACGGTATTTTATAACTTTTCTTTTTTAAGTCGTCGTGGTTGACAGTCCCTTTAATATTTGCAAAGTAAGGTCTTTGTGTGGATAACTCAAAGTCTTTAAGGACAATTTGAATATATTAATTTACAAGTGAGTTTTTTTTTAAACCATATATACTAGTACAGTTAAAAAACACACAGATACACATTTTTCTGGTATTAAAAATACACAAATAAGATGCTAAGACTAGTCTTGACAATCTTTATCTAAACTCAGTCTGGTAATTATTTTATATTGTTATGGCTATTTGTGAAATTTGTGTGAAATTTTAAACAAACAGTACATCCTTATATTGATGCCAGGATCTTAATAACTGTATTGCTCTGTTTGTGGAGTGTCTTTGCCAGTAAATACTGTCTTGTTTGTAGGGGACATGACTGCAGAGTCCACTATAAAACAAGAGAGAGCTGATACGCCAGATTCCATAGGGGGCTATGAATATATGTCATTAGGTAATTTAAGAGGGGCAGGTTTTATAGAGGCTATGAATATATGTCATTAGGTTATTTAAGAGGGGCGGGTTTTATAGGGGCTATGAATATATGTCACTAGGTAAGTGAAGAGGGGCAGGTTTTATAGAGGCAATGAATATATGTCATTAGGTTAGTGAAGGGGGGCAGGTTTTATAGAGGCTATGAATATATGTCATTAGGTAAGTGAAGAGGGGCTGGTTTTATAGAGGCTATGAATATATGTCATTAGGTTAGTGAAGAGGGGCAGGTTTTATAGAGGCTATGAATATATGTCATTAGGTAATTTAAGAGGGGCAGGTTTGATAGAGGTTATGAATATATGTCATAAGGCAAGTTAAGAGGGGCAGGTTTGATAAAGGCTATGAATAGATGTCATTAGGTTAGTGAAGAAGGGCGGTTTAATAGAGGCTATGAATATATGTAATGAGTAAGTGAAGAGGGGCGGGTTTTATAGAGGCTATGAATATGTGTCATTAGGTTAGTGAAGAGGGGCTGGTTTTATAGAGGCTATGAATATATGTCATTAGGTTAGTGAAGAGGGGCGGGTTTTATAGAGGCTATGAATATATGTCATTAGGTAATTTAAGAGGGGCAGGTTTTATAGAGGCTATGAATATATGTCATAAGTGAGTTAAGAGGGGCAGGTTTTATAGAGGCTATGAATATATGTCATTAGGTAATTTAAGAGGGGCAGGTTTGATAGAGGCTATGAATATATGTCATTAGGTGAGTTAAGAGGGGCAGGTTTTATAGAGGCTATGAATATATGTCATTAGGTAAGTGAAGAGGGGCGGGTTTTATAGAGGCTATAAATATATGTCATTAGGTTAGTGAAGAGGAGCTGGTTTTATAGAGGCTATGAATATATGTCATTAGGTTAGTGAAGATGGGTGGGTTTTATAGAGGCTATGAATATATGTCATTAGGTACCGTAATTAAAGAGGGGCAGGTTTTATAGAGGCTATGAATATATGTCATTAGTGAGTTAAGAGGGGCAGGTTTTATAGAGGCTATGAATGTATGTCATTAGGTAATTTAAGAGGGGCAGGTTTTATAGAGGCTATAAATATATGTCATTAGGTAATTTAAGAGGGGCAGGTTTTATAGAGGCTATGAATATATGTCATTAGGTGAGTTAAGAGGGGCAGGTTTTATAGAGGCTATGAATATATGTCATTAGGTAAGTGAAGAGGGGCGGGTTTTATAGAGGCTATAAATATATGTCATTAGGTTAGTGAAGAGGGGCTGGTTTAATAGAAGCTATGAATATATGTCATTAGGTTAGTGAAGAGGGGTGTCTTTTATAGAGGCTATGAATATATGTCATTAGGTACCGTAATTTAAGAGGGGCAGGTTTTATAGAGGCTATGAATATGTGTCATTAGTGAGTTAAGAGGGGCAGGTTTTATAGAGGCTATGAATATATGTCATTAGGTAAGTAAAAAGGGGCTGGTTTTTATAGAGGCTATGAATATATGTCATAAGGTTAGTAAAGAGGGGCGGGTTTTATAGAGGCTATGAATATATGTCATTAGTTTAGTGAAGAGGGGTGGGTTTTATAGAGGCTATGAATATAAGTCATTAGGTAAGTTAAGAGGGGCAGGTTTTATAGAGGTTTAGGTCAGTTTAAGGGGATCACATTTCACAGGGGAGGGGGTGGGGAATAAACATTTGTTATTATATAAGTTCAGAGGGGCAGACAACATAGGTCCGCTTCAAATGTATCATTAAGTAAGTTTAAAAAATTGAAGATGTAATAGGTGGTCATGAATGTTTGTCATTAGGTCAGTTCAGAGAGACAGATTCCGGGTGGGGGGGGGAGGCTATGAATATATGTCACCAGGTAAGTTTGTAGGGGTAGATTCCATAGGGGACTAAATATTTGTTATATGGTCAGTTTGTAGGGGCAGATTCCGTAGGGGGCTATGAATACATATTATTTGATAATGATAAATGGCTATTACCATTAGGGGCTATGAATATATGTCAGTTAGTGATTTAAAAGGAGCAGATTCCATAACTGCAGTATGAAATTAGGTAAGTTTTAAAGGTCAGACTTCATATGGGGCTTTGAACTATGTTATAAGGTAAGTTTGAAGGAGCAGTTTTTAGGGTATTCAACTAACCATTCCTGGTTTTAAAGTTTTAGAAAGTGTGACATCAGTACCCTTAGGTCAAGTTAAAATCTAAGTGAAAGAATTGTTTGAAGTCACAATGTCTACATTATATAGATATTTATGCTTTAACAGCATAAATTAAGTATTATAATGTAAAGTAATAAATCATAAATGTATCAATTGACCACTCGCCAGCTGTCAAACAAATTGACGTTATTATCAACAAGATTTCGTTTATTGTGGCCACATGATCCGACAAACAAAGACTGTCGGAGTAATGGAATAAGCGTTTTATGAAAACACAACTTAGTGGGCAAAGCGATTTTGTATTTGGCGACTGGTAAATTATAAACAATTAATATTGTAACCAAGAGATTGATACGCATTTGACTATGAAACAAATATCTGATGGTTGTGTTTGTCTTTTATTTTTCAGAAGAAAAGAAAACGCTTCTTATGTCCGTATGTACCATACTATTATCTTCTCTTGTTCCACTTTAAAAATGTGTATATTATTATCTGGTACTTATACAATAAAAAAGAAATACTGACCTAATGGTGATGCTTGATTTATTGTGTTTACCCATACAGAACTATAGGACTTAATTTTTTGACACATCTGTCTTCTAATAACATTCATACACTGTCAGTTGTGAAATAAATTTGCGTACGTAAAACCCTATTTTCAGCAACAAATTGAATGGATGTTTATTTTTTTTCAGACTTGCGGTGTTATATCTGGACATACCAAGAAAATGTGCACAAGGTAAAACAGTGATCTTCTTTCACACTTAATCTTTTTAAAAGACTATGGTTTGTACAGTTTGTATACATAACAGTAAATATTTAGAGACCACTCAAGGGAGTAATCAAAAGTGGTCTCTCAATAAATTGGTCATGTGGACCTTCCATTTTAAATCAATATGGGAATGTCTCCTTGTGCCACAATGTTTTCAACCTCGTTAATCATATGAATATTAATTAATGGAATAAAACAATGTTATACTTCCAATATGTTTTACTATCTTCTCTTATTTATTGGTGTGCAATTGCAAAAATTTCACAATTTCAGCGAATAAAATAATGGTTTGGTGAAAATGCGTGGTAAAGATATTTTCTTGTTTAGTGCCGTCCTTGAAAGTAAGCTCTTTAAACATGGTTCAATACATCCCTGTGTTATTGAACTGAAAAATTGATATGCAGGCTTCATCAATTATGGTCAGAACCGGTCATCGAGACAAAGGAAAATGACGGGCGTGAAAACAAAACAGCTAAGATAAACAATTAACTCTGATTTGAACCTTAACAGGCAACAGATTTTCAAATTTTACCCCCAAGTGGTTGCTACATCCTAGATTTGGACATACAAATACTCAAAAATCAACAGTTGCAAGTTGGGTAAGAGAAAAATCTCTTAATACAAAATCAAAATAGGTGATCAAAATAGAGTGAAAAGGCTGAGGGGGAATTCAAACTGGTTACATAATACAAAGTTGGCTTAATTCAAGTAGTCACATGCACAAGATTGATTGTACATTCAAGAGTTATGTTTCTTTTTTTATGATTGGAGACACATACAGTTTCCACTGTCAGTTTATCAGTATGTCCTCATTGTTTGGTTTACACTCTCTAAATCAGTTTTCATCTGATCATCAACAAACATTCTCAAATTGTTTAATAGAATAAAATGGCGGCCAAATGAAATAACAGCCCTAATTTCACCAGGCGCATTGAGACGTAAACCTTGAATTTAATAAAATATGTCGCTTTGATGATTTCCGTTCTCTAACTCAACCAGTTTTCATTTGATTGTCTACATGCTTTTTTCAACTGTAAAACATCTCTAGAATCCATAACATCTGTCTTCTTACATGTCAAGGTCACACTTAGAGGTTGAAGGTCAAACTTGGCCATTAAACAGCTTGAACATTCCTTGCTCATCCATAACTTTGCAATTAATTAATGCATTTTAAAAATAACTTGGCTCAAATTCAAACCATCATAAGATGCCATTTTTCATGTAAAACATGTCTGTCTATCTTATATTAAAGGCTAAGTTCTTGAAGCTCTAATTTTGCCTTAAAACAGCTGTAACTTTGTCAGTCATCATGCGGTTTTAAAATAACTAACATCACATGACCATCATTACACTCTAATTATCACCTTAAAGGCAGGTCTCAGTGGCATGGTGAATATGGTGTCTGCCTAGAGATCAATAGGTCACAGGTTCGATACCTACTTAGGGAGTGTTCTCAAGATCTACTCTTAAACAACACAGAATTGGTTCTACCCTGGAAAGAGACTTGAGAGTGTCAAGGTCACATTTACAGGTCAAAGGTCAAATTTGGTCATAAAATTGTATTTCTGGACTGTAACTTTGTCATTCATCATTCAATTTAAAAATGATGTACCACAAATGACCACCATGAAGACAGTGAGTGTCGAATGCATCAATCATCTTATTACCTTAAAGGTCAAGGTCACTCTTAGAGGTCATAAGTCCAATTCACTATTAACAGGTTATTTTTTACGTAAGTGTAGTTTTGAGACATAAGTGAAATGTGGGGGCATTTTCGCCTTATTGACAGAATGATGTCTTGTTATATTTATATTAATCATACATATTATACAAACCTTGTTTAAAAAAAAGTACAGATAAGTTATACTTATCTGAACAAAGTTCTGTAATTGTGTCAAATGACCATTTGCTACATTATACTTTTCTTTGCCAGTCTGTCATATCCATTAGATGTAATGGAAATGGTCGAGTATCTCTCTCGTGTGAATTGGGATAATAAGCAGCTACGGGTTGCATAAAATGTGAACTATTTTGCTGCAAAGGTGGTTTTTGATAATGCTAGTTGATATGAGCGATAAAACATAAACTAAATTGTGTTGAAGTATTGATGAATTTCCTCAAAATTTAGATAAATCTTAATTAAGTCCATTCATTTTATAAAGATGTAAATCAGTTAACAGTCATCATATGAATGACTTTAGCCTGACTCTGGGAAAACTGGGCTTTATTCATGTGCCTTAAGTGTAGTCGCAAATCAGCCTGTCCCTAATCATCATGGACGCTGCTATCCCCGTCTATGGATCTTTTTTGTCAAAATGGTTAATTTCTAACAGAAAATCTAATTTAACCCTTTCCCCATTAGAAGGAAAGTGAAAATAGCTTTTGCAACCAGCATAAAACCAGAACAGCCTGCGAGTAACTCGCAGTCTGTTCAGGTTTTATGCTGTTTGCTGCTCATCAGTAACTAATGGTTTGAAATAAAGCCTTTAAAACTTGAATTTAGTAAGAAAGGTATTTCATTAAATTTAATTTTCTATGGGACTTCAAATGTGTCACAATAAGTATCTATGTGGTAAAGGGTTAAGTAGAAAGTGTCGTCTCTAATCTTGGACGACACTTTATGCAGATGCATTAAGCCCAGTTTTCCCAGAAAGCGGCTGAATGAGGAGTTGTAACTTTGTAGGTCACACAAGTGTCCGCAGCATACTGATAGTCAGAGACGACATGTACGACAGTTCCTCCTAGGAACAGGGTAAGTCAGTGCCATTGTTGGACATTTTTAACCAGGTTTTCCGAAGGAAAAAACTGGTTATTAGATTGGCGAATGCGGGCGGGCTGGCGGGCGGGCGGAACAAGCTTGTCCGGGCCATAACTATGTCGTTCATTGTCAGATTTTAAAATCATTTGGCACTTTTGTTCACCATCATTGGACGGTGTGTCGCGCAAAATAATTACGTCGATATCTCCAAGGTCAAGGTCACACTTTGAGTTCAAAGGTCAAAAATGGCCATAAATGAGCTTGTTCTGGCCATAACTATGTCATTCATTGTGAGATTTTAAAATCATTTGGCACATTTGTTCACCATCATGAGATGGTGTGTCGCACGAAAGAATCACGTCAATATCTCCAATGTCAAGGTCGCTACGACTAAAAATATATTTAAAAAAAAAAAAAAAATTACAAAGGGGGTTAATTTTGTTTGTTCATTTCAAAAGTTCAGTTTGAGTTTTCTCCCTTTATCAGATTTTTTTTCACAATGAAAACCTGGTTTTGTGACAATTTTGTCCCTTGTTAGTTACATGGCTTCGTAATGACCCGAAGCAGTGTTATACAGAGTAAGAACATTATTGGTAATGTTGGGCTGTAGCATAGCTGATTTACATTGTTTATTATCCTCCGCCATAGGCGGGGGGATATTGTTTTGGCGTTGCTGTCCGTCCGTCTTTCCGTCGGGCACTTTTGTGTCCGGAGCCATATCTTGGAAGTGCTTTGGTGGATTTCATTGAAACTTGGTATGAGTAAATATATTGATAAGAGGATGATGCACGCCAAATGGCATTGTACACCAGCTGTTAATAACGGAGTAATGGCCCTTTCTATCTTGATAAAATGCTTTTTTGAGTGTCAAATATAACACTTTTTAGTCCAGAATGTATTGGCGGGGGATATCAATTCAATGAATTTGCTTGTTCCATTAAGAATGGAGATGGGAACGGATACTGAAATGATTTTTGTACATAATTTTTAATGTTTGAATATATACAAATATTTTGCCTTTTAAACTTTAGTTTACAATGTCAAAATTAACGAACGTCAGACACAAGGCAAAGTCCTGATTGCCACAAATACCACTATAACTCATATCTTGTAAGCATCTTAGAGGATAAGATTATTATTTCTTTAAACAATAATTGTATACTGTATTATGTTCCTCATTTTTCTCTTATTAAATGATTTTTATGCCCCCCTTTGCAGAAGAGGGGGTATATTGTTTTGCACATGTCGGTGGGTCGGTCGGTCAGTCCGTCGGTCGGTCGGTCCGTCCGTCCACCAGATGTTTTCCGGATGATAACTCAAGAACACTTAGGCCTAGGATCATGAAACTTCATAGGTACATTGATCATGACTGGTAGATGACCCCTATTGATTTTCAGGTCACTAGGTCAAAGGTCAAGGTCACAGTGACTAAAAATAGTAAAATGGTTTCCAGATGATAACTCAAGAATGCTTAGGCCTAGGATCATGAAACTTCATAAGTACATTGATCATGGCAGGCAGATGACCACTATTGATTTTCAGGTCATTAGGTCAAATGTCAAGGTCACAGTGACTCAAAACAGTAAAATGATTTCCGGATGATAACTCAAGAATTCTTACGCTAGGATCATGAAACTTCATAGATACATTGATCATGACTGGCAGGTGACCCCTATAGATTTTCAGGTCACTAGGTCAAAGGTCAAGGTCACAGTGACTGGAAACAGTAAAATGGTTTCCTGATGATAACTCAAGAATTCTTACGCCTAGGATCATGAAACTTCATAGGTACATTGATCATGACTTGCAGATGACCCCTATTGATTTTCAGATCACTAGGTCAAAGGTCAAGGTCACAGTGACTCAAAACAGTAAAATGGTTTCATGATAACAACTCAAGAATAATTAGGCCTAGGATCATGAAACTTCACAGGTACATTGATCATGACTGGCAGATGACCCATATTGATTTTCAGGTCACTAGGTCAAAGGTCAAGGTCACAGTGACAAAAAACGTATTCACACAATGGCTGCCACTACAACTGACAGCCCATATGGGGTGCATGCATGTTTTACAAACAGCCCTTGTTTCATAGTGTATTTATAATTTCCTGTAAGCATATGACCATAATCATCATGTATTTCAATACTGTACTTCATGTTGCCTTTATCAAATGCCTTGAGCGCCTGAGATAATTTAAATAAGCTATTGAAAACAAATAATTAATTTAAAAACCTTCACAGTCGTTATCCCCCACTTAAGGGGAAGGGATATAGAATTGGCTTTGTCTGTCACAAAATCTATTGTTGGCGGTGGATATCAATTAAACAAATTTGCTTGTTAGAATCTAAATTTTAGATGGATCCATAGAGTGCTATATTCCAGGCTATGCACGGATGATGATGACCCTGTGGATATCGACACATACGTGGACGGTGACAGCCAATCCCTGCGGGAGACTCTCCAGTGGGAGGCTGCCTCAAATACCTCCTCTCCCACGGACTCGACCTCCACAAATAACAGTACCAGTATGTGTACAGCAAAGGCTCAGGCTTTGTCATATGGTTAAATACTGTTATCTTTATAAAATTGGGACCATCAAAAGTTCCAAGGCTTTGTGGCTATGGTGTCCATGTAGCGACTGGACGTCTCGGATTTCATCTCCCTTAAGATACCAAGTATTGGTTCTACTCAGGAAATGTACTTGAGGGTGTTTCAATAAGCATAAGGCTTATGATGCAGTCCTGCATAAATAAATAGGTTTAAAACTAAAAAGTAATCATAAAAAAAAAGTTTGATAAAGCAATTTTCTCTATTATACTTACACAGTATATAATAAAGAATGAATGGCCCTGCAGGGAATATTATGTCACAAACGACCTGTGTCATACCACTTGAACACCATAGTATTGAAATATCTAACTTATGAAAAAAAAGCGCATTTTAACAGTAGAAATTAAAACAAAATTTGGTAGAAAGACGCTCATTAATACTTTGTATGATGTACACGACCCAATAATTTGTTTGAGCATTTCCAAAGTCACTTTGGACCTTAAGGATATTTACAATACATAAAAGTAGTCAGTTCAATTTCCCTTTGGTTACACCAGGAAATGGACATCACACAGTGGAATATAGGTATCCTATGGAATAAATTGTATAGAGATTGTATGGAGATACAACATTAAATATGTATCATCATATATTTTGTTGTGGAGATACCCCATTAAATAAGTATTATCATGTATTTGTTGTGCTGATACTTCATTAATAAAGTAAAGTAAGATTATCAATAGGTATATAATAAAATACCATGTTTCACTATGTATATACTAGTTTTACATGCCCATGAAGATTTGTGAATTCAAGTGTAAGATCCTAAAAATCTTTTGAGTTTGCAAAATTGTTTTTTATGTACATGTTCAACAAATAAAAGACATAGAATTTAAAGATATACATTCTGCAAGTATTAGACTGAGCACTTGAGAAGTTAGCACTTCAAAAGTCAAAGTACTGTACGTACAATAAATGTTGATTGTTAATCCATATTTCATTCAGCCACAGAACAATCACAGGTGCAATGACTTCTCAGTCATCATACCTTTAACCCTTTAAGCGCTGGAACTGCATTTTAAAGGCCTTTGCACACAGTTTGGATCAAGATCAGACGCCACAAAACGTGGCGTCTGATCAGGATCCAAACTGTTTGCTATTCTGATAGTGGTCTTTGAAAAAAAAGGTGAAGAAAATGATGATTTTAGAAATTCAGCAGACACCAATTTAGCAGATGACAAATATCCCAGCATGCAAAAGGTTAAAAGGCAGATTGCGCTTGGGTGCAACTTTGAATTTGACTTTGCTAAGACATTGTGACACCAGAATTTTAGTTTGAAATAGAAAAAAACCCTAAAGAGGCAGGTTGATGCCAGCTAGCCACACTTCAAAGGTCATGCCAGCTGTATCCGATGCATTTGTTTTTTCAGGTAACTCGAGTTCAAAAAAGCGTCATGGTAAAAAATCATCAAAAAAGCGGAAGAATCCGAAAGGCCACTCCTACCATTCTGGGAGTGGAAGTGGTTGTCAGACCCATGGCTTGTATGATTTGGACTGACAAATGTGGTAATCTAGCGTGTGTGCCAATCACTTTGTGGTCCAAATGAGGTAGTTCTATGGCATGAAGGGGTGTTGCATATGGCATTAAAAGCTGTTGCCTATAGCATTAATTAGTTTTGCCAGTGGTATCAATAAGTGTTGCTTTAATTGTTAATTTCAATATCCAGTTGTTGTGACAGTGATTTTAGTCTTGAGTGCTAACATTTCATGTGTATGATTTTGATTTAAGTCAAGTGCTTTTATGTTATTGGATGCTTTATGACATGGTGGGCTTATCATTTGTTATAAATACACATGGTTATATAAAAAAGAAATATTAGGCTAGTCAATTGTTCTAAGAGTTTGTATCAGTCTAGTGGCTTGTGTTATGAAGTATCACACGAGAGTCGGAGTCTCGAGTGTGATGCGAAATAGCACAAGCCACGATATATTCCATATATCTTTACATTTTCTTTTGGCAGATATAAAAGGGGCTTATCGCTGTTTGTGGAAAACATTAATAAAATGACGGTCTTTCAGAAACAATCATAAAAGTGTAGCATTTCAATATATGGATTGTATAGAATAGTTGAACATATTATTTTATGTGTAGAAAGGGGTCATCTGAACACAACAAATATCAATCAGGAAAATTAGTATTTATACAAATGATGTGTTTATGTATGAGGTTCATTGTACACATGGTTACTGATTGGCTTTAATATTAAAAGTATGGGGCTGTCTTATCAAAGATCGTACGACATTGTTAACTTACGATTGCATTTTGTAATTTAAAAATATAAGTGATTATAATTTGTATGTTTCAAATATAATGGATATTTGACAGCTTCTTTGGAAATGAATGGAAATGTTCAACAAAAGTAATTATAAATGCGACGGTTACGTTTATATGGCGCCTCGAAAATTGCATCGTAAGGTGAGAATGCCGTACGATGTTTGATAAGACGGGCCCCTGATTCCTAGCTTTAAGAATTAAGATGTCTTTCTTCTGTTACAAGATCTGATTGATGTCTGAAATGTTGTATTATTGGATGAATGGAACTTGCAAGTTATTGTTCATAATATGTATTGATATTTTGTGTATCACAAACAGCCAGTTAATTTTCATTACAAACATGTGAAGGCATTACTATTTATTAATTTTAGGAGAAAGTACAGACTTGCCAAAACTGAAATCAAGTTTAGGTTAGATTTACACTGTCAGAAAATAGTTAGATAAGCACTTCTGGGAACACTTACCCATATAACACAAATATAACCGTAACTGATTTGCAATTGCATGTATACAACACACATTCAAGGGGCACCTATGTAACAAAAACAGGAGAGTGTTTACAAATATGCTAAAGGAAAATAACTTTCATATATGGAACTTTCACTTTCCAAAGTCTTTTAGATGTTTAAATGATGTTTAAAATATAACCGGGGGAAAATCAAAAGTAGGACTTTCAAAGTTTCATAGGCTCTCCATGGTTATCATTCCCATCTTAAAGTTGGAGCTATTCCCTTAAGATGTTCAAAATTGAAGTACAATAAATTCAGTTGCTGTATGTATATAGTTATTTGAATACATATATACATTTACCTATTTATTGGCCATTTTTACACCTTAAATGACTTTCGTTAGTAGCCTGAAAGACTCTAGCAGATACTGCATTTAAATGAGAATTTATGTTCAGAAATTATAAATATGAACCTTTTTTAAGCAAAGAAATTCAGAACTTCATTATTATGTTAACTTTCTGTTTATCACATATGTATACATGTACGTAAGTGAGATACAAATACCGGTTGTTTATTTTTTGTTACCTGTAATGTTTCTTTAAAAGAAATAAAAAGTAAATATCAAAGTAATCTGGGTTGTCTTCACTCCATAAATATTGATAGAATGTGTGCCCCAGCTGGGATTTACAGCTACATTGTACCCTATTTAATGAAATTATATCTTAGTAGATATTAAGAGCATATGCAAGAGCATAAATCAAGGGAAACAAAGCATTTATGTAGTTTATCTAAAATACTATTAGATTAATAAACATATCTGTATTGGTTGTTGAACAAACTTATTTTTAAATGGTGGTCTTGGCGAATTGTGATTGCTTTACTTACACAGATTTTCTGAATATAGGTACAAAACTATAGGAAGAATAAACCAAAAGCTGTGTTTGATGAACTGGTAATGTGATGGTATGTCTTGGTGCTTGACAGCCGAAGGAAGTCAAAACAAGCAAATTCGTTGGATTGATATCCCCCACCTATTTCAAAATTTTGTGATAGACGGACAGACAACGCCAGTTCCAAATCCTGCCGCCTTTAGCAGGGAATTACAAGATCATGACCATCTTGACCTACTAGGTGGATAAGAAAAGATTGTTTCAAGTATTTCCTTGCACCAACACTCCAAAAAATAGCGGTGATCCAGAAGTTAAAGGGGCCTTTTCACAGATTTTGAAGTTTGTCATTAAATGCTTTCTATTGATAAATGTAAACATTTGCTCTAAAAAGCTCCAGTAAAATATCAACAATAAAATTTAAAAAAGACAAAAAAAAATAACCCTCAACAGGGCTCGAACCACTGACCCCTGGAGTTTTGGAGTAAAAAGTCTCAAACTTAGACCTCTTAACCATTCTTCCGCATAGAATGTCAGATGTATTTTATACTATATATATAAGCAATCATCGTAAATCACAAAATTTAGCGACAACAGAACTCTCCAAATTATTCAATCGTTTCGCGTTACAACGCTTTATAATTTTCTGGTTTTCAAATCGTCAAAAGATGCATATTGTTTGTATTAGAGCATGGTAAATATTCAGTATTACTGTTTCCTCGCAAATATCATAACTAAATAGAAAATTTGCAAATCTGAAACAACTTTTTTAAATTTTGTCAATTTACCAAAACTGAAAAGGCCCCTTTAAACTAATCAAGTGTTAAAGTGGTCTGTGTTGTTGTAAGATGAAGTGGTAAAATTAAGCCTACCTGGTATGAACAGAATCACAGATGGGAATAACTCTCATACCCCACCCCTAACTTAGAGATGCATAAAAATATCAACATGTCAAAAATGTCCTCTCCCCCCCAAATGCTTTAGTGATGATTTTGTTTCAAAAATTACATTAGATAACAGTACAGAAAATACAATCGTTCACAGAAGAATTTCTGTGATGATAATCATACTAATTTCACTGAAATCATTAGCGTTTGATGCTTAACAACCACAATGCATAGCACATTGTGTAAGAATTGAGTTTAGTTTGCATCACTGTCAGGACATTTTCGGAACTGCTTGTAGGATGTGTGCAGAACAAAACGAAGGTATATTTTTTGTGTTTGAAATGAGAACGAATTTAAGGATGCCATGACTATAAAGCACAGGTCAAATAAACATTATTTTAGTAGAATTTTTGTAGTTTTCAATAGTTTTTCAGTCACCGAAGTTGGTAAACCAGTTGACACTTTTTCTGGGTTGGCAACTTAGCGTAGTTTTCTCTAGTTACTAGAAACTACCCTACTTGAATCAGTGACACTACTATATGACCGTAAAAAAGATTTTATGACCAATATCCTCATAAATTGTGGTCAGGCCTGAATGGAATTAGGGATCTGCAGATTTCTAGTACAGTGCTATACCAGTTTCCCCAAAAGGGATCGCTCTGCCCACTTATTTTTTTGCCCCCGGATCGAATGATCTGGGGTATATTGTTTTTGGCCTGTCATTGTATGTCTGTCATTGTATGTGTGTGTCTGTCCCAAACATTTAACCTTGCTTATAACTTATGCAATATTGAAGATAGCAACTTGATATTTGGCATTCATGTGTATCTCCTGGAGCTGCACATTTTGAGTGGTGAAAGGTCAAGGTCATCCTTTAAGGTCAAACATATGGCTTCAAAGCGCAGTAGGGGGCATTGTGTTTCACAAACACAGCTCTTGTTTCTTAAGTTAAATGCTTGATGCTTACCTCAGACAGCTTGCAAAAGGTGAACAAGCAGCTGGGGCTGACATTATCAGCTGGAACCAATGAGACAAACATTTAATATAGCAGCAGCACATAGAACATTCTTGAGATATTCAATCTAGATATCTAAATAGACACATTTTATTAATGATAAGTAATTATAAAATTTTAAAGTGTGATTCTTCTTCATATTCTGAATTGCTCTAGAGTTGAGATGTTGGCAATGTCTTGATCATAATTTAATATTCTTGTTGGGAATGAACACACAACATTTTGACATATGTGTGAATTGAACTTTTGAGGTAACAATTCAGTTTGTTTAACCAAAGGAGATAGTTCAAATGTTATTGCCCAATTTAGCATATCCCACAAGTTGAGATTACATTGTGCAGCTATCCATTGTAATTGTCTTAAAAATAATAAACAACAACAAAAAAAAACCTATCCATTGTAATTGTCTAAAAAATAATAAACAACAAAAAGAACCAATCAAAACTACATTTTATTGCAGCCAACATTTTATTACATAGACGCACTAATCAAACACAATTTCAAATCAATACATGTATATATAATACTAATAGTTTTAATAGATAAATTATTTGCACAGACAATACAATGTCATTAAGAGACTATATACAAACAACATTTTTACAGAGAAATACCCAAATCTAATCAGAGATTTTATTTGTGAAAAGCATGCAAATTGTTTACATACACAACATGGATGTATACAGTTTTGGTTAAAAGAAGTCCACAGGACATTGAACTGTCATACCCAAAGCTTGTATTCAATATGGAATCTTAACTTAGGTGAATTGTTCAGTAAGAATTGTTGAATTAAAATTGTATGCGTTTCTGTAACATACATATCAGTATGACTACAGATTGTTTATTCAAACTAGCAGACACACCATTAACAACTTTGAAAGTTCTATTACAAACAGGCATTTTAATTGCTATAAATAAAGGTTTCAAAGATTTCCATTATTTCATTTTCAATTTGGATCATGCATTTATAATCCAAAAGTGCCAGTGCTTTGGTACTGATGAATGCCATCACATCATGTATTTGGAACTGTTTTATGTACACCCACAAATGTAAATTAAATCAGTGCTGTAAACTACAAACAATAGCTCATAATGACCCTAAAGCACTTAACTGATTTCAAAGTTCAGCAATTGGTGAAGACCATTCCAGGCAAAACATACTGACCACACTTGACACAGATTTTAACTTGTTATTAATAATGTAAAGATAAACGTTCAGATACTGTTTCATCAAGCTGAGAAAATTTTGTTTGCTTCCAGAGTGGGAACAAGTAGTGTTTTGACATTAGACCTAGTGAACCAATTTTTGGGACATGTGTCCTACAATCAATCTGGGCCAAGACATTGTAAACATAAACATTTTGACCAAGTTTCATCGAATTTGAGTCATAGATATGCCTTCTATAGTGGTAACAAGCTTTTTCTAAGTTAAGACATGGTGACCTATTTTATGAATACGCATGACCCATATTCCAATGTGGGTAAGATATCATCAGGATAAACATTCTGACCATGTTGAACCAAGATTGAGTCATAGATGTGGCCTCCAGATTGGGAAGAAGTTTTATTAACATTTGACTTGTTGACCTAAATTTTAGACATACTTGACCATGACAAAAACTTCCTTTCTATTGCAAATATAAACATTTGCAGAAAGTTTCAAGATTGAGTGATAAATCAGACCTCTACAGTGGAAAGCAGTTTTTTCCCCCAAGATTTGACCTGGTGACCAAGATTTGGAGAGTAGGTCGCAGTTGTAGTTAATGAAGACAGACAATCAAGAAATAGAATTAAGGTCGCCTTTCTTGCTTTTAATAAATAAAGCATTGCCATAAATGTTGTTTTAATGAAATAAAAGAAAATATCTACAACAATTGCAACTATATTTACAAATACTAAACACATGCCTATACCTATTGAATAGAATTTGACAATCAGAGCAATATACACATACCATGTGAATTCTCTTTCTTGTTTTGTTTTTATAAATATTTTTCATAAATTCATAAAATTTAATGTTGAAAAATGAACATAAAGATAAAAAAAATCAGTTACTGATATCCAATTACATAGCAAATAAAAGTGTTTATCAGTACTTATACTTTAAACTGTTGATTCGTTGATATGTTTCTACTTCTCAAAGGAAAGTTAGGGAACAATTTACAAGAAAAAAAGCAATATAATGAGTTAGTAAAATTGAACAAAGGGCCAATATTTACATGAACCATATGTTGTAATGTAGCAATAAATTCTATGCCCGAGGTAGAATATCAAATCTCAAACATGAATCATATATAGGGGTTGTAAACATGGCATAGCAACACCATTCATGAAATATATAGGATAATCAAATATGAGGATTTTGTATATATTTTTATTATTATGTATGATAATACAATGACATAACGCACAACCTTGAACAGGACAATACCAAACTTCATCAAATATAAATTGTGCGTTTAATTTTCTTTTCAAATATTCGTGTTTATGAAGCAAATTTGAATAAGAGTTGTCCCAAATGGCCTCAAAGCTCGTACTTAATGGCTGAAGGCTGGACCAAGATTTCTCCCATAGTAGCAGTGTAATGATATGTACAGTTTTCTGCCCAGCAGTTTTTTGCTATTTCAAATGTTACCCCCTCCCCCCAGTACATGTATAATGTTGTCTGGTTTTCTGCATAGAAGCAGATTTGTGCGATTTCTTTTTTTTCTTTCAGTAGTGATTTTTTTTCTGCTCTAAGCACTAGTTTAAATCTGTTTTCCTAGATATCAGTCCCTGTTATCAATATGCAGTGGCAGCCCGTACACCACTACAGCACAGCCGTTGATATGCTTCATCTTGCAGACCTTGCGCGCCTCCTGCACAGCCAGTGTCAGGTAGGAGCCCCTCGGCGCTCTCAGCGCCCTCTCCAGGCAGTCCTGCGTGTACTTGTCGATGTCTTTGTCAGTCACGTCCCACAGGTTGGCTATCATCATAGGGCTACAATACAACAATAGTGATAACATCCACTGCAAAAAGAAATAACACAACATGTAAAAACCAGGCTTCTTAGAATTCAGCTCCTACAATGATGTTTAAATATGTGTGTCAGCCACAGTCTACTAATTATTAACCCCATTAAGTAAAACCGGACCCTGGAGTTTTTTATTTTTTAAAACCTGTAATGGAAAGGAATTTTCCAGTTATATTAAATGAACACATTTTTTTATATTAACAACGGTCAACCCAAATTCTTGAAACCCAGCTTTTGTTCTTTGAAGATCAATCAAAATCAGAAATTATAAACAGTATGTTTGTGTGAGTCTTTTTCTGAGAAAACAGGGTTTAGTACCTGTGCATAAAGTGTCGTCCCAGATTGGCCGGTGCAGTCCGCACATGGCCGGTGCAGTCAGCATAGGTAAATCAGGTAAGAAACTTTCCTTCTAAACTTGATTTTTGGTTAGAAGAGACTTAATGTACACAAAAAAATCAATAAAAGCCCACTGTGTTGTCCCTGATTAGCTTGTGCAGACTGTACAGGCTAATCTGGGACAACACTGTGCGCACATGCATTAAGCTCAGTTTTATAAAAACTATGATTATGAGAAGTTAAGATATCATCTTTTTATTTTTCAATTTATTGATCTGTTAAGTTTTAAAGTAAAAAATAAGGTTTAAAAAGTTGTGTTTCAAGTTTGTTTTGTTTGACTGTACTAAGTATATAAGTATAGTCATGTGTCCCATGGATCACCTACCAGCCAGCCAGGAAGTAGCTGTTCATCATGCCGGAGGGTTCAAGCTGCCCCTTGACCAGCATGCGCCCACTACTGCAGCCCATCAGCATGGTAACCGCCCGCCCCTGGAGTCTCTCAAGCTCGTCGCTGGGGAAGAACTGACCACCGCTACCATGACCGCAATACCTGCAAATGTTTTCACCAAAATTAATAATGATCTGGAGATTAATGTGACCACAGTTTCTGAAGTGTTTCGTGTCGTCTTCCGAAGTAATTAGAAATCCAATTTAACATTTCTGTGTTCTAAATGCAGAACATATTGCTCACATCTTGCATTCCCTCTTACTGCTTTAGTTATGAAAACACATACCAAGGGTCATGTAAGTTTTTCAAGCTAACCCCTCGACCCACACCCCAGGGCCAGTGAAATGTAATAAAATGGTAGAAATTGTATAATGTATTAAGCCAGGCTATTGAATATTTCAGTTGTTACTATTATTATATAATGATTCCCTTCACTAGTAATAAATATTATTGATGAAACTAGAAATAATTTTATTAGTTATACATTCTTTTACTTCATATTTAGTGAGGGTGTAGTTTAAGCGCTATATAAATTTACTAACCTGTATCATGGATTCAGAAAGAAGCCATGTATCAAATTTATCTAACAGAGTACCATACTTCCATTCAGCATCAACATAATAACAGTACAACAGTTAGCTATACAATATTCTATGACGTCTTCTTGTTAATTTCTGGGACGTCATTTGACATTACTCACCTTTTTTTTAAAGTCAATGTAAGACATACAATGTACAAATGTATAGGATCATAAAACAAAGTGATACAATGTAGCAGCAATAATGTTCAAACATGTTATACAAGATATGCTTATATCTACTTTTTGACCTTGTGATTTCCTTTTGATTAAAAAAAGGGTTAATATGTGTTTGTTTCTTTGGCTGTTTGTAAAAAAAACACACACAAAAAAACAACAAGCAAATTCGTTGAATTGATATCCCCCGCCAATATGCTTCTGGACACAAAAGTGTTATATTTGACACTCAAAAAAGCATTTTTTTGAAGATACAAAGGGCCATAACTCTATTATTATCATATGGTGTACAATGCCATTTGGCTTGCATCATCCTATTATCCACATATATACTCATACCAAGTTTCAATGAAATCCCCCAAAGCACTTCCAAGATATGGCTTGGGACGGACGGACGGAAAGACGGACAACGCCAAAACAATATCCCTCCGCCTATTGTGGGGGATAACAACAAAAAGAATAGTTATGAATAAGGATGAGTTGCATAAAGCGGGTAGAAAGCATACTTGACTTGTTTATGAAAGTTTAATGTTTTTCCATTTTTTTCCATGGAAAAAAGACGTTGCTAACCTAACATGAAAAGCTTCTGATCCAATATGGAAAAATACAGTCAGCATGTGACCTCCCTTAGCCAATGAAAAATAATAATTGTGTACCAAATTGTGTAACATTTAGAACTATTTTGTAAAGCAATTTTGGTACTGAAAAGTACCTTTAATTTCATTTCATTCATTTGAATATTACAGAATGTGGATGGTTGCAAAAAGTGATACCTGTATGAACCCATCCCACTCTTTAAGGTGAAGCATTTAACTGCCATGTAACAGGGCATTCCCAAAATGAACGAAATGTTTCTTTTGACACTTTCACAGTAATGCTTTTATTTATAATTGACTTAACAAAAAAATATTGTTCATGGCTTTTAGTCATATGTATTTAAAACTAAAATTTTCCAATTGTTGACAGTTGAATGCCAATAGCATTATTGTTTCACAGTGAATAATTAAAAGGTTACAGTCAATTGATTTTAGTGACTGATTTGAAACTTAACCATTATTTTTTCATGAACAAATTAAAAATCCAGAAAAGCCTCAGCTGCTAACAATTTCAATGCCAGTTTTCAATACTTGAATATCCCATAAACAAACCAATTTCAATGCCAGTTTTCAATACTTGAATATCCCATAAACAAACCAATTTCATTGCCAGTTTTCAATACTTGAATATGCCATAAACAAACCAATTTCAATCCCAGTTTTCAATACTTGAATATCCCATAAACAAAACAATTTCAATGCCAGTTTTCAATACTTGAATATGCCATAAACAAAACAATTTCAATGCCAGTTTTCAATACTTGAATATCCCATAAACAAAACAATTTCAATGCCAGTTTTCAATACTTGAATATCCCATAAACAAACCAATTTCAATGCCAGTTTTCTATACTTGAATATCCCATAAACAAAACAATTTCAATGCCAGTTTTCAATACTTGAATATCCCATAAACAAACCAATTTCAATGCCAGTTTTCAATACTTGAATATGCCATAAACAAAACAATTTCAATGCCAGTTTTCAATACTTGAATATCCCATAAACAAACCAATTTCAATGCCAGTTTTCAATACTTGAATATCCCATAAACAAAACAATTTCAATGCCAGTTTTCAATACTTGAATATCCCATAAACAAAACAATTTCAATGCCAGTTTTCAATACTTGAATATCCCATAAACAAAACAATTTCAATGCCAGTTTTCAATACTTGAATATCCCATAAACAAAACAATTTCAATGCCAGTTTTCAATACTTGAATATCCCATAAACAAAACAATTTCAATGCCAGTTTTCAATACTTGAATATCCCATAAACAAAACAATTTCAATGCCAGTTTTCAATACATGAATATCCCATAAACAAAACAATTTCAATGCCAGTTTTCAATACTTGAATATCCCATAAACAAAACAATTTCAATGCCAGTTTTCAATACTTTAATATCCCATAAACAAAACAATTTCAATGCCAGTTTTCAGTACTTGAATATCCCATAAACAAAACAATTTCAATGCCAGTTTTCAATACTTGAATATCCCATAAACAAAACAATTTCAATGCCAGTTTTCAATACTTGAATATGCCATAAACAAACCAATTTCAATGCCAGTTTTCAAAACTTGAATATGCCATAAACAAAACAATTTCAATGCCAGTTTTCAATACTTGAATATGCCATAAACAATCATTAACCATATGCATTGCAATAAGTATTCTTATGATTGAAAACAAAATAATGGGTAACTTACAGAAAGAAGTCCTTGGATGTAAGAAGATTCATGAATTCATTGGATGGCGGTCGTTTTCCTATAAGGCCTGTCCATCCTTTCTCCCTGGAAAGATCACATGCACAGTTAATAGCGCTCAGTGCGCAAACAGGAGTCCTGCAGAACAGTGACGAAGGATGAACATTGCTTCTTTTATGTTTATTGGATCACAATAATCAAAAGGCTTCCAATTACAGTAAGCTACAAACCCTATTTATAATACATATACACATAGGAAGAAGCATTCATGTCTCTTTAAGACCTTATGAGCAAATGGTCTTATGCCATACGCGGCCAGCGTTCTCCAAACCTGCCAGCAAAATCACAGAGTCTTTTCTGGAGCTGTAATGTGCGCCCTACAGTCAAGAAAGACTTTGTGGTCTAATAAGTAGACAGGTCAGCTCCTGTACAGACTACGAAGCTACACTTCACCTGACTTGCTATGTATGGCATAAAACCCAATTTTGCACGATGAAGGTCAAATAGAAAATATGACAACACTTACATTTTGTTGTGCTTTAATATTCATATTCATACTGATGTCATCAGAAATCTTCTATTCATGCCTCTTTCTAAATGTAATTCTGATAAAAAATACTTTCTAGTAAAACCATAGTAAAAATCAAATTCGTTGAATTGATATCCCCCGCCAATATGCTTCTAGACACAAAAGTGTTATATTTGACACTCAAAAAAGCATTTTTTCAAGATACAAAGGGCCATAACTCCTTTATTATCCAATGGTGTACAATGCCATTTGGCGTGCATCATCCTCTTATCCATATATATACTCATACCAAGTTTCAATGAAATACGCCAAAGCACTTACAAGATATGGCTGCGGACAAAAAAAGCATTTTTCCAAGATACAAAGGGCTATAACTCTGTTATTAACAGATGGTGTACAATGCCATTAGGCGTGCATCATCCTCTTATCCATATATATACTCATACTAAGTTTCATTGAAATCCCCCAAAGCACTTCCAAGATATGGCTCCGGACACAAAAGTGCTGGACGGACGGAAAGACGGACCGACGGACAACGCAAAAACAATATCCCTCCGCCTATGGCGGGGGATAATAAATTTCAACTTGTCTTGTCCATACACGATTTTGTTTATTATAGATTACTAATAACAAATGTATTTTCATAAAATTCGTTTAAGATTCATTACTTATAACAAATGGATTTTCATGAAATTACAACTCCAAGCTCACTTTTCAAACCAGTCCTTAAAGAAGGCCTCTGTGTTGGGTATGTCATTTCCGGGGTTGAGCAAGTAGCAGGTGCTGCGCATGTTGATGCCCCTTGTGAGCAGGGAGTCAACCGTGGTCCGCTGTTGCTCCAGCTGTGTGTAGACATGTGACAAACATGGCATCCGCGTCACAGACTTGGTGCTGAGCATTGGCATGCTCTCCCAGGGCATGTTCTGTACTGACTGGACACAAGAGAAATTCAAATGAGCCAAATTCCGGGAACACAGGGCCTAAGTCAGTAAGCTGATCGTCAAAATGCTTCAATCTCACCCAATCTGCATTTATGCCTCTCTCTGAGAAAATGAGAGATTAATGCATGTGCGTCAAGTATTGTCCCAGATAAGCCTGTGCAGTCTGCACAGGCTAATCAGGAATGACACTTTCAGCCTTAGCTAGATTTTTCGCTAAGAAAAGACTTATTTTAAAAGGAGAATTCTATAAAAGAAGCAAACGTTGTCCCGTATTAGCCAGTGCAGACTACAGAGGCTAATCTAGGACAACACTTTACACACATGCATTCAGTCCCATGTTCATGCATTCAGTCCCATGTTCATGCATTCAGTCCCATGTTCATGCATTCAGTCCCATGTTCATGCATTCAGTCCCATGTTCATGCATTCAGTCCCATGTTCATGCATTCAGCCCCATGTTCATGCATTCAGCCCCATGTTCATGCATTCAGCCCCATGTTCATGCATTCAGTCCCATGTTCATGCATTCAGTCCCATGTTCATGCATTCAGTCCCATGTTCATGCATTCAGTCCCATGTTCATGCATTCAGTCCCATGTTCATGCATTCAGTCCCATGTTCATGCATTCAGTCCCATGTTCATGCATTCAGTCCCATGTTCATGCATTCAGTCCCATGTTCATGCATTCAGTCCCATGTTCATGCATTCAGTCCCATGTTCATGCATTCAGTCCCATGTTCATGCATTCAGTCCCATGTTCATGCATTCAGCCCCATGTTCATGCATTCAGTCCCATGTTCATGCATTCAGCCCCATGTTCATGCATTCAGTCCCTTGTTCATGCATTCAGCCCCATGTTCAATTAGCTGTGACAAACACTTAATCCGCTCCACTAACCAGTGCTTAGCATTGGCATACTCTCCCAAGGCATGTGCTGTACTGACTCTGAACACCAGCAAATGGATTAATTTAACTATAATTGACTCTATTTTTGGACATCATTATCACTAAGGAAACTATAGAATTACCCTATAAAATATATTAGCCAATTTCTGGGTAAACTGGGCTTAATGCACATGCATAGTGTCATACCAGATTTTCCTGTGTATTCTGCACAGGCTAATTAGGGAAGACACTTGCTGTCTAAACTAGATTTGGCTAAGAAGAACATTGGGACAACACTTTATGCACATGAAGTAAGATCCATTTTCCCAGGGCACGCCAAAGTCCAAGAATTTTATTATTTAAATATTTTCTGACTTATATATTCAGTGGCAAGAAAATAATCTTCAAATATGTGATGTAAACACTAGAGCTGCACCGATTCGATACGATTCATCGAAAATCGATTCGAAATGCTTCGATTCGATTACGATACCAAACATACCAAATTCGATTTGATTCTTTAACATAATATATACATATATATACATAGATACGTAAAGCGCGCTGTATTCTGCCTATTGAAACAAGAAAGTTGTAGGTTTATCTTTACCTATAATTAAGACGCGCGCGATTGGTTGCTTATTACTTTAGTCATCCAATCAATAAGCCCGTTACGGTCTATTTTCGGAAAAATGGTCAAAATGGCTGAACAAGTTGTTGCCGACAAATCGAAATTATCAGATGCGCCTAAGAAGCTAAAATCAAAAGTGTGACAGTATTTTGGGTTTCGGGATGGTAGCCCTACCGATAAAGCAAAGTGTAAACTGTGCTTCACGGATGTGGCGTACGCTAAGTCCGGCTCAACCACTAATCTAATGCAATATGTCAAACGCAAACATAACGTTGATTTAGCAAGACTAAGACTAAGAGGTCGCACAAGTGCAACTACTCAAGTCGCCAGCCAGAAAAGTAGTTATATTTCTATTGGAGTTTTGTTAAGTTTATTAGAGAATGTGATTTGTTCTAAAGGTAACAGGTGATGCGGTCATGGCACAATGGTAGACATGCTTATAGCGGTTTTGGGTAAAAGTATAATAGTGATAATACTACCATTCAACTGATTCCAGATACGTTCTTATGATTATTTTTTTTTTATTATTGTGTAATCAACACAATCTTCTAGTCAGAAGTTTTTATATAAAAATTGAGTCCTAATTTGATATTCTTTTTAATGTGTTTTATTGAAATCAAATTTGAACAGAAATGTTAATTTTGAGGCATAAGAGTGAATATATGATAAAAGTAGGTTTGAAGATGAATCGAATCGAAAAAATCGGTATCGGAATGTCTGAAATCGAAATCGAATCGAATCGAGCTGTTGGTGAATCGTTGCAGCTCTAGTATACACCACCACAAGATTTTCTGGTCACAGCATATGGCATTCATTTGCATGTCATGGTCCAATAGAAAAAGATAAAGTTGTCAGGGTACTTAAAGCATCCATTTGAAAGAAATGGACCCATACAGACAATTGAAAAACATTTTACTGTGCCTGTGGCAAAAAATTATCTACAGGACCAATCATTTTGTAAACTTTCAGTAGTTTGAAACCAAAGAGAAACTTATCTAGAAAACATTCCTTAAAGCACCATTTGTGAACAGAAAATGTTTGAAAATGTCAAGCTTTGCTTGAGTGTTTTTTTTTTATCATTCAAAAAAATGATCATTAATGATCATTCAGCAAACTGACTATTTTCTTCTAAATTCCGTTATCACTTTGCGAATAATTAAAAACTCACAAACTCCCTTCTGAATTTCAACTCCACTTTGTTTATGTTAATAATTACTGCTCACAAGTGCTCAGCCTGATTTCTATTAATTAAATATACCTCTACCATAAATACTCATAAACTTAAATATATTTATTAACTTATTTAAAACAATAGTAAAACAGAATATTCTTGATAAATACTCTACTCAAGTTCTACCTTGTCCAAGATGAGCACTGTATGGGCTGTGAAGTTTACCACTCCGTCCCGGTACTTCTGGAATGTTCTCACGAACTCCTCCACGTCTGTGTTGCTAGGCAGCAGAGCCTTACAACAGCCGCTCATCTCTTCCTCCGATAGGATTCTTATTGCAACCAGTAGCAGCTGTGAATAGAACATGGTAGCAGTACAGAGAACATGATAGCTGTGATCAGAGCATGGCAGATATGAATAGAACATGGTAGCTGTGATCAGAGCATGGTAGCTGTGAATAGAGCATGGTAGCTGTGATCAGAGCATGGCAGATATGAATAGAACATGGTAGCTGTGAATAGAGCATGGTAGCTGTGAATAGAGCATGGTAGCTGTGAATAGAGCATGGTAGCTGTGAATAGAGCATGGTAGCTGTGAATAGAGCATGGTAGCTGTGAACAGAGCATGGTAGCTGTGAATAGAGCATGGTAGCTTTGAATAGAGCATGGTAGCTGTGAATAGAGCATGGTAGCTGTGAATAGAGCATGGTAGCTGTGAATAGAGCATGGTAGCTGTGAACAGAGCATGGTAGCTGTGATCAGAGCATGGTAGCTGTGAATAGAGCATGGTAGCTGTGAATAGAGCATGGTAGCTGTGAATAGAGCATGGTAGCTGTGAATAGAGCATGGTAGCTGTGAATAGAGCATGGTAGCTGTGAACAGAGCATGGTTGCTGTGAAAAGAGCATGGTAGCTATGAATAGAGCATGGTAGCTGTGAATAGAGCATGGTAGCTGTGAATAGAGCATGGCAACTGTGAATAGAGCATTGTAGCTGTGAATAGAGCATGGTAGCTGTGAATAGAGCATGGTAGCTGTGAATAGAGCATGGTAGCTGTGAATTGAACATGGGAGCTGTGAACAGAACATGGCAGTGGTTATTAGAACTTGAGAGCTGAGAGGAGAACATGACAGAAGAATATGACAGCTGTGAAGAGAACATTACAGCTATGGATAGAACACAGCAGCTGTGAATTGAACACAGCAGCTGTGAATAGAACATAACAGCTATGAATAGGACACGGCAGCTGTGAATAGAACATAACAGCTATGAATTGAACACGGCAATGTAAAAATGTAAAAAGGATATATCAGTTGTGGATATTACACACCAGCTGTGAATAGCACATAACAGCATTGTAAAGAACATGATGGCTATGAAGAAAACAGAAGCTGTGAAGAGAACGTGACAGTGGTGAAGAAAACATAAAAGCAGTTAAAACAATATTGCAGCTGTAATAAGAATAGCGCAGCTGTGAAATGAACATATCAGTAGTAAGAAGAAAACTTTTCAGCTGAGAGCAGAACGCAATCTGTAACAGAACATAGCATATGTGAAGAGATGATGTCCGCTGTTTATAGAACATAGCAATTATAAAATGAACATATCAACTGTGATCAGAACATAGCAGCTACAAAGAGTATACTGTGAAAAGAACACAATAGCTGTGAAAAGAAAACAACAACTGAGAAGAGAACATATGCAAAGAGAAAAAGATATCTGAGAACAAAACATAGCAGCTCTGGACAGATGTTCTGAGAAATCTGTGAAAATATATCAACTGAGAGAAGAACATAACAAGAAGAGAACCCAGCAGCTGTCAAAATGGAACAAGAACAGAAGTGGTGGTTGTATTGATAAAATATCAGCAGTAACGAGGATATAGCAGAGTGTGCATACAATAAAAACTACCCAAGAAACATCACAGGTATGAAAAGACAGTCTGCGAATGAGCAGCATTACTCCTGGGATATTAACTTTTGTTGATTGTATGGGTAGACCAATCCTGGACTTCAACACAAACACATGGAAAACAACTGACGCAAATTTTTCATATTTCTTTTCCTTTTCCAAAATAAGAAATCGTGAATTTACGTGTCCATGAAAGTCATTTTTTGAAAAAGAAGCTTGTATGAATTTTTTTAAGAGGTCACAGTGACCTTGACCTTTGACTTAGTGACCCTAAATGGGTGTGGCGTGTAGAACTCATCAAGGTGCATCTACATATGAAGTTTCAAAGTTGTAGGTGGAAGGACTTTGATTTTAGAGCCAATGTTAAAAACCTTTACAAACACGGACGGCTGACACGACGAGCTGGCTATGACAATACCTCGGGTTTTCTCCGAAAACAGCCAAGCTAAAATTATTACACAGTATTTCTCACACCAATCTCATTACCTTGACAACCCCCACATCCAGACTGAGCCCAAAGACTTCTCTGCATGTTTTCAGAGCCTCATCTACTGAGGCAGCTGAGATTTCCGGTGGGTAGAGCAGACAGCGCCAATTTTTCAGCCATATCCTTTCCATCTTTTGAAGCAGTTTCTGATAAAATTGGCATACCAATATTTGTAAATAACATATACCATACCATTTACACCTCTTAGAAAAAAAAATAAGCATTGGTTTTAGAAAACAGAGCTAAATGCATGCGCCTGCCCCGAATTGTCTTAGATTAGCCTGTGCAGGTTGCACAGGCTTATCAGGGGCAACACTTACTGCTTTTATTGCATGTCTTGTTTTAAAGGAACAAGAGCTGTCACCATAGGATGACTTATGCCCCCTATAAACGCTTGATAGAAGTAATGAGCTTTTTTTGAAATCTAAACGCAGATTTCGAAACCTTAACATGGACCCTAAGTTCAAGGTCACCGGGGTCAAAAAATTTGTGCATATGGAAAGGCCTTGTCCATATACATATGCATACCAAATATGAAGGTTATATCTAAAGGGACATAGAAGTAATGAGCATTTTTCGAAACCTAAACACAGATTTCGAAACCTAAACGCTGTCCCTAAGTTCAACGTCAAGGTCACAGGGGTCAAAATTTTTGTGTGTATGGAAAGGCCTTGTCCATAAACACATGCATACCAAATATAAAGGTTATATCCCAAGGGACATAGAAGTTATGAGCATTTTTCGAAACCTAAACACAGATTTCGAAACCTTAACGCGGACCCTAAGTTCAACGTCAAGGTCACAGGGGTCAAAATTTGTGTGCATATGGAAAGGCCTTGTCCATATACACATGCATACCAAATATGAAGGTTACATCTCAAGGGACATAGACGTTTTGAGCATTTTTCGAAACCTAAACGCAAAGTGTGACGGAAAGATGGTCGGACAGTCCAATCACTATATGCCCTCCTACCGGGGGGCATAAAAATCTTCTAAGCAAAAACACTTAAGTGGAAAGTGTCATTCACTTTATGCACATGCATACAACCCAGTTTTTTAGAATCATACCCAAATATTCTTTTTATTTATGATTGATTTGTTAACTTATTCCAATACATGTATAGCTAAAAATACATTCAACGAAAATTGTGTCTTTTTTATTGCAAGTAATATAAGGAAAACACAAATGTCCTCCTTCTGCTTTCCTGGCAAATAAAGACCTTAAAAGAGAGTATTAATATGAGTAAAATAAGCTTTTCTTAACCTTTACCACTAACATACATATTTTGACGCACTTGTAGTCATTTTAAAAGTTTTATTAAATTGAAGTCTATTCTTATTAAATTCAAGTTTTAAAGGCTTTATTTCCAACCCTAAGATACTGATGAGCTGCAAACAGCATAAAACCTGAACAGACTGTGAGTTACTTGCATGCTGTTCTGGTTTTATCCTCATTACATATAGATAAATTCACTATGCTGTTTGCCATTTTCACTTTACTTCTGAGTGGGAAAGGGATAACCTTTCCTGCTTAGATACATATTTTGATACGTTTGTAGTCCTTTACAAAATAATATTAAAGATTTTTCTCATGAGATTCAAAATTATAAGGTGTCATTTGAACCATAAGACATTAGGGTGATTTGATAAATAACTATACATCATAATGAGAGAAATGTTAATTGATCAATAATTTGTGATGCCAAAATGTTTGGATTGAAGGATGATTTCATAAATATTTTGCAATTGAAACTAGAGCTTTGTCACAGACGTGACGAATACCCCCACATGCCGCATTGACACAGAATATTTTGCATTTTGTTTTCACAAAAGCAGCGGACAACATGCTCAATGTTTAAAACGCACTAAGTGACCCCGTGACCTAGTTTTTAACCTGCCATGACCCATGTTCATACTTGACCTACACATCATCTAGATACAACTTCTGACCAAGTGTGGTGAAGATCGAATGAAAACTACTTGAATTAGAGAGCGGACACCATGCTCAATGTTTAAAAGGCACTAAGTGACCCTGTGACCTAGTTTTTGATCCGGCATGACCTATATTCGAACTTGACCTAGACATCATCTAGATACAACATCTGACCAAGTTTGGTGAAGATCGGATGAAAACAACTTGAATTAGAGAGCGGACACTCAATACGAACCGACAGACAAGCTCACTCCTATGTACCCCACTAAACTTCATTTGCAGGTGTATAATGAGATCAGGCTTGGGACATCTTCTTTTCAATAAATAACTTACAAAACAAGAGATGTGTTCGTCAGAAACACAATGCCCCTACTGCGCCGCTTTAAAGCCATATATTTGACCTTGAAGGATGACCGTGACCTTTCACCACTCAAAATTTGCAGCTCCATGAGATACACATGTATGCCAAATATCAAGTTGCTATCTTCAATATTGCAAAAGTTGACATTTAACCTTAAAGGATGACCATGACCTTTCAACACTCAAAATGTGCAGCTCCATGAGATACACATGCATGCCAAATATCAAGTTGCTATCTTCAATATTGCAAAAGTTATGGGTCATATTAAAGTTTAAACTTTTTCAGTTTACTCAGTAACATCACATCTAAATTGTCAAAGCTTTTTTTTTGTCAAAGCTTTTTTTGTCAAAGCTTGCGGGAGTGCTCTTTAGAACTCTGCTAAACACCCAGGCAACATACTCCATTGTGTTTTTATAAGCCATAGGCTTTCAATGCAATCCAGCTAAAATAAAAATGTTTTCACGTAAATCAGCCGTTACCATGCAATCCATGTCAAGACTTTGGCGTTTGGTCCACCAGGTCAATCTGCATGACACCTCTGTGTTGTCATGAACGCGGGTCATCAGACTGTCAAAGTCCTCCGCCATATGCACACCCTACGAGAAGCAATAAGAAAGCATTGTTTATCAGTCAGTAAACAATAGTAAAGACTACAGATGATAATACACACACACACACACACACTCAACCTACATGTAACAAATAACAAAGCATTGTTACATGTATCAGTCAGTAAACATTGATATAGAATACATAATGATAAACACACACAACATAAAAGTAACAATAACAAAGCATTGTTTTTCAGCTAGTTAACAATTGTAACTGATAAAGAAGCTAAGGAATAAGACAGATAAGTTAAAAAGTCTAGCTTTAAAACAAAGAATTATTTAACTTACTTAGATACATATTTTGACGCATCTGTAGTCCTTTAGAAATTTAAATTTAATTTAAGACCCTTCTTACTTGATATAAGTTTTAGAGGCTTCATTTCCAACCCTTAGATACTGATGAGCAGCAAACAGAATAAAACCTGAACAGACTGCGAGCTGCTTGCAGGCTGTTCTGGTTTGATGCTGTTTGCACATAGCAATTTCCACTTTGCTTTTGAATGTGAAAGCGTTAAAAGCTGAAATGAGATCTTATTGGAATATTGGAAGAAATAATTTTTGTTTTATCAACAAGATTTATGTTCATAGTCTACCAAAAAATCTATGAAAAGCATTCAACGACTTTCGACTTAATACAAAAACCTGTAATTTAAAATCATTCAACTCTATTTTCAAACCTCCAGAGTGTTGAAAGCTGGAATCTTGACTACAATTGGCTGGGCACCCTTTGAGAACCTTGTGATGATCATCTGCTTCCACGATTTTGCTACATTCACCACAGAGATCTGAACAACTGCCCACTCTGTTAAAAAAACAAGTAACAACAAGGTTCAACCGGCCAGCATAAACTTTAAAAGGTATAAATATATGATTTTTATATAGATTTCAGACAAAAGGCAAAAAACTTAAATCATGCAGTTAAACAATAAAACTAATGAAGGAAAAGCTTAAATATTGTAAAAATTAATTGATGAAAGCAGCAACTTTTGTAGCAATTATTAATTTATGTAATCTAAAAGTCAACTGATATGACATCTTTGTATGTAATCTTAACCAATTTACAAGAGCTGTCAGAGGACAGCCCACTCGACTATTTGAGTGCTTGACAGTATAACACTAGAAATGGCGCGGCAGAGGCCGACGCGTATCCCCACGCCGAATGTTTGACCTAGATGTGCCCCAGGGTTGGTAATGGGGCCATGCATAGCTGAGATTGACCGTATTGTCATAAGAGAAGTTCATCATCAATTAGAAGTGAATTGGTGTAGAAATGAAGAAGTTATAGTAAAAGGCAATTTTGGGTGGGTGTGACATATGTGGGCAGGGCGCCCCAGGGTTGGTAATTGTGCCATGCATAGTTGAGATTGACCGTATTGTCATAAGAGAAGTTCAGTATCAATTTGAAGTGAATCGGTGTAGAAATGAAGAAATTATAGTAAAAGGCAATTTTGGGCGGGTGTGGTCTATGTGGGCGGGGCCCCAGGGTTGGTAATGGGGCCATGCATAGTTGAGATTGACCGTATTGTCATAAGAGAGGTTCAGTATCAATTTGAAGTGAATCGGTGTAGAAATGAAGAAATTATAGTAAAAGGCAATTTTGGGTGGGTGTGGTCTATGTGGGCGGGGCGCCCCAGGGTTGGTAATGGGGCCATGCATAGTTGAGATTGACTGTATTGTCATAAGAGAAGTTCAATATCAATTTGAAGTGAATCGGTGTAGAAATGAAGAAATTATAGTAAAGGCAATTTTGGGTGGGTGTGGTCTATGTGGGCGGGGCCCCAGGGTTGGTTATGGGGCCATGCATAGTTGAGATTGACCCTAATGTCATAAGAGAAGTTCAGTATCAATTTGAAGTGAATCCGTGTAGAAATGAAAAAATTATAGTAAATGGAATTTTTTGGTGGGTGTGGCCTATGTGGGGGGGCGCCCCAGAGTTAGGATTGGGGCAATGCATAGTTGAGATTGACCCTAATGTCATAACAAAAGTTCAATATCAATTTGAAGTGAATCCGTGTAGAAATGAAAAAATTATAGTAAATGGAAATTTTTGGTGGGTGTGGCCTATGTGGGCGGGGCGCCCCAGGGTTGGGAATGGGGCCATGCATGGTTGAGATTGACCGTATTGTCATAAGAGAGGTCCAGTATCAATTTGAAGTGAATCGGTGTAGAAATAAAGAAGTAAATGTAAAATAACCTAAAAAAATGAGTGATAATTTTTGACGCGGCCCCACCCCAACCGCTATATCTTTTGACCCAGGGGTCAGATCAAAATTCCAAATAGTGCAGGGTCGCACATATGCTCATAGCTACCATGTGTGTAAGTTTCAAGGTTCTAGTGCTTTTAGTGTAGGAGGAGATAGTGGCCAGGACGGACGGACAGACAGACAGACAGACAGACGGACGGACGGACGGACGGACGGCGGAGATAACCACAATATCCCCACCTTTTTTTCAAAAAGCGTGGGGATAATAAGCCATCATGGGGAAATTGTTTATATTCAATAAGGTCATGGTAATATAGTCATATTCTAAGTGGAAGAGGACCATAATTTAAACATATTGATCGCTTATGTTTTAAAGAAGTTGTACTTTATAGACGATTCTGAGTTCAGGAATATTTTCAACAATCTATTGAACATTTGTAAAGACATAAAACCAACATATTAGATTTTATTAAAAGTTTGATAGCAAAAGCTTGGGTGGGATGGTTGGACGGTCCTTAAAAAAATAAAATAAATAAATATTTTTTTATTTTTATAAACATATTTCAAAGAAATAAAATCTTTTTTTTTTGGGGGGGGGGGGGTAGGGGGTGGGGGTGGAGAAGGGGTATAATGTGGGTGTGTGGTCATTTATTAGATGATCTTAAAAAAAAAAAAGGAAAACAATTTTTTTTTGGGGGGGGGGGGGATTCTGGGGTAGGGCGCGGGGGATGGTTTGGGTGGAGTCCATTGTGGTATGTCAGGTAAGTGTTGTTTTGTCAAAGTATGAATCAAATCTGATCATAAATAAAGAAGTTATGGCAATTTAAGCAAAATTTATTAATTTGACCTTAAGAGCCTAGGTTATTCAAAGGTCAAGGTCAAATTTAACTTGCCAGGTACAGTACCCTCATGATAGTAAGAAAGTATTTGAGGTTTGAAAGCAATAGCCTTGATACTTGGAAAAAGTAAAGTGGATCTAAACACAAAACTTAACCAAATGTTCAATTATATAACTATACAAGGGGCCATAATCCTGTCAAAATGCTAGTCAGAGTTACATAAATTTGCCTGCACAGTCCCCGTATGATAGTTAGTAAGTGTTGCAAGTATGAAAGCAATAGCTTTGATACTTTAGGAATAATGTGAACCGAAACACAAAACTTAACCAAATTTTCAATTTTCTAAGTATATAAAGGGAACATAATTTTTACAAAATGCTTGATAAAGTTGTCTGCTCTTGTTTGTAGATTGGGGTTATGTTGGTAAAGAAGTATGCAAAATATAAAAGAAATATGACAAGGTACATAGACAATATTTGATGTGGTATGCAAACTTTAACATAGATTTATCAATAATATGCATTTTCTAAGTGGAAAAAAGGGCCATATTTCTAATAAAATGCTTGTTACAGTTTTCGGCTGTTCTTTATAGTTGGGGTCATGTTGGTGAAGAAGTTTGCAAAATTTGAAACCAAAATGATAATGCCAAGAGACATAGAAAATATTTGATGTGGTACGCAAACTTTAGCATGGATTTATCAATAATATGCATTTTCTAAGTGGAAAAAAGGGCCATATTTCTAATAAAATGCTTGTTACAGTTTTCAGCTGTTCTTTATAGTTGGGGTCATGTTGGTGAAGAAGTTTGCAAAATTTGAAACCAAAATGATAATGCCAAGAGACATAGACAATATTTGAGGTGGTATGCAAACTTTAACATTCCAACGCTCACACTCACGCCGACACCAGGGTGAGTAGGATAGCTCCACTATATATATTTAATACATAAAAGTCAAGCTAAAAAAATCAACTGATATGAACCTTCAGGAATTGCATCTATGATGGTTTGGAAGTGAGTCATATCAGGATTGAAGATGTCATCCAAGGTTTTATTCCACAACTGGATGGTGGCAGGCTTGGCGTCTGGCATCTTCCTGTGGGAGCGAGACACAACGTAAGAGCAGTGCCATGAACCAAACTGGGTATTTATGTCTGAATATAACACATCTGGACACATTGAACTATATGCTTTATAGGCCAACAACACTTTCTAGATTTTGTTTTTTTTGAGTGATGAGAGAAAAATACATGCTTTGTCACATAAACCAATTTGGTTTTTATTGAAATGTATAAAAAACAAGATGAGTTTGTGAAACACTATGTCCCCCCCATATATTTGACATTTGACCTTGAAGGATGAACTTGACCTTTCACCACTCAAAATGTGCAGCTCCATGAGATACACATGCATGCCAAATAGTAAGTTGCTTTCTTCAATATTGCAAAAGTTATGGCAAATGTTACAGTTTGACGCAAACAAACCAACAAACAGACAGGGCAAAAACAACATCTCCCCCAGTATAGACTGTGGGACATGAAAATGCATAAAACCACAATGGAATGCTTCAGCTGCACACACAGAAATATTATTTTTGAATAACTGCATTTTTTTTCCTAAGAAAACATGAGAAACCAGACCTGCCTACAATACACATATGAAAGGCAAACACAAGCATTTGTTCCATGTTGATTCATCACTTTCAATGTTGAAGCAGGTGTTTTGCAGAGCTCTTAATAACAAGCCTAATTTAAGGATAAGTATCATTTTAAAATAAAACTTTCTAAAACATGTATATAAAATAATTTATAGTATGGAAGAATAACATCCAAATTAGAGATGAAAACAACAAAACAATCTTTAGAAATTGCAACAAATTACAACCAAGTCCAACAAACATGAAGTTTTCTCACCTGAGTTTTCTGGCTATGTTTAGCCTCAGTTGATGGCGAAATGTGATTGCTACACCATCGCTAAGGTAGAATGCAGCCTTGGTCTGGTCAGTGCCTGCGTAGCGCAAGGCCAGCGCGTAGCAAACCTCCGCATGCTGAGGGCTAGGTGGCAGCTTGCACAGACGCTTGTAAAGATCGTGAAGGTGTTCAAATATGTCCTCCCCAGCAGTAAGGTCTATGAGAAATCATGTATACAATCAGTGTGCTGACAATCTTACATCTATGAGAAACCATGAAAACAATCAGTGCATGGTGACCCCGGGTTTATCAAGATCTCGATAGTCCCGAAATCTCGCGATCCAGACGAAAGTCAAGGTGAACGGATTTTATATGCAGTTTTTTGCCCCATTAAGTCCGGAATCTCGCGTTCCGGATCCGGACATAAATTTCACACACCAATCTGTGAATTTAGCTGTAATTATGTCTCATTAATCCAGATGCTTCCCAACACGGGGTCTTAATCGCCCACCCGCTGTATAAACAAAAGAGCAATCACCAAGGCGTGAAGTATTGTTGTTTAAGGCTTTATTGCCAACCTGTTGTTTAAACAAGATGCATTTGTGAAACACAATGTCCCCCTATATGATGTTTGACCTTGAAGGATGACCTTGACCTTGTGAAGGATGACCTTGACCTTTCACCACTCAAAATGTGCAGCTCCATGAGATACACATGCATGCCAAATATCAAGTTGCTATATTCAATATTGCAAAAGAATTCATAAAATAAGCGATTTGGGCCACATATATTTGACCTCTGACCTTGAAGGATGACCTTGACCTTGGTCTTTCACCACTCAAAATGTGCAGCTCCATGAGATACACATGCATGACAAATATCAAGTTGCTATCTTCAATATTGCAAAAGTATTCATAAAATGAGCGATTTTGGCCACATATATTTGACCTCTGACCTTGAAGTATGACCTTGACCTTTCACCACTCAAAATGTGCAGTGTCATGAGATACATATGCATGCCAAATATGAAGTTGCTATTTTCAATATAGCAAAAGTTATTGCAAAATGTTAAAGTTGGCGCAAACAGACCAACAGACCAACGGACCAACAGACCAACAGACAGACAGGGCAAAAACAATATGTCCCCCACTACTATAGTGGGGGACATAACAAAAGCTCGATCACCGAGGCGTGAAATATTATTGTGTTCAAGCGTGAAAGTTTATAGGCGTGACTTAACATGATTCAACTCCAACTTTAAACTTAAATTGAGGTCTACATTACACAATGCATCTTAAATGACACAATGATTTTCTTTAATGTCCTTCATGAGCTGAACACGGGACTAATTAAGATGCTGATTACAATCGTACATACATCGTGTGTGAAAAGTTGTGCTATGATTATTTAAGCAATCCATTTAAAACGCATTGAACGTTATGTGTCGCTATTTAAAGCATTTAAACATTCTGTTGTATGAAAAAGGTAAAAAATAAAGATATTAAAACAGTATGGCAGTTATATATATTATTTCCATTTGCCTTCAACACCCTTGATTTGTAACTCTGTGACACCACCCGCTAACAGCTCGCGTTCCACCCATGGCAATGTCTTATAACTGCGGCAGTATCACACGAGATACACTATAGTCCTCATGGAAATTGTATACAGCACTGAAATATTGATTCAATACTAAACTATCAACGCTAAACTGTGTGATTGTAACATTAACAAAGCTTTATGTCATGAATGTACATTTACTAAAATTCGTTTACACGTTTTTGTTTTTACAGTGCTTAACAGCATTAATTTTTTAAACTAAATAAATGTCTGCGTAACAAGAAAATATCATTCTTGATGCGAAATAAGTATGAAAATGTACATAAACATAAGGTTTATGTCAAGTAAATTTTAACTCTTGACACAGCACTGCTTCGATAATCCGGAAGATTTGTTAATCCAGAAATTTCTGCCAGAATGGACATGTCCGGATAAACGGGGGGTCACTATATTGACAATTTAATGTCTTCCAGAAACCATGAAAATAATCAGTGTGCTGGCAATATAATGTGTATGAGAAATCATGGAAACAATCAGTGTTTTCACAATCTAACATCTATGAACAAGAGATGTGTTTGTCAGAAACACAATGCCCTCTACTGCGCTGCATTGAAATAACAAGGGACAAAATTGTCACAAAACCAGGTTTTCATTGTGAAAAAAAATCTGATAAAGGGAGACAACTCAAACTGAACTTTTGAAATGAACAAAGAAAATTAACCCCCTTTGTAAGTTTGTTTTAAAATAAATCTATTTTTAGTCGTGGCAACCTTGACATTGGAGATATGCACATGAATTTTTTTTTTTTGACCTTTGACCATGAAGGATGACCTTGACCTTTCACCACTAAAAATGTGCAGCTTCATAAGATACACATGCATGGCAAATATCAAGTTGCTATCTTCAATATTGCAAAAGTTATGAGCAACGTTAAAGTTTTCGGACGGACACACGGACGGACGGACGGACGGTCAAAATTTGTGTGCGTATGGAAAGGCGTTGTCCATATACACATGCATACCAAATATGAAGGTTATATCTCAAGGGACATAGAAGTTAAGAGCATTTTTCGAAACCTAAACGCAGATTTTGAAACCTAAACGCAGACCCAGACTTCAAGGTCAAGGTCACAGGGGTCAAAATTGTTGTGCGTATGGAAAGGCCTTGTCCATATACACATGCATACCAAATATGAAGGTTATATCTCAAGGGACATTTATGGCCATTTTTGACCTTTGAACTCAAAGTGTGACCTTGACCTTGGAGATATCGACGTAATTATTTCGCGCGACACACCGTCCAATAATGGTGAACAAATGTGCCAAATGATTTTAAAATCTGACAATGAACGACATAGTTATGGCTTGGACAAGCTCATTTATGGCCATTTTTGACCTTTGAACTCAAAGTGTGACCTTGACCTTGGAGATATCGACGTAATTATTTCGCGCGACACACCGTCAAATGTGCCAAATGATTTTAAAATCTGACAATGAACGACATAGTTATGGCCCGGACAAGCTTGTTCCGCCCGCCCGCCCGCATTCGCCAATCTAATAACCAGTTTTTTCCTTCGGAAAACCTGGTTAAAAATTCTATTTATCATTTGGCAGGTATAGAAATAATCTCCCTTTAAAGGTTATTACTTCCCTTGAATTTTGTCCAATCCAACCCGGGGGGGGGGGGGGGGGGGGGGGGGGGGGGGGGGGGGTCTCACAGTCAATAATGACCAACGCCTGTGGTTTAAAAGAGATCATAGCCAGAGTTTTTTCTTTTTTCATAAAATTTATTCATCACATACCTTAAGGTGTAGAGCGCCCCAAGTACCCGTTAAAAGAACCTTAAATTTATTGATACAATACATGGTTACATTGATAAACTTTTTAAACTTTAACAAAGGAATAAAGAAAATTAGTTATTTGATATGTATAATACATTCTTTTTACTACGTCTGCACGTGTTAATATTATGATATTTTAATTGTTCCAGTCTTTTCACGTCTGCACATATATTTGAGGAAATAAAAATCAATTTTAACAAAGACCAGGTCATACACGGGTACTCCCTGTGATGGTCTGCCAGAAACATACAAGAAAGTCTGCAGCTGCCCCAGATGATGGAGCTGAAGCACGTGAAAGCCTTCAGTACCACTCCTCACCCGCCCCACCATCCAGTCAGGCTTGACATTAGTGTGAATATATACGAATTAATAGGAAAATTCCGTATTATTGTGTAAACAAGTCTTATTTCACAATTTTCTCAAATTTAAGGGGAGATAATTCTGGACTTTTTACTCTGATGTAGCCCATTTTCAATAGGTTTGGAGTACTCATTAATATAAAGACACTGAACAAGTTTGAAAAGAACTGGATGAAAACTGTGGACTATATGATTGCGTAAACAAGAAAAAGTCTAAGGCAAACACGCGCGGACGGACGACGGACACCACGCCATGACATAAGCTCTTCAGGCCTTAGACCAGTAGAGCTAACAAGAGCACCGCATAACGGGTGCCACGCTCGGCTGCGAAAGCTTGTCAGATTTTTTTTTTCTTCTTTTTAAGAGGTCACAGTGACCTTGACCTTTGACCTAGTGACCCAACAAGAGATGTGTTTGTCAGAAATACAATGCCCCCTGTTGTTGAAATAAAATTTCTATTTCATTTGGCAGGTATAGAAATAATCTCCCTTTAAAGGTTATTACTTCCCTTAAATTTTGTCCAATCCAACCGGGGGTGGGGGGGGGGGGTGTGGGTGTGGAGGGTCTCACAGACAATTATGACCATGTCAGACATCACTGACAACCAAGGCCTGTGGTTTAAAAGAGATCATAACCAGAGTTGATCATGTAACTATGGACATAAGTCCACAGGCACATAATGAACATCAAAGAAATTTTAATTATATCATTTAAATAAAAACTTTGAAAAATCAATCAAACTTTGAAAAATCCATCATTTGGGTTATAAATAATCAAAATAATAAATTTGTACAGTAACTGTGAAAAGAACTTCAATTCTTGGTTAGGAAATATATAATATAAGAATTGATAATTATATAAATTACTTCCCTTGAAAACAAATGTCTGTAACAAATCTCTATTTTTAGTAGCAAATAATTAATAGCCACTACCGTGACTGTAGATTCACCACTCAAAATGTGCAGCTCCATGAGATACACATGCATGCCAAATGTATAAAGGGGCTATGTTCAATATTGAATAATTTTCTCCATTTTTAAAGCTTATTACTTCCCTTAAATCTGTATTTTTAACCGTAGACCGAAAAGGATGCCTTTGACCTTTTACCACAATGTGTTTGTAAGAACCTACTGCGCCGCTTTGATTCATTTAACAAAAATATATACGTGAGATGGTCAGATAACAATGTCCATTTAAAGCTTATAACTTCCCTTGACTTGGATTTTTCGACCCTAGACCTTGAAGGATGATGTAAACCTTGAAATTTTACCACTCAAATGTGCAGCTCCATGAGATACACATGCATGCCAAATATCAAGGTGCTATCATCAATATTTAAAAAATTATGGCCAACGTTAAAGTGTTTTTTCGGACGGATGGACAGACACACTGACTGACGGACAGTTCAACTGCTATATGCCACCCTACCGGTGGCATAAAAACCATGGTAACAATCAGCTTACTGACAATCTAATGTTTATGAAAAACCATGGAAACAATCAGTGCACTGACAATATATTGCAAAATCATAGCCTTCAAGTAAAACACCAATCGTAAAACATTGACTGAATGTATCACATAGATAGATGTGCAAATCTGATTAACAGTCACTACATTCTGGCTCATACATGTACCAGGGGTGTGATTGAGGTGAAGTCTGAGGGGAGGACAATTCTGTAAACTGATTTTGACTATGCCAATCACATGCATAACAAAATTACAAACCTTTAAAAAAAGTAATTTAAATATACACAAACTTAATCTTACTAATAATATTTAATTTTGAAAATCTTTTTAAATTTAAATTATTATGCAAAGTCATAGGTATTAATTGTGATTAAAATCAATGTGTGTTCCAATTCCTGTGAACAATGATGGCAATCTTTTGTTTGAGCTCAATATATTTAAATTCAAAATAAGGTTAACAATTTTACAGTGTTCAACTACATGTAACGACATTTTACCACAGGATCAATAGTTCATGATTTTTTCACATGGAATATGACTTTAGCCTTACTCAGACAGTCGATCTTCTGTACCCATTCAGAAAGTGGTATCTCTTTCTGATTTATATCCATTGTTGTTTCTTCCCTTTCCCATTTAAATTTGTCTTTCTATATTTTTTCTATCTCAGAGATTTTGTGAGATTCGTTCGTCTGTTCAATAATCTTCATTATTGTTTCACAAAGGCGCCATTTGCAAATGAATCAGCAAAGATATATAAAACACATTTTAAAATACTGATTTTAGTTGGAAGAGTGGAAAAAGACACCCAATGTCATCGCTCACTTCAAGAAATGCAGAGGCAGGATCTACTAGTGTAATATACGGAGAGGTTTCACAGGCCGCGCATTTTTCGGGCCGGTTATAAAGTAAGCCCGTGGAATCAGTCGTAACCCCCTCCCCCATTTTTAAAAAAGAATTTACATGAATCACTGTATTACCCCTGGACAACCCGATCTGCGGAAAAATCTTACCCCTGATGTATGGTTCAACAGAAAACTCTTCATAATCACTTTTATCTTTCATTTTCACCAAATTTTCCTGCTTAAGTTGCGAGAAATATCACATTCAAATCCCTATAATGCCGGTTCGTTATTGAGAGCACTAACATGTGTGAAATTTACATCACTTCTGGAAAATGGCAAGTATATCCGACTGTGTGAAAATTGGCGACTAATCATTCTTGCTAATAACACCGTTATTGAATTGACATAAGGTGCAAAATCCGCGACTGTGTTGTAATTGTTCACGCTAATAACACCGTTATTGAATTGAATTGAAGTGAGGTGCACAAAATTGCGACTTTGTTGTTATCGTTCTCGCTAAAAACACCGTTATTGAATTGAAGTGAGGTGCAAAAACGTTTTAACATGTACTATTTGATATTCGATAAATAATGGGTTTTTATGTGTTTTAAAAAGAACAGTATTTCTCCTTTAGTTTAGATGGTATTGAGTCTGGTCCTATGGATATAGTGTAAGCCACAGCTACCTCCAGCCCAAGTGTGCCAGTATTTTCAGCAGTATTTTCAGCATGCTGAATCACCTTCTAGAAAGACCCACACAATACCTGTACCTGGTCTTGAGGACATTGTGTCAACCTCATCAAATTGCAACATTAATATAAGCATTTGCAGTGGAAGTTTTAGCATTATTCAGAAAAACAGTATTGTTGATGTAGGGTTGAAAGTGGTTTATATTTAGGTGTCCATAATCTCAAATAATCATTGTGGCTATTTCAAACTGATCAATACTTGGTCACGATTTCATGGACCTAAAACTGTGTGAAAGAATAATACCAGATTACTGTAAAAATAATATAAAATTTTCGTGTCCGAAAACTTAGATCCGAAAAATATTAACAAAATACAGGTGTCCGAAAACTTAGAGTCGAAAATGAAAGTGTCCGAAAATAGCGTCAATTGTATCTATAAATTACAGTTATACATGTTTGCACTGCATTTTAAATAATTGTAAATGCATAATTTATTTAACAGAAAGTTACTTTAAGGTTGTACTTTGACCAACGAGTTCAAAAATGAGCATGTGATGTACCGATACACGCTTGTATGAACCTGTAATTAACGCAATAAAAAAGCAAACTATGAATTCTTGGTTTGTTCATTTCCGATAGTTGTTGTGTAACACCTTCCATTGTTCGTAAAACTTGTAATAGGGTGCATCACATTTTGAAACATTTAGTATTTGTCACAGTTATTTAACTGAGAAGGGGTAGTACCATTGCGGTAGATAATTGAACTGTTAATTGACACTACCCCTGGTTATTGTCATAACGCTTATGCGATCGGGCGAAACCATTGTTTTATACCGGTTTACAAGGTTATTTACCCAATAACGCAAATGTAATGGTCCATTGCCCTCAGGCATGCACCCGCAATGATTTATGATGTTAATCTGGTTGTAAAACTCCATGATCAAAGTGTCATTAGATATCAAAAAAAGGTTCGAAATTTGGTAAAATAACGATGTAAAATATACTGTCCGAAAACTTAGAGACATGAATAACGGACGAAAACTCGTGTGTCCGAAAATAATGAGTCACGAAAAATAATTATTTTTGCTAAAAAAGCGGGTGTCCGAAAACTTAGAGTGTCCGAAAACATAGAGCAATTACGGTAGTTCTGTGTTAATCCACTGTTTGTTTTCTAAAGCCCTGAGCAACTCTGAACCACTGAACCAAGATGGAACTAGAAATGGCGCGGCAGAGGCCGACGCGTATCCCCACGCCGAATGTTTGACCTAGGTGTGCCCCAGGGTTGGTAATGGGGCCATGCATAGCTGAGATTGACCGTATTGTCATAAGAGAAGTTCATCATCAATTAGAAGTGAATTGGTGTAGAAATGAAGAAGTTATAGTAAAAGGCAATTTTGGGTGGGTGTGACATGTGGGCAGGGCGCCCCAGGGTTGGTAATTGTGCCATGCATAGTTGAGATTGACCATATTGTCATAAGAGAAGTTCAGTATCAATTTGAAGTGAATCGGTGTAGAAAAGAAGAAATTATAGTAAAAGGCAATTTTGGGTGGGTGTGGTCTATGTGGGCGGGGCCCCAGGGTTGGTAATGGGGCCATGCATAGTTGAGATTGACCGTATTGTCATAAGAGAGGTTCAGTATCAATTTGAAGTGAATCGGTGTAGAAATGAAGAAATTATAGTAAAAGGCAATTTTGGGTGGGTGTGGTCTATGTGGGCGGGGCGCCCCAGGGTTGGTTATGGGGCCATGCATAGTTGAGATTGACTGTATAGTCATAAGAGAAGTTCAATATCAATTTGAAGTGAATCGGTGTAGAAATGAAGAAATTATAGTAAAGGCAATTTTGGGTGGGTGTGGTCTATGTGGGCGGGGCCCCAGGGTTGGTTATGGGGCCATGCATAGTTGAGATTGACCCTAATGTCATAAGAGAAGTTCAGTATCAATTTGAAGTGAATCCGTGTAGAAATGAAAAAATTATAGTAAATGGAATTTTTTGGTGGGTGTGGCCTATGTGGGCGGGCGCCCCAGGGTTGGGATTGGGGCCATGCATAGTTGAGATTGACCCTAATGTCATAACAAAAGTTCAGTATCAATTTGAAGTGAATCCGTGTAGAAATGAAAAAAATATAGTAAATGGAAATTTTTGGTGGGTGTGGCCTATGTGGGCGGGGCGCCCCAGGGTTGGGAATGGGGCCATGCATGGTTGAGATTGACCGTATTGTTATAAGAGAGGTCCAGTATCAATTTGAAGTGAATCGGTGTAGAAATAAAGAAGTAAATGTAAAATAACATAAAAAAATGAGTGATAATTTCTGACGCGGCCCCACCCCAACCGCTATAACTTTTGACCCAGGGGTCAGATCAAAATTCCAAATAGTGCAGGGTCGCACATATGCTCATAGCTACCATGTGTGTAAGTTTCAAGGTTCTAGTGCTTTTAGTGTAGGAGGAGATAGTGGCCAGGACGGACGGACAGACAGACAGACAGACAGACGGACGGACGGACGGACGGACGGCGGAGATAACCACAATATCCCCACCTTTTTTTCAAAAAGCGTGGGGATAATAATCTGCATGTCATGCAATCTATTCATTTCTTTATATGGTCACTGAATAACCCTGTGCTGTTTTTCTATTGTCAAAATAAACCTTCACAAGAGGTGGATTACATGATGTCATCCAGTTCCAATTATCAGACATGGCGAAAGTCAATAAACAACCCATTGGCATTTTGATGCTATTTTTACAATTGGTTTTATCACGCTCATGGTTTATTGAATAATTAGTCATATCTGTTACAAAATTGATATGAAATCTTTATGTTTTGAGGCAGCAAGAGAAACAAAATTATTTGAGTTATAATTAACAAGGAGTAAAATATTTTTTAGTGATAACTGTATTCAAATTATCATACAAACATGTCAGTATAACATTATTTGTCTTGAACTGTAACTATATGTGTCTTGTTCTGAGAAAACTGGACTTAATTCATTTGCCTAAAGTGTCGTCCCAGAACTTTTTAGTTTCAAGGAAGTCCCTCCTTACCAAAAATCAAGTTTAGGCGGAAAGTGTCGTCCCTGATTAGCCTGTGCGGACTGCACAGGCTAATCTGGGATGACACTTTACGCACAAGCATTAAGCCCAGTCTTCTCAGAACAAGACACATATGAATAAGTTTGTTGCTTAAATATGTTGATGTTTATTGATAAAGATATGATACTTCTTGACCACAATGTAGTTGCAACAGTAAGTAGTAGTGATAGTAGAAGTAGTGGTGTTAGTGGTAGTGCATGTAGTGGCATCAGCAGCAGAAGTAACAGTAGAAGTAGTAGCAGAAGTATTAATAGTAGTAGTAGAAGTAGTAGTAAAAGTAGTAGTAGAAGTAGAAACAGCAGCAGAAGTAGCATTAGCAGTACTAGTAGTAGCAGTTTCACCCCATACCTGCTTACTGCAATTCAAAACCATAACACCATCCGCATCATACCCTTTTAGTTTGTCCTGATGTGATTGATTCAGCCACATACGTACACCTTTCCTTGATAACATTTTTTTAGCCACATCTATGTAGGGATCATCAAATAGCCCATGTTTGTCCTGTTTGCTCAATCCTACCACCCTGCTGTTTCCCTTTCAAAAGGACAAACTCCCAGACATACCTGTTCTTGAGGAGACTGTGTCCGCAACAGCTATATCAGGTTCATCAAGCAGCCCCATTTTGTCTTGAATACTGTAGAGACGCCCACCCCTCATGGTCTCCATGCCTCTGTCTCCTTCAAGCGTGCTCTCTACTTCCCCACAGTCCACGTCTCTTACAATGGTCTCTGGGATCACTATTGCACCTGCAAAAGAAAGGCTCATCTCTGCTATATCTGAAACATTATTGGAAGCTTTTGTTTAAGATAATAAACACACAAGCAAGACCATTTCTTTTTCCAGAACAACACCAAAGCACTCACCTGAGTTCAGGGTATACACATTATTAAGAACTTGACCTGTTGACCTCGTGTTTGAACCCAGTAACCCAGATTCAAACATGATGTTGATATCATAAAGATATACATTCTAATCAAGAGCAAGAAAAAAAAATGTGTCTATTAAACTAACTTTTTAAACTTGGACAAGATATTGACAAGATAAACATTCAGACCAGGTTTCAAGAATTAGACTTACATGTGGTTTCTAGATATGTAACAATGTATTAATTGACCTTGTGTTTGAATGCATGTGATCCACAATCGAACTTGGCGAAGATATTAATAAGATAAACATTATAAACAAGAGATGTGTTTGTAAGAAACACAATGTCCCCTATTGCGCCGCTTTGAAACCATACATTTGACCTTTGACCTTAAAGGACAACCTTGACCTTTCACCACTCAAAACATGCAGCTCCATGAGATACACATGCATGCCAAATATCAAGTCGATATCTTCAATATTAAAAATGTTATGACCAAACTTTAACGAAGGTTAAAGTTTTAGGAAAGAACAAGAGATGTGTTTGTAAGAAACACAATGCCCCCTATTGCGCAGTTTGAAGCCATATATTTGACCTTTGACCTTGAAGGATGACCTTTCACCACTCAAAATGTGCAGCTTCATGAGAAGTAAGTAAGAGATTAAATGGAGAAATGAATTAATTTTTTTAATATTTGACCTTTGCCCTTGAAGGATGACATCGACCTAGACCTTTCACCACTCAAAATGTGCAGCTCCACGAGATACACATGCATGCCAAATATGAAGTTGTTGTGTTCAATATTAAAAAAGTTATGATAAAACTTTAATAAAGGTTAAATTTTTAGGAAAGAAAAATACAATGATATTTGACCTTTGACCTTGAAGGATGACCTTGACCTTGACTTTTCACCACTCAAAAATGAGCAGCTCCATGAGATACATTGAGATTGGATGGAGAAATGAAAATCAATTTATTTTTTTTATTTTTATTTTTTACCTTTGACCTTGAAGGATCACTTGACCTTTCACCACTCAAAATGTGCAGCTCCACATGCATGGTAAATATCAAGTTGCTATGTTCAATATTGCAAAAGTTTTCAAACTTTAACCAAGGTTAAAGTTTTGGGACAGAATGACTGACAGACAGACAGACATACAGACAGACAGACATACAGACAGACAGACAGACAGACAGACATACAGACAAACAGACAGACAGACAGACAGACAGACAGACAGACAGACAGACAGGCAGGCAGGCAGGCAGGCAGGCAGGCAGGCAGGCAGGCAGGCAGGCAGACAGACAGACAGACAGACAGAACAAAAACAATATACCCCTGATCTATCGATCCTAGGGCATAAAAATACAATGATATTTGACCTTGAAGGATGACCTTGACCTTGACTTTTTACCACTCAAAATGTGCAGCTCCGTGAGATACACATGCATGCTAAATATGAAGTTGCTATCTTCAATAATGCAAAAGTTATCAAATTTAACCAAGGTTAAAGTTTTCACACACACACATACAATGACAGACAGACAGACAGACAGACAGACAGACAGACAGACAGACAGACAGACAGACAGACAGACAGACAGAAAGACTGAAAGGCCAAAAGCAATATACCCCCCATCTTTCGATCCGGGGGCATAAAAAGTTTCTATCAAAATTGAGTAATAAATGTAGACTCCAAAGAGGAAACAAAGTTTATCTAAGACTTGACCTGGTGAACAAGTTGTGGATGCAGGTTGAACAAATTCAATTTGGGCCAATTTATTGTCGAAATAATAATTCTGACCAAATTAAGTAAAATTGTGACTTTTAAAGGGATAACTAGGTTTTTCTAAGACTTTACCAGGAGACTTTGTTATCGGAAGCATGAGATCGCGAACGCAAAGAAGAAGAAGATCGGAAGCATGAGATCCAGATTGTGAGTTGGAATAGGTATTGTCAGATAAACATTCAGATCAAGTTTCATCAAGATTGGATAAACAAGAGATGTGTTTGTCAGACACACAATGCCCCCTATTGCGCCGCTTTGAAATTAAAAAAAATCAATATATCATTTTGCAGGTTTTAAAATGATCTCCCTTTTAAAGCTTATTACTTCCCTTGGATTGTATTTTTTTACTTTTGACCTTGAAATTTCATCACTCAAAATGTGCAGCTTCATGAGATACACATGCATGCCAAATATCAAGTTGCTATCTTCAATATTGTTAAAGTTATGGCCAATGGTAAAGTTTTCGGACGGATCGATGGACGGACGGACGGACAGTTCAACTGCTATATGCCACCTTACCGGGCGCATAAAAATGAGACCCCTAGTGTGATACAATCCTAAAAGTTGAAAAAACATGATGCAATGGAAACAACGCACAATGAGGATGCCACAACATAGCTCACCATTAATACTTTGCGCTCAAGTGAATAATGTCATCAAAATAAAGAAGATTTCAGAGTTTAACCCTTTCCCCCACAAGAAGCAAAGTAAAAATTGCTTTGGAACCAGCAAAAAACAAGAACAGCCTGCGAGTAACTCGCAGTGTGTTCAGGTTTTATGCTGTTTGTTGCTCATCAGTAACTATGGGTTGGAAATGAAGCCTTTAAAACTTGAATTTAATAAGAAAGGTATCTAAATAAATTTAACTTTCTAAGTTACTAAAAACATGTAAAAATACGTAAAGGTTTAAATAAACACATGATATTGTTACCCTGTTATTGTTATTAAATTGTTTATCCCTTCGTAATCAAATTTTACCATGTTAATAGAACCCATAGATTCTTAATAACTATATTAAATAATATTTTGTTAATCAGCTAGTGGTCTTAGCTGTCCAGTTAAATCATGGAAAGCCATTGTACCAATACACTCACATTTACACCCCCATAAGCTGTATGTCTAGCTTCCCTTTTAAAATGTTCTTTGGTTTTCTATAAAAACAAGGTCACAGTAAAACGTGTGACAGTAATTACCACCAGTACCATGTCCCAATAGGTGTTTTAACAGATAATCATAATATTATTAAAACATGATCTGCAATTCAATAGGACCTAGGATTAATATTAGTTTATACTACTGAAATTAGTAATTCAGTAAGATTTAAAGGTTAATCCAATGTTCTGAAAAGAAATCTGGAACGCAGATTACTCTATGTAAGTGACAAAAACAGACACTGAGTACCAAGTAACGAGAGTTAAACATTACTTTCAACTCACATCTGTATTTTCATTAAGGGGCCTACATTATTAACTGGAAAACTAAACTAGGCTGTCACAAGAAACTGTGAAAATGGAGAAAATAAGAATGGATCATATGAAACTAGTTGCTTTTATCATACAAGCTGTTATTCAGTTTGCTGATGGCCAGACATACGAAAACATGACTAAACTACGCTCAGACATGCTTCAAAACTACCATCCTGATGTGATGCCAATCAACAATCAATCAGAGGTCATGAAGGTGAACGTAACCTTGAATTTGTATCAAATAGTAGAGGTTGACAGTGTACAGGGCATATTGACTGTCGTCTGCTCGACATTATGCACTTGGGTCGATGAGAGACTAAAATGGAATAGCCCAAACAACGGCGGCATAAAACGAGTTCTGTACTATCAAAACGAGGTATGGAAGCCTCCCATCGCCCTTGGTACTCCAATAGAATTCACAACCATGTGGGATTCAGAGTTGCATGTAACAGTTTTAGCTAATGGACACGCATCAATGAATCCTGGCGACGTGATTGAAAGCGCATGTAAGTTCAATATGAAATACTGGCCATTAGACAAGCAGGTTTGTGATATTACGTTTTTTACTCTGGATTATGATTTTACACAAATCCAGTTAAACACCCCGGAGGGAGGTTTTGCAGTCTATTCTAATGAAACCGCTGAGTGGATTGTTGAGAGAATAGACTTTTTTTCAAGACAACAGCTTGATCAGTCCACTGTTGTGTATCGTGTATACCTGAGGAGGCAATCAATGTTTTACATTATGGTAATAATACTGCCGATCATTGGCATGACAATAGTAACATCACTTGTGTTTCTGCTGCCATACCAATCGGGGGAGAGGGTCGGCTACTCAATCACAATGATGCTTGCGCTAGCCGTGTTCCTGACAATTGTGGCCGACCAGATGCCGAAAACTTCGCAACCTTTAGCGCTTGTCACCGGTTTCTTATTCACAGGCGTCATTGTCAGCCTACTATCCATGGTGATTGTCATTCTCAACATGAGGGTGTACCATAAACCGGATAACATACCTGTTGGAAGATGGTATCAACTTCTGATAAAAGGTGTTAATCGTATGCTGTGCAGTGCAGCCAAGGTTAATCCAGAAACTATGAAAATGCAAGACTCCAAATCACAGACCGATGGGACAGAGGAAGCAGCAAACAATAACATGAGATCGAGCATAAGTAACCAAAAATCACAGCTTCTCTTCGTTATGCCACAAGAAAGTGAGATTTCACCCAAAGGCAAAAGCAGTGCTGGAAGCCAAGATGAAAATGATGTTAAATTCTCATGGCAAGATGTCGGCCAAGCTATAGATATTGTAGCGTTTGTGATGTTAACTCTCTTCACTACCATTATAAGCACTGTGTTTTTTATATACCTCGCAGTTGGTTCAGACTATGTTGAACCTTCATTTTTATAAGAGCATAACATCAGGGGACCGTTTCAATAAGCATCGTAGTACACATTTACGATATGATACATTTTTCGAAGATGCAAAATTGCTAAATTCCATATCATATGATTATAAATTTTCAGTACTTAATTAATTGTATTGGCATCTCTAGCGCCGTATATATTTGATGAGCATGGCGATCTAGTTCGTCTACTTATATAGATTACAAAATTCTCTCGTAAGTTATAATTGTCACACAATCGTTTATGAAACGGCCCCCAGACTTGTTTTTTAGTTTGGAACCAGACATCAACATGGTGACTTTCTCAATCAAAATATGTTGACTTAATGTTCTGGCAGTACAATTGTAATATTCTGTCCATATTTTTAAATATAACAAGCACTTGTCAAGTACTTTTTGTTTAACCTTAAAAGCAGGCACTTTAATGTAACTAAATAAGTTTTTCTCCTAGAAAGTTTTTTTTCTTGAAAAAATCAACTTGTTATTATTTACATTAAGGATTTATTAATACTTTGTGGATTATGAAACGGTGCCAAAATTAATTTTGTTATCAGAACATTTCAGAAAATGTACAGATTGAGCATCTGTATAGTTTTATAGTAAATCTAGTTTTTTTTCTTCTTTTGTATTACTCTTAATACATATAAATGCAGCCTTTTTTTTTTGCCCCATTGGGAAAAGTACCGGTACCACTTGGGGAAAAAGTGTTGTCAAGTTGTCAATATTATATTTACTTAGGTTCAAACTATAGAGCTGCATAGGGAAACTAACTAAATGTTGAATTTTATTTATAAAAAAAAACAAACATTTTTTTTTTAGAAACCTTCATTTGGGAATATTTTTGACAGCAATTGGGAAATTTGTAGTTTTTTCCTCATTGGGAAAGTGCCGTTTTCCGGTACTTTATAACAAGGAAAATAAAAATGCTGAAATGTTCCATTCTTTACATGGTATAAAAGCAACAATACATCTTTCATTTTATTGTTAGTGTGGGTGTGAGAACCTTAACAGTGCCCCTATAATTCAATATTATTATTTTTACCACCATCTTGTTGACCCTATGTTGAATTATGATTACAACAAAATCATATTTCATGTGATTGGAAGGACTATAAACATGCCTTTAAAAAAATCATTACCTTTTGAAAAATAAAAAGGTTTTCCCACAATACTCAGCGTGAAATGTGCTGATATGTGGGAGATAATATATTGACCGAAGTAGGAAGAAAGCCCAGTATTTTGTCTACTGTCATAAATAAGAAAGCAGCTATCTAAAACTAAATAGTCTGTTAGTTTAAATCATTACCGGAAGTCCAAGACTAAATTAAGCTATCTTTTTACCCTTTGTCATCACGCTGCATTATTTTCTTGTTATAATTATTCTTTAAACACTTCATTTTGTGAAATTTTAATACTTAGACATTAAATGAACATGATCGTTTGTTCTTTTTCTCATACATTTTTATGACTGTTCATTTCCATGCAATGTCATATGCTTGTTGCAGTCTGTAAATGCTTTAATTGAGTCATGTTCTGAGAAAACTGGGCATAATGCACATGCATAAAGTGTCATCCCAGATTAGCCTGTGCAGTCCGCTAAACTAATAAGCGTATATTTATAAATGAACTACACGTACAAGGGTTTAAATGAAAGTTCTTTCATTTTAAATAAAAGTGTGTTGGAACAAACAAAAGAAGCAGCATAAAAATTTGCGTCCAAATCTGATTATGAACAGATCCACATACATCTAATTCACACCATGAATAAAGTACCAGGTCACATGGTGAACAAAGAAATAGAAATGTTTTTTTAGGATCCGCACTCCGGTAACACGTATGATAAAAAACAATGTCCTAAAGCATACTGTGTATAAAGAAATCAATTTTAACAAGCAAATTCGTTGAATTGATATCCCCTGCCAATGTACTTCTGGACACATAAGTTTTCTGGACGGATGGACAATACCAACATGCATCATCCTCTTATCCATATATATATTCATACCAAGTTTCAATAAAATCCGTCAAAGCACTTCCAAGATATGGCTCCAGACACAGAAAAAAAGCATTTTTTCAAGATACAAAGGGCCATAACTCCGTTATTATCCAATGGTGTACAATGCCATTTGGCGTGCATCATCTTCTTATCCATATATATACTCATACCAAGTTTCAATGAAATCCGCCAAAGCACTTCCAAGATATGGCTCTGGACACAAAAGTGCCAGACGAGCGGACGGATGGACAGAAGGACGGACGGATGGAAGGAAGGACAACGCCAAACAAATATCCCTACACCTATGGTGGGGGATAATAATGCATTTACATTATCAAATGTCTGATTACTGTTCAAGATGAATAGCTTATGTTAAAAATGTATAGTTAAACAAGTGTGTTATTTAACTGCTAGACTAAGTAAGAAGCATTATTTTAACGTCACTTAGTTTGACCATTTTATTGGCTTAAATGTAGTATTCTGGAACGTAGTTAGGATGGGCACTCAATCTAATTGTACTCATATTCATTGGTTTTGTTTACTGCCTATCATCTTGTCAATATGTCATTTCATTGCCATTCATGTTCTTGTTTCCTTGCTTTCATACTTTCAATATGATCAATAGTAGTAATAAAAACATCCATTAACAGCAGTCAGGTTATTAATGAATCCATTTTTTATTGTTTACACGTTTTTTATTTAAGGTTTGCCTTTTTAAATTCAGAACAATGAGATAAAAGAATGTCAAGCAACTTTTGAATACAATCTTCTGAAAAGAAATCTGAAACGCAGATTACTCTATATAAGTGACAAACACAGACACCAAGTACCAAGTAACGAGAGTTAAACAATACTTTCAACTCACATCTGTATTTTTAATCAGGGGCCTACATTATTAACTGGAAAGCTAAACTAGGCTGTGACAAGAAACTGTGAAAATGGGGAAAATAAGAACAGATCTTATGAAAATAGTTGCTTTAATCATACAAGTTGTTATTCAGTTTGCTGATGGTCAGACTTACGAAAACATGATGAAACTACGCTCAAACATGCTTCAAAACTACCATCCTGATGTGCTGCCAGTGAACAATCAATCAGAGCTCATGAAGGTGAACGTAACCTTGCATCTGTATCAAATAGTAGAGGTTGACAGTGTACAGGGCATATTGACTGTCGTCTGCTGGACAGTATGCACTTGGGTCGATGAGAGACTAAAATGGAATACCTCAAACTACGGCGGCATTGAACGAGTTCTGTACTATCAAAACGAGGTCTGGAAGCCTCCTATCACCCTTGGCACTCCAATAGAATTCACAACCATGTGGGATTCAGAGTTGCATGTAACAGTGTTAGCTGATGGAACCGCATCAATGGCACCTGGTGACGTTATCAAAAGCGCATGTAAGTTCAATATGAAATACTGGCCATTAGACAAGCAGGTTTGTGATATTATGTTTTTTACTCTGGATTATGATTTCACACAAATCCAGTTAAACACCCCGGAGGGAGGTTTTTCAGTCATTTCGAATGAAACCGCTGAGTGGATTGTTGAGAGAATAGACTTTTTTTCAAGACAACAGCTTCATCTGTCCACTGTTGTGTATCGCGTATACCTGAGGAGGCAATCAATGTTTTACATTATGGTTATAATACTGCCGATCATTGGCATGACAATGGTAACCTCACTTGTGTTTCTGCTGCCATACCAATCAGGGGAGAGGGTCGGCTACTCAATCACAATGATGCTTGCGCTAGCCGTTTTCCTGACAATTACGGCTGACCAGATGCCAAAAACTTCACAACCTTTAGCGCTTGTCACCGGTTTCATATTCACAGACGTCATTGTCAGCTTACTATCCATGGTGATTGTCATTCTCAACATGAGGGTGTACCATAAACCGGATAACATACCTGTTGGAAGATGGTATCAACTTCTGATAAAAGTTGTTAATCGTATGCTGTGCAGTGCAGCCAAGGTTAATCCAGAAACTATGAAAATGCAAGACTCAAAGTCAGAGACTGATGGGACAGAGGAAGCAGCAAACAATAACATGAGATCGGGCATAAGTAACCCAAAATCACAGCTTCTCTTCGTTATGCCACAAGAAAGTGAGATTTCACCCAAAGGCAAAAGCAGTGCTGGAAGCCAAGATGAAAATGATGTTAAATTTTCATGGCAAGATGTCGGCCAAGCTATAGATATTGTAGCGTTTGTAATGTTAACTCTCTTCACTACCATTGGAAGCTCTGTGTTTTTTATATACCTCGCAGTTGATTCAGACTATAATGAACCTTCATTTTTATAAGAGCATAACATCAGGGGACCGTTTCAATAAGCATCGTAGTACACATTTACGATATGATACATTTTTCGAAGATGCATAATTGCTAAATTCCATATCATATGATTATAAATTTTCAGTACATAATTAATTGTATTGGCATCTCTAGCGCCGTATATATTTGATGAGCATGGCGATCTAGTTTGTCTACTTATAAAGATTACAAAATTCTCTCGTAAGTTAAAATTGTCACACAATCGTTTATGAAACGGACCCCAGACTTGTTTAAAAGCAACAATACATCTTTCATTTTATTGTTAGTGTGGGTGTGAGAACCTTAACAGTGCCCCTATAATTCAATATTATTATTTTTACCACCATCTTGTTGACCCTATGTTGAATTATGATTACAACAAAATCATATTTCATGTGATTGGAAGGGCTATAAACATGCCTTTAACAAAATCATTACCTTTTGAAAAATAAAAAAGTTTTCCCACAATACTCAGCTTGAAATGTGCTGATATGTGGGAGAAAATATATTGACCGAAGTACGAAGAAATCCCAGTATTTTGTCTACTGTCATAAATAAGAAAGCAGCTATCTAAAACTAAATAGTCTGTTAGTTTAAATCATTACCGGAAGTCCAAGTCTAAATTAAGCTATCTTTTTACCCTTTGTCATCACGCTGCATTATTTTCTTGTTATAATTATTCTTTAAACACTTCATTTTGTGAAATTTTAATACTTAGACTTTAAATGAACATGATCGTTTGGTCTTTTTTTTATACATTTTTATGACTGTTCATTTCCATGCAATGTCATATGCTTGTTGCAGTTTGTAAATACTTTAATTAAGTCATGTTCTGAGAAAACTGGGCATAATGCACATGCATAAAGTGTCATCCCAGATTAGCCTGTGCAGTCTGCACAGGCTAATCAGGAATGACACTTTCCGCTGTAATGGTATTTTTCGTTTAAAGGAAGTCCCTTTTTACCAAAAATCTAGTTAAAGTGAAAAGTGTCATCCCAGATTAGCCTGAGCGGACTGCACAGGCTAATCTGGGATGACACTTTATGCATGTGCATTATGCCCAGTGTTCTCAGAACGCACCCAATTATAATAAAGACCAAAGACTATGTCAAACATGATTGTATAATTATTTGGTTGTATGTTAATTGGTTTTTTGTATACTTTATTTTGGGAGTTTTCTTTTTGCTTTGGATTGGGGGGGGGGGGGGGCTTAAAAAATTCCATTAAATCCAGCACTTTTCTATTTTTTGTTTTTAGGGCGTTTTTTTTAAACAATTTGTAAGGCAGGAGAAATTAAAAATAAAATTGCAACTTTGACCAGTTGACTAATTAAAATGAAAATACAATTGGAAAAAGGGCTTTCTTTTATCTTTTGCAAATGAGCTGAATTGTTAAATTTTTAGCCGAAAACATTATAAATATATTTAAAAATATTTGTTTTATATACTTTAAATCTGAATTTTGAAACACTCAAATTGCTTTTTTTTTTAATATTGCTCATATACATGTATTAATATGTTTTCATTTTAATGTGTGGGTATATTACAAACTTTTACCAATCTTATTATTAAATACTTACAAATAAGCGTATATTTATAAATGAACTACATGTACAAGGGTTTAAATGAAAGTTCTTTCATTTTAAATAAAAGTGTGTTGGCACAAACAAAAGAAGCAGCATAAAAATGTGTGTCCAAATCTGATTATGAACAGATCCACTTACATCTAATTCACACCATGAATAAAATACCAGGTCAGATGGTGAACAAAGAAATAGAAATGTTTTTTTAGGATCCGCACTCCGGTAACACGTATAATAAAAAACAATGTCCTAAAGCGTACTGTGTATAAAGAAATCAATTTTAACAAGCAAATTCATTGAATTGATATCCCCTGCCAATGTACTTTGGACACAAAAGTTTTCTGGACAGATGGACAATACCAACATGCATCATCCTCTTATCCATATATATATTCATACAAAGTTTCAATGAAATCCGTCAAAGCACTTCCAAGACATGGCTCCAGACACACAAAAAAAGCATTTTTTCAAGATACAAAGGGCCATAACTCTGTTATTATCCAATGGTGTACAAAGCCATTTGGCGTTCATCATCTTCTTATCCATATATATATACTCATACCAAGTTTCAATGAAATCCGCCAAAGCACTTCCAAGATATGGCTCCGGACACAAAAGTGCCAGATGGACGGACAGATGGACAGAAGGACGGACATATGGAAGGAAGGACAACGCCAAACAAATATCCCTACACCTATGGTGGGGGAATATAATGTATTTACATTATCAAATGTCTGATTACTGTTCAAGATGAATAACTTATGTTAAAAATGTATAGTTAAACAAGTGTGTTATTTAACTGCTAGACTAAGTAAGAAGCATTATTTTAACGTCACTTAGTTTGACCATTTTATTGGCTTAAATGTAGTATTCTGGAACGTAGTTAGGATGGGCACTCAATCTAATTGTACTCATATTCATTGGTTTTGTTTACTGCCTATCATCTTGTCAATATGTCATTTCATTGCCATTCATGTTCTTGTTTCGTTGCTTTCATACTTTCAATATGATCAATAGTAGTAATAAAAACATCCATTAACAGCAGTCAGGTTATTAATGAATCCATCTTTTATTGTTTACACGTTTTTTATTTAAGGTTTGCCTTTTTAAATTCAGAACAATGAGATACAACAGGGTTGGCACCAATCGACCGCCCCCGGTTTTAACCAGAGGTTTTTACCGGATAAAACCGCCCCGGTCAATACTCCAGAAGTGGTCATTACTGGTCAATACTGGTCGATTGAACTTTACCCCCAATTTTGATTAATATGACATGCTTAATTAAACAATATTGATCATACAAATTAGACAGACATGTTGCAAACAATGTCTTAAGCTATTAATACCCACTATTTAAACCTGTTCATGCAATTTGTAGGCCGCTCTCTAAAAAATTTGCAAATTAGTCAAAGTTGCCGTTGGTCAATTGGATTTTCTGGTCGATCGAACTTTGTTTTCAATTCTAATGAATGTTCAGATAATTCTGTGCTTGATTCAACAAGAATAACAATATGACACACCAATGATGTGCATTATCAAAAGTATATTAAATGTTTTTGAGACAAAAAAATGTTGGGGCACCCAAGACTGATAATAGGGCCTTAAATGGCACCTATCTGACACGACCCTTACTTGCCATGTATTCTTGCCTAGATTTCTTTAAATTCTTTTTAAACAAAATAGTGAAATAATATTTTATTTTCCATTGATATCAAAACAAAAAAATAAAAATAATTATTAAAAGAAAAACTAATGGAAGAGTCTAGAGTAGACCCACAATTGGACATTATTTTTTGGCAAAATCAAAAACTTTGATTGCTTATTCATTTGAAGACTAATTGAGCTTTTAAACATGAATGGAAAAAAACAACTTCTTAATACAGAAAGGCGACACGTTAGATGTTACTATTAAATTAAAATCAAGTTACACTGTATATCTCCTTTTGTGTGAGTGAAATGAAATAGTATAAGGGCAGATTTGCTTCATTGTCAATATCAGAGACAAAACGCTGCATGCATTTTATTACCAATTAAGGCTTAGGGACCAGATTTATGACCCTAGAAAACACAACAGTTCTGTTTGTCCATCTGCTTATCAAATAGATATATCAATAGATCAGTGAAATACTATGGTATTAAACTACAATAGTAATACTACTTTAGTTACAGATGTGATACACTAATATAAAGATATTGCCTTAGTCCTTATGTATTATAGGCCGTTTCTATAAATAATAAATAAGTAATTTTTTACAGCTTTAAAGATTTTTTTTACAATAAATAACTCAAAAAAAGTTTATCAATTACAGAATAATGATTGATTTAATATAGAATAGCTTAAAGTCTTTGTTTGTGATGTTTAAATACTATAATTTTTAATCAACCAGTAATGACCAGTAACAACCAGTATTGACCGGTTTTAACCGGGTATTGACCACCGGCTCGGTCAATACTCAAATTGACCGGTCAATATGCCAACCCTGAGATCAGGGGTGTGATTGAGGCAAAGTCAGAGGGGAGGAAAATTCTGTTGACTGATTTTGACTACGCAAATGGCGCGCATAACGCAATGACAAACATAAAAACAGACATTAAAATAAACAACTTTTTGAACTTCATAACAATATTTCTTTATAAAAACCTGTTAAACTTCACATTAATCATACTGAGGATGCAAAGTAAACAGTTAAGTAAGTATTTATTGTGATCAATAGCAGCAGTTTTTCAATGTATTGAATGACAGTTAATAGACAAAATATAAACAAACACACTTGAGTGTTCGTCTGGTGTTAATGATGTATTAACTGAGTTAAATTAATATATTTAAGTTGTTAACCTTTCAATATCTTGCATTTCACATCTTCACTCAGTTCAAAGCTATTTCAGTTAACTGAACAGCGTGACAAACATAATAAAGCAGAATATGCATATGAATCTGATTATACACAGACCCACAGACATATAAAAATCAAATCATGTTTGTCTATTTCCATGTTCGAACGATACTCTCTAAATTGTTTTACTTCGCGAGTAGACTACACTCCAATTTGCAAACACTGGTTTCCGTGACACAAATTCAGTGGGCACATTTCTTAACAAAATATGTGTTGCTTGTATCTAAAACGTAGTCTTTTTTTTTGACAAACACATTTCATTATTCCTATCAGACTAGGTGGTCAGTTGTTAATTCCATTGCTATTTGTTATTTCAATAATCTTAATTTTCTCTTCTCAACAGCGCCATTTGCAAACAAATCACAGAGCGCATTTTAAGAACAAGATTTTAATTGGAAGATTGGGAAACGACAGCCAATTATATGGCTCGTTTTAAAAATGCTTAGGCAGAATCTACCAGTGTAAAATGCGGAGAGATTTCACGGGCCGCGGATATTTCGGGCCGCTTATGAAATACGTCCGCGGAATTGGTGGTAGCCTCTCTCCCCCACATTTTTTAAAACGAATTTACGCAAATCTCAGAAGTGACATCCGGGACAACTCGATCCGCGGAAATCCGCAGAAAAATCACACCCCTGGAGATAAAAGAATGTCAAACAACTTTTGAATACAATCTTCTGAAAATAAATCTGGAACGCAGATTACTCAATACAGTAGATTCCACTTAATTGAATATCGGATAATCGAATAATTCGGTTAATTGAATATAAATTGAAAACACCAAACCATTTGCATATCATCCCATTGTAAAAACTCCACATATTCTGATAGGAAATACGGCGTATTTCGGTTAATTGAATAGTCAATTTTCTATTGAACACTATAATCCAGCAAAGAATGTCATAAATCTCCAAGGATACGCATCGTATCAACGATTTTGACAGACGCTCAATTGACTGCCTTTGTTTTCATTTCACACCATTCATGTATGCAGCGTCTGTCAAGCGTCACGTGACTAACAGGTGTAGTATGCGAGCAAGTACAATGCAAACACTGGAGTCTCCAGTGTGCAGTCAGGTGCAAACTTTCGAATGCAAATTGTCGAGTAACACACTTCAACAGTTTGTTGTCGCTTAGAAACAATTAAAGAGTGTGTTGCTGATTAGAAACAAACTGTTGACGTGTCTTGCTCGACAGTTTGCAATATGTTACACTATATTCTCAGTTCGTGTGTATAAACCTACACAAATGCCATACATTCCATAAAGTTCCAGACCGATTCCAGGACATTGTGCTAAATTTTCCGGGACATTGGCCGATTTTCCTGGACATGTACACAAATAGCGATATATGAAGTCATACATGTTTTTTTGGTACGCATTTTTTTCGCGATATTCAATAAGTTAAATTACTTATGTACTTACCTGGAATAAACAAATTTAACATCCATTTAAGATCAATGCACAAAAAACGTTATTTAAACAAGAATAAATTATAATTAACATCGTAAATTGCTTAAACAATTGACAAATTAAACATTTCTACATCCGTTACTAGATACAAGCCACGTGTTTTGCGTGTTTGAAAAGAAATGTATTTAAACATGAGATAGTTCAGTGCTGATTTAATTTTCAGTCACTGTATACACTTAAAACGTGGACTGCGTGTAACACGGGTGATGAATTCGGACGTTGTCATGGTGGCGCGCGCGGTGTAAGCTATGACGTCAAACTGTTACAACTTACATTGTATGCGCTGAGCGTATTGGCGTGTTGTTTGTCGCAATATGAGTGTGAATGAATCTGACACCGCGAAAATCTGGGTGAAACTGGATTTATTTATGAATGTGCATCGCGTAATCCGTTAAAACTACACAGCCATCAATTTTGAGCAAGCCAATTCACAAAGAATTGTTTGACTGTGATTACGAGACAATCGACAAGATAATAGGACCCCCCGTCAATTGATCGATTTTGACACGTAGCGTTTTTGCCTAATCGTGTCGAAACGATGTTTTGATTATTAATGAAAAGCACAATTTCCAGGACGATTACACCCGGTAGTGAAAACATTTGAAAATCTAATTGATTCCGTATAATTGAATACTCCGGATAATTGAATACTCGAACGTGACAAATGGGCTATTCAATTAAGCGAAATCTACTGTATAAGCGACAAACACAGACACCGAGTACCAAGTAAGGAGAGTTAAACAATACTTTCAACTCACATCTGTATTTTTAATCAGGGGCCTACATTATTAACTGGAAAGCTAAACTAACGGTAGGCTGTGACAAAAAACTGTGAAAATGGGGAAAATAAGAACAGATCTTATGAAAATAGTAGCTTTAATCATACAAGTTGTTATTCAGTTTGCTGATGGTCAGACATACGAAAACATGATGAAACTACGCTCAGACATGCTTCAAAACTACCATCCTGACGTGCTGCCAATGAACAATCAATCAGAGGTCATGAAGGTGAACGTAACCTTGAATTTGTATCAAATAGTAGAGGTTGACAGTGTAGAGGGTATATTGACTGTCGTCTGCTAGACATTATGCACTTGGGTCGATGAGAGACTAAAATGGAATACCTCAAACTACGGCGGAATTGAACGAGCTCTGTACTTTCAAAACGAGGTCTGGAAGCCTCCTATCACCCTTGGTACTCCAATAGAATTCACAACCATGTGGGATTCAGAGTTGCATGTAACAGTGTTAGCTGATGGAACCGCATCAATGGCACCTGGTGACGTTATCAAAAGCGCATGTAAGTTCAATATGAAATACTGGCCATTAGACAAGCAGGTTTGTGATATTATGTTTTTTTTCTCTGGATTATGATTTCACACAAATCCAGTTAAACACTCCGGAGGGAGGTTTTTCAGTCATTTCCAATGAAACCGCTGAGTGGATTGTTGAGAGAATAGACTTTTTTTCAAGACAACAGCTTCATCTGTCCACTGTTGTGTATCGGGTATACCTGAGGAGGCAATCAATGTTTTACATTATGGTAATAATACTGCCGATCATTGGCATGACAATGGTAACCTCACTTGTGTTTCTGCTGCCATACCAATCGGGGGAGAGGGTCGGCTTCTCAATCACAATGATGCTTGCGCTAGCCGTGTTCCTGACAATTACGGCTGACCAGATGCCAAAAACTTCGCAACCTTTAGCGCTTGTCACCGGTTTCATATTCACAGGCGTCATTGTCAGCTTACTATCCATGGTGATTGTCATTCTCAACATGAGGGTGTACCATAAACCGGATAACATACCTGTTGGAAGATGGTATCAACTTCTGATAAAAGTTGTTAATCATATGCTGTGCAGTGCAACAAAGGTTAATCCACAAACTATGAAAATGCAAGACTCAAAGTCAGAGACCGATGGGACAGAGGAAGCAGCAAACAATAACATGAGATTGGGCATAAGTAACCAAAAATCACAGCTTCTCTTTGTTATGCCAAAAAAAAGAGAGATTTCACCCAAAGGCAAAAGCAGTGCTGGAAGCTGAGATGAAAATGATGATAAATTCTCATGGCAAGATGTCGGCAAAGCTATAGATATTGTAGCCTTTGTGTTGTTAATTCTCTTCACTACCATTGGAAGCTCCGTGTTTTTTATATACCTCGCAGGTAGTTCAGACTATGTGGAACCTTCGTTTTTATAAGAGCATAACATCAGACTTGTTTTTGAGTTTGGAAATCAACTTGGTGACTTTCTAAATCAAAATATTATACCTCACATAAATTTGTTTCTTCTTTGCGTATATAAACTTCATAGGTCTGTTATTTTGAATAGTGCCTTCGGCTTCTGTCCATATACTATTGAGGCTGCCTGGCTAGTCACTATTCTGCCATAGGGCCCTCAGTGAGGTTTTCTATTTCTTAAATATGTTTAATGTTCTGGCAGTAAAATTGTAATATTCCGTCCATACTTTTTAATATTACAAACACTTTTCAATGATTTTTGATTTAACCTTAAAAGAAGGCACTTAAAATGTTAGTAAATAAGTTTTTCTCCTAGAAAGGTTTTTCTTCTTGAAAAAATCAACTTGTTTTTATTTACATTAAGGATTTATTAATACTTTGTGGATTATGCAACGGTGCCAAAATTAATTTTATTATTGGAACATTTCAGAAAATATACAGATTTAGAATCTGTATACTTTAATAGTTAATAGTTTTTTTCTTCTTTTGTATTACTCTTAACATATATAAATGTTCCATGGTATAAAAGCAACAATGCATCTTTTATTTTATTGTAAGTGTGGGTTTGCAAACATAATCAGTGCCCCTTTAATTCAGTATTAATTTTTTAACCAACATTTTGTTGACCCTATGTTGAATCATCATTACAAACAAGAGATGTGTTTGTCAGAAACACAATGCCCACTATTGCGCCTCTTTGAAATATAATTTCATTAGAATTATCTCCCTTTTAAAGCTGATTACTTCCCTTTGATTGTATTTTTTGACTTTTGACCTTGAAGGATGACCTTGATCTTTCACCACTCAAAATGTGCAGCTTCATGAGATACATATGCATGCCAAATATCAAGTTGCTATCTTCAATATTGCAAAAGTTATGGCCAATGTTAAAGTTTTAGGATGGACGGACCGACAGACAGACTGTTCAACTGCTATATGCCATCCTATCGAGGGCATAAAGTCATATTTCAAGTGATTGGAAGGACTATAAACATGTCTTTTTAACAAAATCATTACCATATGAATAATTAAAATGTTTTCACACATCACTCAGCTTGGAATGCGGTGGAATGTGGGAGAAAACATCTTGACAGAATTAGTAAGAAATCACAGTATTTTGTCTAGTGTCATATGAAATCTTAAACTAAAAAAAAAAAATCTGTTAGTTTTAATAACTAGTCCAAATATAAATTATGCAATCATTTTACCCTTTTCCATCACGCTGCATTATTTTTATGTTATAATTATTCTGTGAAATTAAACACTTAATTTTGTGAAGTTTGAACATGATTGTCTTTTTCGCATACATTTCAATGTAATGACATATGTTTATTGCAGTCTGTCAATACTTTCATTATAATAAGCACCAAAGACTATTTCAAACATGATTACTTAATGAAAACTTAACAACTTTTTTCAAGTAATGTAATATACCAGTCGTGATATTTTAATCAATATAAACTAATAAATGTAAAAAAAATATGGTATTTTAGAACTTTTCTTTTTTCGTCATTTTTGGTCGACGGTCCCTTGAATGTTTGAAACTATAATATAGCACTTACCATGTTGCTATTTGTATTTTGTATATTCACAAAAAACAAAACATCCTCTCGATAAACTATTGTTTGAAAAGCAATTATAATATTCGCATTTGTTGCTGTTGTATTAGCTTTTAATTCTAGCTTCAAATAAACACTGCTTCATGTATTTCATGTTGTTTCTTTGTCTCAATAAAAAGCACGCGAAAATTATGCAGGCATTAACAGCGTCACCTGAAAAGTGTGGATGTATTTATTATTGTAAAAAATTATGAACAGCAGGTCAGGCAATTTACGCATGTTCAGATTGGAAAGCCCTGTCCTGATTGGACATCGGCCGTGGATCCCATTTTACTTGTCATCGACTTAAATATTTCCCCATTAAGAGATGCTCACCATTAAATCCAGTTTGACCCAGTATTTCGCCCCTTCACTGCGTCTCGTTGATAAGTGTTTATAGTGGGACAAACAATACATCCATAAGCTCAATACCATACAGTTGGGGTCCTCGGCGTAAAGGGCACCTGCCACCCATGACAACGTCCTTTCACTGTTCATAGCACCCAAGTTACACGCAGTCCTTGAGGAATATACATCAACAAAATATGTAATCAATAATGAACAATGTAAATGGTAATTACCCAACAGAAACAGCGTACTCATTCAGTTTTGTTTTAAGAAATCAAATGCATAATTATTGTATGCGATCACAATCACCAAGTTTTGATACTACGCTCTGCAGTACAATTTTTTTAATGAAAGTAGTTTCTATAGTTCTCATGGTTTTCTGCACTGTAATTTTTTTTTATATCTATACACCCACACTTTTCAAGCAAAGGACATGTGGGGTGCACTTTTAATAAAATTTATTTTAATGTCACGTATAAAGTGGTATTCAGATACTACGTCATAATCTTCTTCGTATACGTCATTACCAAGTGCGCAATGGGCATTCTGTCACCATCTCTCTATCTAAAACAAGATGTCAACAAAGCGAGCATTCCCCATATCGTTTAAACTTAAAGTTGTTGCTTACAGCAAACAACATGGAAAGAGTGCAGCTGCCAGAGAGTTCAAGGTAATTGTCATCGCTCTGTATGTTATACAAAAATCCCCAATCCCGGTCATTCTATTTAAATAAAAGACTTATTCTGTGATAAATGTTTTGCCATGATTTATATTTGCTTATCTTTTTTGTAAAATAATTAACTATTTTGTTGCCAATTCTTATTGTCACTTGCCCACCAGTAAGCAACTTTAAGTTGTAAGATAATCATTCATTTAGGTTCATGGCCGGCGTGTCCAAGAATGGACGCAGAATAAAGCGTATCTTGCGGTTGCGCCAAAGTCTCAAAAAAGAATGTCCGGGGCTGGGTGACCCTTGCGATACCCTGACATTGACGCACTGCTTTGCGATACCCTGACATTGACGCACTGCTAATAAAGTGGTTTGAAGACCGGCGCAAACATGGGGTTCGGGTTACTGGGAAGGGATTGAGAAGGGAGGCCCTTCGGCTCCATAAAGAAAACGGGAGCCAGTCCTTTAGTGCATCCAGCAGCTGGTATAGGTGATTCAAACAGGGGGTTTTCTGCCTATTTTGGGAAAAGGAGTCTGACCAAATTGGGATTTTTTTTTCGACAAAATTGTCCATTTTGGGAATTTTTGCTTCGAAGAAACAACTCATTTTGGGAAAACATTGTGAATTTATCATGCTTAAATAAGTCAGTGGTTTAACAAATAAATTTGTTTTTATTTGTTATTTTGTCTTCTTTATATAAACACATGCAATATTGGGCATGTTAAACGTCTATTCAAGTACTGCAATTTTGTTTTTCAGTTACAATTACACTCTGAGATAAGAACTGTATAGTCAAAAACTTATAGCAGATATTTTTGACCAAAACAAACACTGGTTAGTCACAAAGGTTACAGCAAAAATTTTCTCTGCTTTCTGTTTTTGAAAGAATCATAAAGCTCCTCCAATGTTTTGTCATTCAGTTCTAGACCTTCAATGCAGGTAAGCATCAGATGAGTAAGTTTGATTTGTGTGAATGTGCTGCGTAATGGGGAGCACAGCAGGTTCATGGTGCTGAATACTTGCTCAACCACAGCAGTGCTTGTTGATACGATAAACATCAGCTGAACGAGTTGGAACATCAATAATCTAATAATCATAAGTCATAAGACACTTCTTTAAAAAAAAAATTTTTTTTTTTGTGGAAATTGGGATTTTTTTTTATAATTTCGGTTTGGGATCGGGTCCGTTTGCTCTGGGCATGCCTCCGTTTTTCAGACAAAAACCCCTGTCAAAAACGTAATAACTTAACATTTAGAAGAAATACACATGTGGCTCAGCACTCGGTAGAAGTTACAAGTTACTGACCAGCATATTGATTCGTTTCTTAAGTTTGTTCTCCGTATCAGAAGAACACACTGGTATACGGACGCAGAAATGCTAAACATGGACAAAACTCCTGTTTGGTTTGAAATGCCTGGCAAAAGTACTTTAGACACTAAAGGCATGAAAGAGGTCAGCGTCTCCTCCACAGGACATGATAAACAAGAGATTGCCAAGCAATATGGTCCCCTACAGGTTTAACTCACCCATTGTCAGTAATAAAAAAATAAATAAATATTTGTTGCCAAATCAACCAAAATTCTTGACGTAGGAACAAAATGAATTAACGTGCATAATCTCCATATTGCCATCTGTCCATGTTTCAAGTTTCATGAAAAAATATGAAGAACTTTTAAAGGTATCGCAGGATCCGGAAAAGTGTGACAGACTGACAGACAGACTGACGCACAGAGAGCAAACCATAGGTCCCCTCAGGTTTCAACGGTAGGGGACAACAAAGAGTTACTGTTACTCTTGCTGCCTATGCTGATGGCACCAAGATAGCACCGTTAGTACTGCTTCCTGGGATTGGGCCTCTCCAAAAGGAGGATGTTCCCTCAGGAATAGTGGTGTACATGTGCGTTGCCAGTCAAAAGTCCTGGGCAAATGAGGAAAGCGTGAAATTCTGGCTGACCAAGTTATATGGCGTGAACAATGAACATCGATGACTACTTGTATGGGATGCGTTCAGAAGGCACTTGACTCCGGACGTAAAGCAGCTCATTAGGACAAAATTCAACAGTGACATGTCTGTTATTCCCGGTGGTTGCACATCCAAGCTGCAGCCCGCTGATGTGCAGTGGAACCGACCATTTAAGGCAACAATTGCCGAATTATACAACGAGTGGTTGTTAAGTGGGCCAGCAGAGATGACCAAATTTGGTAATCGAAAACCACCACCAAAGCCGTTGCATCTCCGATGGATTAAAGAGGCCTGGGCAACCATCTCACCAGATACAATTAGGAAGTCGTTTAAGAAGTGCGGGATCTCCAGTGCACTCGACGGTACAGAAGACCACCCTTTTCAGGCGGCAACTGAGGATTCTGGGGATGAGTTTGAGGGGTTTTCTCCAGATAACGTTGCAGAAGGAGAACATGCACATATACGTCATGGTTACGTATTGTTACCAACTATTGTTTTATTGTCATCCACGACCTCTCAAATACAAATTACACGTGTCATATTTTGAAATCATTGTTTGCTATAAAAATCTGGTACATAGTGATGTAAAGCCGTTTTACTATGGTCTATTGTCACCAGAAGTTACTGTTGTTGGCAGGTATTCCACTTTGAAAATAAGTTGACTATCATAAAAAAGATGTTACAGTTCAAATGCTTGTCTGTCTAACATGTAATTACAGGTTATGGAAAACCTTCTTGCAGAACCAGGGACAGAACCAATGGTTTTGTCAGACTCCGATGATCATTTGAATGACGAGGAGCTGGATGTTGAAACAGACTATGATAGCGCTGGTCATTAGACCAATATCATTTGTTTGCTTGTAATGAAAGAAGAAATAAAACGAGTCTATATCTCTATGATTTATCACTCACCTGTGCTGATGACAATAATTATTATTATTATTGGTTTGTAATCAACGTAGTATACTCACACGGTAGCATATTTACGAAGTCACTGTGTTACAAACAAAATGGCCACAAAAACAATGTATTTAGATGTTATGTGCAACTCTTTAATTGATTACGCCCTACATTAATCTTATCTTATGCGTCCGATAAATTCCGATGAACCCCAGATAAGACGGCCTGCACGTCTATTAGGGCATAAGCGTCAATAAGGACATATACAGTATATGGAATTGACCTTAACCTAAGCACCAAAGTTGGTCCCCTTCAAATGATAAATATTTTTTGCTCCTACACTAAAAGGAAATAGAACTGACATTCACCTGAGCATCAACCATCACTTATACCAAATAAACGCTATGCACAAACTTCAAGCGTAAACTGTGACCTTGACACAACCAACATGGTTGTTTCATGTGACACATCATTCAGATTACATTATGATTATTTGTGCCAATTTATTTCAAAATAAAAAAATGCATCCCTGCATGTTTTTGGGATAATATAAGGAATATGCACAAAATACAAGTGTCCACTGTGACCTTGTCCTTTAAGCAATTTGTTTTCATGATGTATTAATTATTTGTGCCATTTATTTAAACTCAACTATGCGCAATTAAGCTATAGGTCAGACACAAACAATTCACAACTGCAAGTGTCTACTGTGACCTACACCCTGAAGCTAGCAACAGTTACATGATTGTTACATGCAACTGGTCATATTGATATGATCATTTGTTCTTGTGTTTCTGAAATCCCATCATGAACAACAAATTTATGGGTTGGACACAAAAATGTAATTTCCCTTTATGCATACAAGGAATATGCAAAAAATTACAATGACTACTACAGTGATAATTTTTCATTTTTAACAATTGAGTTTTTAAAGTGCACATGTGCTGAAATAATGATCTTTTCCAAAAACCAATGAGCTTTTCAAATTGTTCAGAAAAATCTTGAATGTTGAAAAATGGATTTAAGCTGGGATGCTTGGATAGCAGCAATATGGTCTGATAAAGAAGCTTAAAATTCTGATTTTGGCAGCTTTGGCGCATGCCCTTTCTCATACCATACCAGTGTCAGGGCATAGGCCACAGTACATAAAGTCGCTGTCATATTTCAACCAAGTATAAGTTGTTTTCCATTTAGGCAAAAACTTGTTAGAAATAGTACTCGATGTACTTGCCTGGCTGTCTGATGATTCTTTAGGTGATTTATCGACAATTCCAAATACAGCCTTCAAGGTCATTTGATCTTGACTTACTAAGGTTTTAATTTCTTTTCAGGAGGCATTTTGAGCAATATGAAAGCGGATGGGAACGTCGTCTTTTATCAACCGAAGATTTCATGCACAAAGCAGAGAACCAGTAGGAATGCAAATATGAATGATATAGTATAGTTATGGCGATGATACAGTAAAAATCCCCTATTACACTCCATAAAATGCAGAAAAATACAGGTTGTGTTACAAAATGTTTGACAAGTAATGAAGTATATTTCCAATTTTTTCTCTTCTTGAGAAGCAATGCGCTTTTTTAGAGGCAGATCTTTTTGCCATATGCGCTGGTAATTTTAATGCGCAAATAACTCAAAGCGCACATGAAAAATTATCACTGCCTACTACATTGTTTTGCAGGTAACATGTGGTATTAATATGGTCATTTGTGCCAATTTAGTGCAAAATCACTTCATCCACAACGAAGTTATAAGCCGCACACGCACATGAAATGCATTACACCAACATACTTAAACACACACTGAGATGGGTAACACTATTAAAAGTCGATGGACATACGGCAATTGCACATCACAGAATTCCTCTAGTTCACTATGAGCATGTTGTGCTTTTAATGTTAAGCTTCACTAAATTTACTTAACTGTAAATATACTAAAATGTGACAAGAGATGCTGTTATTTCCTGCCAATGCCAGTGCAGTCATGAATGAGAACAGTTCCATTGTTGCACTTACCTTCCACTGTGGTATTCTTGATACCATCATCTGTTTCCTCAGTTCCAGTTTTTTCTTCCTCCTCTTTCTCACCACCATTGCCTGATGCTGTTGCTTTTTTACCACGCCTAGTGGTTCTTCTAGTTGGTTTCACATCTCCTCTCATGATTTCCATTGGCTCACTCACATTTGAACAATCATGTTCTGACTGAATTTGTACGCAGGCATTACAATCAATGAAAACATTAGAAGCTTCAACTAAGTCCGCAGCAAGACCATTTCCATGTTCTTTGTTAACTCGATAGAATTCTACAGGTAGCACTTCTGGGACTGGTTCAATAATAACTAAACTGGTTTCAAAGTTGTCACACAAGAGATCTAACCCCATTCCAACACATGGTTCTTTGGCCCCAAATGTCTCATCAAAGTCATCATCAATTTCAGAACTATCATCAGTATAGTTCATCTCTGACTCATTAAAGTCTTCATTTAACTCACCATTCAAGACAGTATTGACCTCCTCTAGTTTATTGAAAGTTAACTCAGCACTCAGGTCTCCAACATTTTCATATCCGAACCTAACTGCTTCAATTTCTTCAATCTTTCTTTTGCCCCTTACAGGTCTAGTTTTACTTTTATTCTGTTCATCTTTTACTGTCTCAACATTTTCCTTGTTGTCTGTTTTTCTTGTGGATCTCACCTTTATTGCTCTTTCTTTCTTTCTGGTTCCTTCGGGAACATTAAGACTATTGTCAATTACATCTGTTAGTATCATAGTATCTTTATTGATGGTAACATCAGTTTTTGTTTTTGTTTTTCTAGTTGATCTACCTGTTTTTGTTTTATTTCCCACAGTATTGTTTTTAACAACTGGAGAAGCTTCCAATAAAAAATCATATACATCCACCTTTGAATCAGTTCCTGTAATTTCATTGCTCACATCTATAATTTCCATTGCTTCTGAAGACTCAATAATAGTTGTGTTCCCTTCTTTGTAAACACTTCTTTTACGTATTGCTTTGACGCTTTTTGTAGGATTACATTTCTTTCCAAGTTCTGTTTCAAGGCTTTCTTTGTTAAACAAATCTTCACTATCTACTGTCTCAGCTTTACAATTCTGGTGTTCCTTTTTGGTGGACTTCATTCTATTATTGGCTTTCAAAACAGATATTGGAGGTGGATAATTTAGATTTTCTTCATCACCTGATATGTCTATCACAATTGGTGAAACTTGTTTGCAAGATTTCTCAGTTTCAGCCTTTTTAGTTCTGCCTTTAGATTGATTGCTCTTTTTAGTTGAAGATGATGCACAAATTATATCTTGACCTTTGGTAACATTATTCTTCTTATCTACAGAAGAATTGTCATCTTCAAAGATGAATAATTTACATGCAAGTTTTGCATTTTGTTGATCCTCTGCAGTCATTTTGGTAATACTACTAACAGTTCTGGAAACAATATCAGTTTGAGGCTTTCGTTTTCTTACAGACTTTGCCACTGAAGGCGTTATCGGCTTGGTCTTTGGGAAAACAATGTCATCATCCTCATCGCTATCAATCAACTTCTGAAGTTCAGCAATCCTGTTATTGTTTATCTGATTCATTAATGCTGGTCTTTTTGTTGTGCTCAGCATGCCTTTCTCAAGCGAAGGCATTTTTGGTGTGCAAAGGGCATCAAACTTGCTCTTTGACTTCATTGGTGTTGCTTTGATGTCTGCAGTTGTTGGGACAGCAAGCTGGAGATCCTTCAGAATGTTCTTGGCAACACCCGTTTTCTTCAAATCTGCACAACCCTCAGCGGTGAATCCAGTGTTTCCTTTCTGTGACAGCATCATTGCTTCCATTTCCATCTCAGTCTCTAACAAAGTCTGATAGGAATCCTTGAACAGGTCGGTAGATGTTAAAAAGAATGCTGCAGATCTACTCAGAGCTAGCCTCGACACCAGAATGGTACCATGGACCAGGTTCTTCAACATTCCACCCTCTTCGAAATCCTTAACCATTTGGTACATGCTATTAACGCTTTCATAATCCTTCTCTATGAGATTGAGCTCAGCTTTAACACAGCTTGCTGTTAGACAGGTTGCCAGTACATCTGGGTGGTGTTTGAACAATGACTGTTCAATCATCATTTTCTTCTGCTTCGGAGACCTACTGAAATACTGGCTGGGCTTAAGGAAGGAGTGATCTCTGAACACGTCTAAGCTTGTGTGCAAATGATGGAGAGTCTTTCTCACCGCATCGTGTGATCCAGAGTCCATCAAGAACTCTGCCATGGCTACACCCATAAGCAAGCTCATCTTGTGCATACAGGTATCAGAGTAAGAAGGGGCTCCAACTTTGAGACATGGGCACTCAGGAACTGCCAGAACCTCCAGTTGGCGTTTCTTGTCACTGTTCAACACCGTGCAATGACCAACTCTTTCAGGTGTTTTGTTTCCGTCAGTTTTCTCTTGTTCCATAAATTTACTCGGTGTGATCTTCTCTTCTACTCCAATACAATTACCAACATCAAGTTTATTATTATCCCAATTGTCTTGTTTGTTTTCATTTTCTAATTTCCCTCTGTCTGGTTCGGAATTGCTTGACTTGTTATTTGTTTCCTCTGAACTGGTAAGCCCTGCGTTCAGTGTGTCCTTGCCTTCAGTGAACTTGTTCTTCAAGTTGAAGGTCAGGTGGATGGCATCTAAGACGTTGAAGGCCTTGTTTACATTCGCCTGCATACCGTGCATTCTCAGCATCTCACACAGGAACTGACACGACCTGTATTAGTCGTGTTTTGAGAAAACTGGGCATAATGCATGTGCGTAAAGTGTCGTCCCATATTAGCCTGTGCAGTCCGCACAGGCTAATCAGGGACGACACTTTCCGCTATTATGGTATTTTAGTTTCAAGGCAGTTCCTCCGTACGGAAAATCAAGGTTAAGCACTTTAGGCACATGCAATAAGCCCAGTTTTCTCAGAACACAACTCATTTGTTTGCAATATAACAGTCACATTAAATGGGAAGTGTTTTTTCAACATTTTGGAAATGGGTTCAAAGTTCGTTTGGATTGGGAAACATCACATCATTAAGACTAACATTGGGAAATTAAAGTTGTTTTTTGCGAATACTTATAAGTTATATTGATATACTCAATACAATTTGAGAATTAAAGTGTGTTCAACATTATATTTACCAAGGTTCAACTTATAGAGCTGGATGGGAGATCAACTAAATAAAAAATAATTTTTTTTTACTTATTATAAACCATTAATTGGGAATTTTTAGGTCCAATTTGTATCCAGTTTTCATGGGTCAACATAACCCCAAATAAGTAATAAATTGCAAGGGTCAGACTAAATGAGTAAGGTTTATTTTGAATTGTAAATGTGTCCATACATTATAGGCAATTTAAAAAATGTTACAATAGGGAGTCACATCTAAAGATGGCAATGACATTTCTAACTGGATGTGAATCCATATAATTGCTCACCATGAAGGCAGGTTCTGATAGTGTGCTGCCCGATACCCAATGTTGAGGTAGCAGATTGCCTCCCTTGGCATTCCCACACTCCGGTACAACTGGCACAGGTGGTACACAGACTGCAGGAACTCGTACAGGTAAATCCAGGCGTCTGGAACAGGGAAACAGTCACGGAAATAAGCAGCTCCGTACATCAAGCCATGAAAAAAAACCTTTGGTCACTTAGTTTCATTAGTTTATTTTTATTTATTTTAATTTGATATCTTCAAAAGCCAAAGGCATATTTAAATGTTCTCAAGTTCATTTCCTGGGTAGAACCAGTACTTGGTGTCTTTGGGGGAGATCCATAGAAGGCTCCCACAGTGGGTATAAAACCCATGACCTCCCGGTCGCTAGGTGGACACCATATCCACTACACAACAGGGACCTAACATTTGCTTGTGAATACTAAAGGACACACAACATTTTTTATTTTGAAACAGGCATGCATCTAGATGTGAAAAGAAATCTTCAAAATAAAAAGAAGAGTGACTGAAATGTAATCAAAGGCCATAATTTTACAAATTCTGGGGTTGTTTGGCTGATAAGAAAAAGTTCTCAAATAGTATTATGCTCCTAAACAATCTTCTAACGTTTTGGTCAGACGGCAGAAATGAAGACAAAAGAAAAAGGCTATATGACACTAGCATAAAACCAGAACAGCCTGCCTGTTCCTCGCAGTCTATTCAGGTTTGTGTTGTTTGCTGTTCATTAGTAACTCAGGGCTGGAATATGAAGCCTTCAAAACTTGAAGCTAGAAAGAAGATTATTTTTTAAAGTTTCTAAAGGACTTAAGACATGTCAAATTGTGTATCTCATTGGTAAAGGATTAAATAAGTTTTTGACCAACCAACAACATTTAAATTAATTTAGACTATAGGATAACTATTGAAATAATACCTATCTGACTCATGCCTTTCTGGTAAATGAGCACGTAATTGAGCACAGAGATGTGACAATGCACAGCGTCGTAGGCTAGAGTAAGCAGGTGGTACTTGCTGGGCACCTCCCAGTCTCGTCTGTCAGACACACACAGACACACGGACATTAGCCGGTTAGCAATTCCCTCGTAAAGCAGGTGGGACACATTGTTGGATTTCTCTCGGCTCAGGATCTTTGTAAGGGTCTTCACTGCACTCTCCTTCTGGATAGGAAATATGGATGACTGTTTCATGTTTGATTAACATTTGATAGTTCACTTTATTACTATTATGCTCTATGTTTCTTAAAAATATGCAGGTACAATCTAAATGTACAGTCACTATTTTTCATTTGAATAAAGCTGGATTCATTTTTGTTTGCGTGGACATAAAATTTCATAGAATTGAAGGACACTACAGCAATTAACAAGGGACAAAATTGTCACAAAACCAGGTTATCAATTTGAAAAAAAAAAGTCTGATAAAGGGAGACAATTCAAATTGTGAAATGTTACTGATTGTTCCTAGTTACCCCCCTTATGTCAGATTCAATCTATTTTTAGTCGTGGCAACCTTGATTTCAATTTGAAAAAAAAAGTCTGATAAAGGGAGAAAATTCAAAATGTGCATTGTTACTGATTGTTTCTAGTTACCCCCCTTGTGTCAAATTCAATCTTTTTTTTAGTCGTGAGGACCTTGACCTTGGAGATATTGACATAATTCTTTCACATGACACACCATCCAATGATTGTGAACAAATGTACCGAGTAATTTTAAAATCTCCCAATGAATGACATAGTTATGGCGCGGACAAGATCATTTATGGCCATTTTTTACCTTTGAAGTTCAAGTGTCACATCGCATGACACAACGTCCATGATGGTGAACAAATGTGCCAAATGATTTTAAAATCTCACAATGAACGACATAGTTATGGCCCTGACAAGCTTGTTCCGCCCGCCCGGCAGCTCGCCCGCTGACATTTGCCAATCTAATAATCAGTTTATTCCTTCGGAAAACCTGGTTAAAAAATATCATAAGACTACCCCTAATGAGAAAGGAGGTCGCCAGCAAAAAACATATTGGCTTTGGGAAACCATGCTTTTATTAAACAACATCATCACAAGGCTACAAATTCAACCATCGTTCACTGTATACCTTGTCCATGTAAATCTGCAGGTAAGCCGTCATCAAGGTGATGTACGTATCCGTGGAAACCAGAGACTTGATGGCAGTCTCAGCGTCGCTATAGCGGCCCATAGCAACAAGGGCATGCACCATCTCCGTGACGATCATGGTCTTCTTGTTCTGCAGCTGGACTTCAGGAAGTTTCTTGTCCACCACAAGTGTGCAAACAACTTTCTGAGCAAGGGTGAGAGCGCGCAGGGCAAGTTTAGGCTAAAATGAAATACAAATATACAACACAAATGTTTTACAGTTGTAATGTTTGTTACAATTTTTACTGTATTTACATACATAAAGCAGCGCAGAAATATATTAAATAATGAGCAGTAAACTTCAAACTTTGATTTAAAGAAAATTCAGATAAGACTAAGTAAAATACTTTAGTCAATGATTACCTTGGCAACAGGACTGGTTATGCAAAAAAAGAACAAGTTAAACAAAATGACAGGCAGTGTTTCATTTTGCAGTGCATCCTGAGTTCTACACTTGTACAATTGGCTGGGTACTTATTGCAATTTTAAGATATTTCATTTTTACACTTTGGAATTCATTGATTTATGTATGTAGGGGAAAAAGGACACATTGATTGCAAAATGAAAATGAAACACTTTACATGTGTTTGCCTTTAAAATCAATTAATACTGATATAATTATATTCTCTTGAAATGCAATCTTTGAAGCATCCTTTCTAGGGTGCATAAAAATTTAAGAAAGAGAAAATTTAATTTCTAAGTATGATAATGAAAGAAATTGAAACTACAAAACTCTTAAGCTAAATCATATTTTATTGTATGGTGGCAATGCATTTTAACAAACACGAGAAATGGATTTAAACATGATGATTGAAAGGTGAGGCAAACAGCCAAGTCCAATTGCTATATTGAACCAACAAACCTTGAATTATTGAGTTAATGGAATTTACCATACCCAACACACACATACACACACACATCAATTGGAATTAACAATATGACATTTCTTTAAAAAAAACACTAAAGCATGTCACAATTGTGATAAATATCCCTCCCCAACCAAGTATAAAAAAAAATCCAAATTTAAAAATGGGTTTGAGTTCATCCATTTTTAACACAAAATCAATAAAAATGGCACATACACAAGTTCATTTTATAAGAAACGATGCATGCAAGTTTGAATGTTGTATGCTGAAAAGTGCAGGAGTAATTAGTCTGACAAATTGTCTCTACAAACTGACCGACTGACATTTAAAAAAAAGAAAAGAGTCCAGTATACCCCAACCCTAAATCATCTTTATTGCAGGTTATACGAGTTAACACACAAAACCATTGGTACCTGTAGCATGATGTTGAGGCGAACACCACACTGGATCATGATGTCACAATGGGCGGCTGGCGGAATCAACGAGTTGAAGTCAGTCATGGCTGTATCTGCAGGCACTGTAACATTTCCTAAATAGTAATGTTGTAGAACCTTCACATTAGGTCACACAAGAAGGTTTGTATCAGATGACTTTATTAGGCAACACACAGAAAGAATGGAATTGCACTAAAAAACATGATAAAAAGAATGCAAAATAGCTAATAATTAAAATAAACAAGTCCAAAGAGAAATAATGTTATTTTCAAATCCATGCAGCCACTACATTAAAAGACACTGCCAAAAAAACACTCAATCGACAAAGAACAAAAGAAAACTAATGCATGTTATACCTTTCTGGTAGATCTCAGCCAGCCCTTTCTCCCATTGGTTGATGGCATGTTCCAGGCGGCTGATGTAGGTCATTTCTGGCTGGAGCTCACAGGTAGCTGTGGTAACATCCTGGAGTGCTCCTGAGGTCACATCCTTCTTGGTTGTACTCTCTTGAGCTACCTAGTAACACGGCAACAGCCTGTGATTTTGGAACCATCTCAGCGGAGGAAAATAATCTACATTAATAGCCCCACACTGACAGCGTTTCTATAAAATCTTTATTTTAAGCAGCGGGTAAGTTGGCATGGAAAGAAAGGATATCAGCTGAAAGGAGGATAAATCACAATCCTGACAGAGAAATGACCTTGACATTGTGTAAAGGCTGTGACAAAAGCATACACATTCATACATTTGTATAAGGGAAGGGAACAAATGTAGAGAATTCATGGTTTGTGCCAAAATTTAGAAAGTTTAACCGCTGGGACATTATCTGGGGCTTCATAAAAGAAAATAGTGCAAGCTTTAGCAATAACATTTTTAAATTTAAGTCAGCATCTACCATGTATATCATGGATTCTGGTCTGCATCAATTATCAGTTGTAATGGGGGTCCTTTGTTTATGACATGTTGATCTTTAGTTGTCATATTGGTTAACTCGTAACTTAACCCACACACCAGCCAGACTTGCAGTCAAGTTATCAATATCGTAAATAATTGTTCATAGATCGTTTATATACTGCACTCTCAAGGGATCTTGAAACTTGTCTCAACATGTCAAGTATAAAAAATATGCACATAAAAACAAAAGCATTAATGATTTTAAAATTGCTGCAAACAAACCGAAATATAAACATTCTAGCTTGAACACAATGAAGATTATTAAAACATAAATGCAAACACACTGACAACTTTCACCAGACCCACCTGCATACGTTCATAGTGGTCGATGAGGTACTTGAGATAGTAGCAATGTCCCTCGAATAGCAGGTGCTGGTCCTTAAAGAGCGCTAGGCACTCTTCAACCACGTCTTGTAGACTCCTGTGAAGGAAAAACCAACAACAACATTGAAACACCATTGTTTGTCCAATATCAAGCATTGAATAAATAACTACCATGGGCCCTGCTTTGGCCTTGGTTAATGATAACTGTGGTTGTCAAAAATTAACATGTACCAAACCTATTTCTAGATTTTTATCAATTAGCCGTATTCCCAAAGATAATTTTTATGGGGTTGAACACATGGTTATTGCTAATAAGCTCCTTTGAGTATTGCTGATTTGTTTGGGAAAATTTCTGATCATTGACCCCAAAATGTCTGCAACTTGTGTATAGATCTGTATGGACATTTCTGGGTTATATTATGCAGGGAACAATATTATACCATTGGCAAATGATGCTCTGTTGTTTCTTTTTATAATCTGTTCAACCATATTAAAGCTTTTAATTTAGAAAGCAAAATAAACTTCAATGACATTTTTTAACCTCATAATGATATTGTGATTTGTGTAGACCACATTTTGAGTTCGTTTTATTCATCTGATGGACATTGTGACAGTGGGCAATTTTCTAATGCGCATTGATTAAAAAACCTTTAGATTGGATTAATCCTTGGCATCGAAAAAACAAGTTTTCTGCAAATGTCAGCCTCCATAGGAAGTTCATACAGGTAAAGAAGGAGAACATTTTCTCAGACTTTTAACTGTTGTTAATTGAACAAATTCTCAAAAAAATTAAGATAGGCTTGGGTTATGGTATAAAATTAAATGTGTTTAAAAACATCAGAAAATTATATTTTAAAAGCTGCATCTTTCATTATAGGTGTATCATGATATGTTTCTCGTGTTATTAACTGTGTTCTTAGTATTGTTAACATTTATGTTTAAACAAGAGATGTGTTTGTCAGAAACACAATGCCCCCTTATGCGCCGCTTTTTTTTTTACCTTTGACCTTGAAGGATGACCTTGACCTTTCACCACTCAAAATGTGCAGCTAGATAAACATACATGCCAAATATCAAGGTGCTATTTTCAATATTGCAAAAGTTATTCAATATTGCAAAACTTTAACCTAAAACTTTAACCTAGGTTAAAGTTTTGGGACAGACAGACAGACAGACAGACAGACAGACAGACAGACAGACAGACAGACAGACAGACAGACAGACAGACAGACAGACAGACAGACAGACAGACAGAATGACAGACAGAATGACAGACAGGCCAAAAACAATATACCCCCGATCATACTATCCAGGGGCATAAAAAGTAAAGTTTGCCAGACATGAAATCCTTAACCTTGAAATGAAGTGAATCTCAAATAAAAATGTCATTTAGATTTCCCCCAAAGACAACCAGTACTGGTTCAAGTCAGTACTAGAGAGCGTTTCAATAATCCCTAAGCTTTTGATGCAATCGAGCTAAAATAAATAGGTATAAAACTACTCACTTGTCAGGCAGGGTGAGTCCGGTCATCATCATGCAGTTGACCAGCTCCATCAGTATTATGCCCCGCTGTTCTTTCTGTAGGTCACAATCTATCAATTTCACCAGGATATGGAATTCAACATCAAATCGTCTCCTAAAAAACGTGCAAAAACAAATTGTGATTACCTATAACAGTAAATCTTTGATGTGATATATCCACTTAGTTTGTTTATAAATGAAAGAACCATCCTGTAACCAGATTTTTATTCTATGCTGGTTTTAAACAGTTGCAAACATACCGTTATTACTTTTGAGTTTTCAGACACTTCAATATTTTGTGACAGAACATTTTGAGATACACAATATTCAAAAAATGCAGTGTATGAAAAATTCAAGACAATATGTAATTACACCTTATCTAATAATCTCGTGTATAATGACACCTGCCTGATGGCTTACATTTTATATGCTGTAGCAAGAACTTTATTTGCATTATCGATATAAATAAAATGTGAATTGGAATAATTGTGATTTTCTATTGTTTCAACGGGTCATTTGCATGGGCATAGGAATGTATGCTAACAAGCAAATTTGTGTAATTGATATCCCCACAAAACAAATTATGTTTATGGATAGGGGCAAATCCTTTGATGTAAGCATGATTAAAACTTAATATTTCAGTGAAGGGTATTTGTTTTTATGCGTTTAAATTTTGTAGCATATTTGAGATATAGTCCTGACAAATAACATACAAAAACAACCAAGGGCAATAACTCTTATTTAAGAAAGTGTGGGGTTATGGTTTTTCTGCAAGGCTGTTCTCCTCATTGATATCATTATACCCATGAAACTTTATGTTGAAATCTTAAATGGATTATGAAATGTAGCCCTGAAAGGTTAATCATATGAAATCAACAAAGGACAATAACTCTTATTAAAGAAAGAGCAGGGTTATGGTTGTTGTGCATGGCACTTCTTCTCATTTTTATTGATATCAATACACTTATGAAATTTTATGATGATGTCTTATATAGTTTCTGAGATATACCCCAGAAAAGTTTGTGACAGACAGAAAGAAGGACTGACAAACAATGCAAATTCTATGTCCCTCGCCTTTGGCAGTGGATAATTACATATATTAAGAAGGGCTCACTCTGCCAGTACCCTAGTGAGGCAATGGCTTCAAAATTGAATATCTGACATAACAAAAAAACCATTGTATTTGTATACAGCAATTAAGCTATAAAATGTATGAAAGTTGATCAAAAGATGAGCAATATGACATATAGTAAAACAGTTTGGCAAAGCTGCAGACCAAGCCTCAATTGTTTATTTAAAAGTAAACCATATTATGATTATAAAGCTACTTATTGTACTTTATGTATTCACGTACTTGTAAAAGTAATAATGTAGTCAATAACATTAATGTAGAGTTAATTAAATGAATTTTATTCATAAAATATTAGTACTATTAGTACTAATCATTCAAATACAAAACTGTATAACATTAATGTGATTGACTATATTAATAAGGTTGGAATAACCGACATATAGTTGTTTTACATCATGAAAAAGTTCCATCAACTTTTTGGGGCAAGTGAAACCTCTGGCACTGCCATCGCTAGGCAACATACTTAGAGAAAATCTTCCAGCACTGGTACTCAGCCAACAGCATGTCTGGGTATGTCAGGTGGGGAACCGTCCTCCCAGACTCCTTCACTACACATGCTAACGTCCTTAAAAAATAACTTTGAAATAAAATTTTTATTTATCATTTGGCAGGTATAGAAATCATCTCTCTTTAAAGCTTATTACTTTATAAGTAAGGGGGGGGGGGGGGGGGGGGGGAGGTCAAACATGACCAAGTCAGACATCATTGTGGTTTATCAAGGAGATCATAGCCAGAGTTCATCATGTATCTATGGACATCACAGGTATGTAATGAACACTACTATTAACAAATAAGTACACGAAAGAAATGATAATTATATAATTAAAAAAAACTTTGACAAATCAATCATTTGAGTTATAAATAATCAAAATAATAAATCTTTACAGTAACTGTGAAAAGAACTTCAATTCTTGGTAAGGAAATATATAATATGAGATTTATACTTATATAAATTACTTCCCTTGAAAATAATTGTCTTTAACAAATCTCTATTTTTAGTAGCAAATAATTAAAAGCCACTACTGTGACTGTAGATTCACCACTCAAAATGTGCAGCTCCATGAGATACACATGCATGCCAAATATATAAAATGGCTATGTTCAATATTGAATAATTATCTCCCTTTAAAGCTTATTACTTCCCTTAAATGTGTATTTTTTACCGTAGACCTTAAAGGATGACCTTGACGTTGACCTTTTACCACAATGTGTTTGTCAGAAACACAATGCCGCCAACTGCGCCGCTTTGATTTATTTAACAAAAATATATATGTGGGCAGGTCAGATAACTATGTCCATTTAAAGCTTATTACTTCCCTTGACTTTGTTTTTTTCGAACCTAGACCTTGAAGGATGATGTTCACCTTAAAATTTACCACTCAAAATGTGCAGCTCCATGAGATACACATGCATGCCAAATATATAAAATGGCTATGTTCAATATTGAATAATTATCTCCCTTTAAAGCTTATTACTTCCCTTAAATGTGTATTTTTTACCGTAGACCTTAAAGGATGACCTTGACGTTGACCTTTTACCACAATGTGTTTGTCAGAAACACAATGCCGCCAACTGCGCCGCTTTGATTTATTTAACAAAAATATATATGTGGGCAGGTCAGATAACTATGTCCATTTAAAGCTTATTACTTCCCTTGACTTTGTTTTTTTCGAACCTAGATCTTGAAGGATGATGTTCACCTTAAAATTTACCACTCAAAATGTGCAGCTCCATGAGATACACATGCATGCCAAATATCAAGTTGCTATCTTCAATATTCAAAAAGTTATAGCCAATGTTAAGGTTTTAGCACCACGCCTACGGCTGACGGACGAGCTGGCTATGACAATAGCTTGGGTTTTCTCTGAAAACAGCCGAGCTAACAATGAAATTGCATATAAATCCCACCATATTGCTAGCTGGATACATAACGCTTTTCAAGGTGTTGTGCGCGCATCGGGCAATGTTCAGATTAAGAAATAACAGCAAACAGACTAGTGAATTCAAATTTAGATTTAATGCAACATGTTCACTTTTTTTCCTGAAAACAGGGGGATAGTGGAAGTAAATAAATGTTAACAATAAACCTGCTTTTTCTTTTATTTGAATAGTCAGAATCACTTATTCAATTTTTCTTGGCTATTATGTTTTCATATGCAGTTAAGAAGAAGAACCAACGGTCAATTCAGGGCTTAACATTAACCTAAAAACCAACTTGCCAAAGTACTTAGAAAATCTACTTGCCCTGAACGTTAAGCCACTTGCCCAAACATTAAATATCACATTAACTGTAAACCTCATATTTTTTTATAAAAACCAAACAATCAAGCTCACGTGATGAACTTTTTTCATGCGTTTTTATAGATTCAAGGCGAAAAGTAGTGCACCCAGAAATGAACGATGAGCTCTTGTCATCACTGTACTGATCACAGGGTTTGCAAAACATTGCTTCTAACGATTCATCATATTTCAACCATTCAAAATCACTTTTCCATTTTGGTAAAAAGTTGCGTTTTCGCTTCAATTCGTATTTTTTTGGCACTTTCTAATGATTTTCTGTGCATTTTTCAGACTTACAGTTACTTGTAAAGCCAAAGCTAAATAAACTAGACATTTCTCGTCTGCTAGCAGTACTGTAAACAACATGTGAACCTTAACAAAAATGTCATCTCAATTGACGTAAAGCAAAAGATTGTTGAAAATGAATGTTGCAAGATATGAAATATATATATACAAAAGCTATTTGTTGGAATTTTTATAAAATTTAATAATTTGAGTAGTTTTCTTCGTGACTGAAAACACCAACGATATTATTTGTAACAGAGTAGTAATGAAAAAGATAAACTCAATAGCATTTGAAAGCCGATGTTTGGAATCGCAAGCCATTTACAGCGTTTCTAAAAATAAGTTTGGAAATGCCTACACACCATGCGTAGTTTGTTCGGACTTTCGCAAACAACAATCGCCGAGGTAAAATCGTGCACAAGTCAAATCGTTTGCGATTATTTGTACTTTTAAACCACAGAAACACACATTTTTCTTTGTTCTTTTTTTCGCACTTGCCCCGGCGGACAACTAGATTATAAAATAACTTGCCCGGACCCAACTTTTACTTGCCAGGGGCAATCGGACAACCGTTAATGTTGAGCCCTGCAATTGCATTATATGCCTTAAAGCATCTGTTAAATTATAACTACTTTTAATAACTCACAGTTTTTACTTACATTGTCTGAAAGATGTCTTGTTGTGCCCCAATGGCCTCACGTTTAAGCTTCGCCCAGGCCATAGCAATTGGATGCAAGAACGAGGGGTCCTCCGCCAGTCCCCTCACCACAGCAGCGGTACCCAGCATGAAACTGTGCCCATGCTGGTGAGACTCAATATGGAGGTCGTACACTTCAACTTTCTTTTGAGAAAACAGATATGTGCTATTATAAACCCTTTCCCGCTCAAATAGCACACTTTAACCCCTTTGCAGTCTCTTAGAAAATCAACTTAAATTTAGAACCTTTTCCAATAGATTCAAGTGTTAAAGGCATTATTTCTAACACTAAGATACTGATGAGCAGCAAACAGCATAAGACCTGAAATGCCGCGAGTTACCCGAAGGCTGTTCTGGTTTGATGCTGGTTGCACAAAGGCATTTCCACTTTGCTTTAGAGTCAGAGTGTGAAAGTCTTAATTGATTAAAAATGAGCTGTTAGAACTTATTTTAAACCTTTAACATGAAACAACAAACTCTGTAATTAAAAGAGTAAACAATGCAACAGCGCTTCCGTTAGTGGACGTCCGGGCATAAATTACGCCCGAAAACGGCAGTCGTACGTCCATTATGCAAATGGTGGAAGTCCCTTGGACGTCCGATAATCCGCATGTGCACTATTTTCTAATACACAACACATACAAATGTCAACAGTTAATCGGGTTATTCAGACCATTAACTCCGCATAAGAGCTACTGTTTTCAATGAATTTCTCAGCGAGTGGCCAATATTGATTTTTCCAGCTGTCAATCAAAGTCTTCTTGGTAAGCGCATCAGCCAATCGGCGCTCAGGCAGTCGAATACATGCTCACCCCACGTGAAGCTGTATACAATAATATTAGCGACCTCTGCGTTACAAAGTTTTTATTCGGCAATCAAATATTTTAGCCCACGCTTTCCCGAGGAAGAATGACGTTATGTTGTACATGAAGTTTAATTTTCGCATGATTTTCACCTGTACACGAAATACACAAGATATGTTTATTTGTTGCAAGAATTTTCGTAACTTTCTGTGAATAATAAAATCTGGAAATGATTTTGGATAACACATTTGATTATATGCATTTGAAAATGAGCAGTCTGCAAAATAAACCCATCGCCTGATTGCCAACGCGATGAAATCTTGGCTCTGGCAATAGAAAAATTGTCTATCGATCGCCTGATTTGTGATAAAAAAATCTGAAAATACAGTTTGGAAATGATCTAACATGTAATCAATGCACGAAAATTCGTTCGCGTGCGCGATCATTTGCGAAGGAATTCAATAGTCAGCATTCCGGAAATTTTTGCTCGTTATCAATTTTCTGCGGTTTTTTATTTATTTATTTCCAATTTTTTAGCAGATGGTACTGACATGAACTGCAACTGACGAAATATCTCCGCTAGTTTCCAAAAATCTTAAAAGTCAAATGTCGGCCATCTTGAAATATTTTAAGAATGGATAAGCAAAGTAAAGTAGTGCAATAGCATATTGTAAAGCAATATGTTAACCAAATTATATATTGATTACGTATTAAATGAGTAGTTGGTTTTTATTTTCTGCAGTCAAACGATATGCACAGATTAATTCATGTGCAAAACACGTACATTTTTTCGGACAGTCGTTTTCGGATACAGTATTTGTCGTCGATCATAATTTACATGTAACATTTTAAATTCAGTCGTTGATTTGTCATAATTACTAAATATGAACAATGCTGTATGCTCTTAAATCGCGCACATGATTAACGCATGTTCAATGGGCATTCCCCCATCCCTCAAGTCAACTTGCGTAAAATGGCGGACGTTTGCAGAAGTCAATATTGTCCGTATTTTGATTTTTGAAAAAAGAAATCATAATAATACTTGAGTATCGGGTATTAGATAGAGTTGGAACATGAACGTATATTAAAATTCTAAAATAAAATCGGGACTTCAAAATTTATGTCTGGGACGTCCAAAATTTTAGGCTTGAAAGTCAGGACTTCCAACTTTTAAAAGCTAACGGAAGCGCTGATGCAATAATTAATTAAAAGATGTCAGAATAAATCAAAGGCTTATTATCAACTTTATAACCATGTTTAAACAAATTCAAAGACTGTAATGTGTATGAAAACCACTTTCTTACAAATCTTTTCAATTATGTGAATGATACCAGGAACCTCTGAAATATGAAGTTAGCTTTGTAGTAAACTTCTTCATAGCCCCATGGTGTGAAAAAAAAACACAATGCAACCTATTATTATATCAAAACAAGGCTATTGTCAAGCAATATGATCCCCTACCGGCTCAACCATTGTCAGAAATTCCACCATTTTTAGAAATTATTCTTTTTGGGTTGCCATAACAACCACAATTTTTTGACATAGGAACAAAATGAAATGACGTGCATAATGTCCATATTACCATCTATCCATGTTGCAAGTTTCATGAAAAAATATTTTAAGAAATTTTAAAGTTAACGCAGGATCCAGAAAACCACCATTTCAACAGTATTTCTAGTCTATTTGTTGCCATAGCAACCAGAATTTTTGACGTAGGAACAAAATGAAATGATGTGCACAATGTCCATATTGCCATCTATCCATGTTTCAAGTTTTATGAAAAAATATTAAGAACTTTTAAAGTTATCACAGGATCCAGAAAAGTGTGACAGACAGACTCACAGACTCAGGGACAGACAGACGCACAGAGCGCAAACCATAAGTCCCCTGGCCTCCGGTGAAACCAGTAAGGGACAATAACCAATAAGAATTCAAACTTTGCCCATGGGGTAAAAGAAGGCTATGTGGTTTTTGCTTAGAGAATGGCGCCATATTCAGACCACTAAATGCCTTGAGAAAAATGTCTGGGTACCTGTCCCCCAATGGGCAGGAGGTCAAAGGTGGCCTTGGTGATTGCGTGCAGATGGGAGTACAGGGCCTTGGAGCGCAGTGTCCTCATAGCTGGCAGCAGCAGACTGTCCACTAAAAAATATATATAGGGAGAGACTTGCATGAATAAAGTAGTTATAGATGCTTAATGACATGAATACAGTATTTGAAGATATTAAATGGCATGAATAAAGTATTTGAAGATATTAAATGGCATGAATAAAGTATTTGAAGATATTAAATGGCATGAATAAAGTATTTAGAAATGTTAAATGACATGAATACGGTATTTGAAGATGTTAAATGGCATGAATACAGTTTTAGAAGATGTTAAATGACATGATTAAAGTCTTTGAAGATGTTAAATAAAACGAAAAAGTATTTGAAGATGTTGAATGGCATGAATAAAGTATCTGATGATGTAAAATGGCATAAATCAAGTATTTGAAGATGTTAAATGGCATGAATAAAGTATTTGAATATGTTGAATGACATGAATAAAGTATCTGACGATGTTAAATGGCAACAATAAAGTATTTGAAGATGTAAAATGGAATGAATACAGTATTTGAAGATGTTGAATGGCATGATTAAAGTATTAAATGTTTAATGACATGAATAAGACATTTGAAGATGTTAAATTGCATGAGTCAGGCAGTTGCAAATGCTCAAAAACAAAATGTAAGGGATTTCTAAGAACAACTTTGCTGATTGTTGGTGTGGACAACAGTGCTTTCCACAAGATTTTTGTCAGGCGCCCCGGGGCTGATAGTGGTTGGGGAGGGGTGTCTCCTCCCGCCGTAGATTTAAAAAAAAATTAACGTGTCAATTCACGTTCTGTGGTGCGTTATAACTCAAAGAAAAACAGCGTCAAAAGAAGTCATTTGGTGCGCTATGGCTCTTCAAGAAAATCCCCCAGTCATTAAAAAATATATATAATTTTTTTAATTGTTTAATTGTTTTAAAACTTTCCCACACAGATAGTAAAATTTTGACTCAAACAATTCCCCAATACATCCGTTTCAACCCGACTCTATTACTGTATACTAACTACTTTTCAAATTTCTATTTATTACCCGATTATCCCATTTACTCCGTTTTTATAAATCACTTTCTGGTAAATATTTACGATAAAATCTCTCAATTATTTCTTTAACACAAACCTTGCCGTTTTTCTATAGTATCAAATAAAAAAATTTAAGTGACTATTTATAGATTTGATAAAATATTGCCTCTGAACATGCGTCAATCCCCTGACCTGTTGTGTGCTTGTTAACACGCTCAATACACACACGCTTTTCTATGCAAATGACACAACATTGTTTATGCTGCATAACTTTTGCGCTCTTTTTAATTGAGAGAAAGATTCGACACAAAATAAATTTGCACTGCTAATTTGAAGCAAAAATATTTAACGTTGCAGTAAAATTTACATTTGGAAGCGTGTTTCGGATTAAAAACGGGTTAACATCGACTTACAGGAATGAGTTTCGGATAACAAAATTAAATATTCCCATTTGAGATTTCAGCAAATAATAACAGTTGCGTTATGAATTCAACGATAATTTTTTTAAACACTTTACGTGTGGAATTAATGTTTTGACGGAATTATGCATGAAATACACGTGTCCACAAGGATTACGTCCGGTTGCCATCATCAGTCTTCTAGCTATCGATTATCGGACGAAACATTTACAAGTTTGCGTAATTAATTCAACGAAAATTTGTAAAAGCGCATTACGTGTCGAATAAATGTAAGAAAAACGAGGTGAATCATTTCTTTAAATGGACATGATGAAATATACATGTACTGGAATTGTTATCACATAATTGTAAACGGGAGTCATTTGCACAACTTACTCGATATAAGTATTAAGTAATTAATTGTTTACCACTTGCAATTAATTTCTCGTATTAATTAGAGTCATAGGTAACACTTGTTTACAGTAAAAAGGTGTGGTGATGATGACCGAAACCGTCTTTAATGTACTGTACTGTACTAATTACCAATTTTATATTACGTATATTACGTAAATGGTACAACTTCTTGCTAATCAAGCTGCGATAAACTCTTACTTCATGCCCGATGTCAATCAAAAATAATGGTTGATAGTTAACCCCGCCCTCATAAGCATTCGTGTAACCGATTGGACGATGAACATCACAGTTTGACGACTGGAAAGTTACCAGATACATCCTTGTCAGCATTTAAATGACTAAGTAATGTGGCTAGAATAATCGATACGCGCTTCGTGCTATTCTCTTATCAGTGGATAATCCATTACCCTATGTGGTGTTTATGGCGATTACTTGTGAAAGTAGGTACCGAGTGCTTTTTTAAAACAGGGAATATTGATACACTGATAGAGAAACCTTGATTTGACGATCTACACTTTCTTTTACTGAAAAATACACTTATCTGAAAATTTCAAGTGCCCCGGGGACTCTGATTTCGAAATTCAAGCGCCCCGGCGAGGGATCGTTAAATGGCCTATGGAAAGCCTTGGACAATGGTTGACGATCAGTGAAATCAATGTCTATTTTGAAGGTTCTTCTCCACTTCTCTTCCGACATGCAAAATAAAAATTTGAAGACTACTAAATGGCTCCCAAGGGGCCACCGTAGTAAATCATATTGGCATTATGTTTACCGCACTCATTCATGCTCAACATTGTCATGTCATGTAAGACAGTGTCACTGAGATGTTTATCCTTCTTTATAAAGTACCCATAACAGGTACTTCCCAATTGATGAAAAACTAACAAAATTCCCAATTAACATCTGCACACTTCCCCAAAAGAAGGAAAATTACGTCAATGTTGTTCCAAAAGTGGATTACACATATCTGCAAGTGAACAAACAAGAGCACCGCATAACGGGTGCCATGCTTGGCTACAGGTGCAGTTTTGAATAAATGAAAGCTTTCAGATCTTTAAAAAAAAAATAAAGGTCACAGTGACCTTGACCTTTGACCTAGTGACCAAAAAATGGGTGTGGCGTGTAGAACTCATCAAGGTGCATCTACATATTTAGTTTCAAAGTTGTAGGTGGAAGCAATTTGATTTAAGAGCCAATGTTCCAAACCGTAACAAAATGTTAAGGTTTTAGCACGATGAGGATGGCAAATGTCGGACGACGAGCTGGCTATGACAATACCTAGGGTTTTCTCTGAAAACGCTGAGCTAATAAAATGAGCAATCACACTTAACATTTCAAGCAAAAATGCAAGAACATGAATATTTGAATTGGTTAGGTGCAATTTGTATCAAGCAATTCAAAAGACTCTAAATTCCTAATCTGAAGATTTCATAAAACTTTACCGATTTCGGGGTTTAAGCACTAATTTTTCCTAGTGTAATAAAGTCTTAAATAAGCACATTGTTAACATGAAAACAGCTAAGAGAATTCGAAAATAATATGTTTTGCATCAATTTGAACACAACTTTTAAAATTACATACATAAGAAGGCTGCGTAGCTTTTGGTGGTCTCTTTTAGCATGGGTACAGCTTGTGTCTCCTTCAAGGTAGTAATGTAGTCCTCAGAAGCCGCTATAAGGTCTTTTGCAGCCTGGCTTTCCTCTTCTGTAATATTTAAAGGGACTGTCAACCATGACGACGTAGAAAAGAAAAGTGGTAAAATACCGTTTTTTTATAGTTATTAGTTTATATTGATTAAAATATCACGACTGGTATATTACATGACATGAAAAAGGTTGTTAAGTTTTCATATTTTGAGTATACTTGGTAATAAATTTTACTGGGTATGTCTACCAGGTAACAGGCTGTCAAGTGACCTTTTTTCAAAAAGTAGGAAAAAATAGGAACTACTTTTGCAAGAAAAGTAGGAAAAAAGTAGGAACTTTTCCCTCAAAAGTAGGAATACATAATACTTATTTTTTAGACACAGGTCCAGGAAACATAGCTTGAAACAGAGCAGGAGTGCCATCACATGTTCTGTATGGATACCCACTTGAAGCTACCTTAAGGGCCCAGAAGATTTCAGCCTTTTGTACCTGTTCCTTGTGTGATGGATGTACTTGCATACAGATAGATTTATCCCCACAACCCTGAGAGCCGCTTGGCTTTTGGGCACTTCCAAACAAACGCTTTTGTGAATGATCATGCATGTATTTCATGTTTTCCTTGTGTTTTTATCCATCTGCATGACTTATAAGTTGATTAGCACCAGAATTACTACAAGATGGACTTCATTCAGACAGTACAATATCTTGCAAACTCATTGCCGGTATCTCTCTTGCACCATGATCCCAGTGTTTTTCCACTGTTGTCCAACTTCTCCATCCATGAAGGGTTAAACTTTGTTTTCCCACTAGGAATTTTAGCACTTATAGTGTATCTATGATAATTAAGTTTCAAGCAAAGCTACCCTGATAAAGAAGTATACATGTAATTACATGCTGTTCATTTTGGTGTATCATCAAATAAGTGGTTAGAGGTCTTCTGTGTATCGATATAAAAATGGTAATTATATTGTGCATGTTATATCCTTAAGCAGAAGACCAAATTTATTTAGTGATACAACAACTTGTTGAACAAGATTAATACTTGTATATAAAGCAGTGTAAATGCTCTGCTACAGCTACATTGTGAAACCTTTAAATTGACAATAGGGTGCAGTTATAATGACTTAAGTTACATTCAAAATGACTGGTCATTGCAGAGCAGATTATGCAACTGGAGATAGGACCTTATCACCTGACATCTTTTATGACAGCATTGATTGGGCAATGAAACAGTTGCACTACATTGTTTATTCCACTTTCAAATAATGGCTTTTACATTATTGATGACTTTGCGGGAGTGTAATAATGCCGTTTAATAATTTTAATACTTCGCTTTAACACCTTGAAGTTATGGCATCATTAGACAAGAATTGTGTTTGTCCGAAACACAATGCCAACTATTGCGCAGCTTTGAAATAAAATTTCAATATATCATTTGGCAGGTTTAGAAATTATCTCCCTTTTAAAGCTTATTACTTCCCTTGGATTGTATTTTTTAACTTTTGACCTTGAAGGATGACCTTCACCTTTCACCACTCAAAATGTGCAGCTTCATGAGATACACATGCATGCCAAATATCAAGTTGCTATCTTCAATATTGCAAAAGTTATGGCCCATATTAAAGTTTTCGGACGGACACACACATACAGACAGACAGACAAACGGACTGACAGTACAACTGCAATATGCCACCCTACCGGTAGCATAAAAATGTATCAGGGCATTTAGGCTCTGTGCATTTATCTTTAATTACTAAACATGATGTACCTATGATATCAATAGAACATCATATCCGTTGTCATGTAATACAGAATTTATTACGTTATATTTGTAAATGATGAAAACTCGGCAAAGCATCAGTTTTAACTTTTTTCCAATAACTTGTGTAATAAATTCCATATTACATAACCACTCATACAATACATGTATCTCTATATCTCTACATTCCAAACAGCAATATCATGTAAACATGCATAAGGTTTGGTCAAATTGTTGTCAATGGAAACAAAATAAAACTGGAATAAACAATGGGTTCCCTCAGCTCTTGCATCACTGGGAACTGTGTAAGGTAGTGAAGTCTGCAGTGTACAAATGCTAAGGAAGTAAACAAGGCACTATTGTTACTTCAAAAAAAAACTTGTCAATAATTTTTAAAGTTACATAAGAAATAAATATTTATGCTCCTGAAGAGGTGCTAGCAGACAGTCAGCATGGGTTGTCAGGTCTCATCTAGATGAATGCACATTAACAGGGATACAGTCATGCCATAGATTCATTCATCCTGCAAGTTTACTAAATAAACTCTTTAAAAAAAATAATTCTCCATTGAAAATGAAAAAGTAGGAATAGTAGGAAGATTTGGTAAAAAAATAGGAAAAAGTAGGATCCTGATGAAAAAGTAGGAAATAGTAGGAAAAAGTATGACCGCTTGACTGCCTGACTGGTAACTACCAGTTAACTATAAATAACGCCAGTAGATTTTTCATCATCGTCACGTGGTAAACCCAGGAATTCTAATTGAGCAATTGTATATATCCAATGAAGAAAATGATCAATCTACTAGCGTTATTTATAGTGTGTATATCGTTATGTCACCTATTTTTGCGATGTACTTTCGATTTCACATCGCAAACTTTTATTACCAAATATACTGAAAATATGAACTTTTTTCAAGTAATGTAATATACCAGTTGTGATATTTTAATCAATATAAACTAATAATTGTAAAAAAAATATGGTATTTAGAAATATTATTTTTTCGTCAATCGTGGTTGACAGTCCCTTTAAGATGCTTCGTTTAATGTACATGAGCCTCTGTGATTTGGAAAACAGAGCTTAATGCGAGTGCACAAAGTGTTGTCCCAGATTAGCCTGCGTAGTCCTCACAGGTTCATCAGAGATGACACTTTCTATAGAGACTAGATATAGGTTTAGAGGAGTTTACAGTGGGTTTTTATGGCAATTCGGAGCCGATATTCGGCCTCATTCCCCTAAAAAAAGAGCATATATTTTCCCCCCATTTAAAAAAAAAAATTCCTGCCAGAAGTTTAAAAAAAAAAATTTTTTTTTTTTTAGAAAGAACTGTCTCATAATCATGATAAATATATCTCAACTATATTTCATAAACAACTAACAAAGTGTATAACTATAATTTATATTATTTTGAATTATTATAAACAGTTGTATTAAATAGTTTTTCCCAAATCAGTGGACTTTTTACATTCATTGCATTTTTCTCCCAAAATGGCAAAGAAAAGGACTGATGTATCTATATTGTGTCAATATTTGTTGATGAAATTATTTCAATTTTGTCATTTTATTGATAAAAAATACTCAAATTTGCCATTTTATCGATTTAAAAGATCCCAATTAGACTCAAAATGACTAAAAAAACTGAGACTGTGCATGAAGGCTGAACTGTCTAAAACTTATGTTGAAAAAATCATTGATATATATTTTAATATTAAGAAAAAAGACAAAGTCATTCAGCTGTGAATATTATATTCATACAAACATGTGTATTAATATAATAACAAGGACTGTTTGTAAAACATGCATGCCCCCCATATGGGCTCTCCGTTGTAGTGACAGCCATTGTGTGAATATGCTTTTGTCACTGTGACCTTGACCTTTGACCTAGTGACCTGAAAATCAATAGGGGTCATCTGCCAGCCATTATCAATCTACCTATCAAGTTTCATGATCCTAGGCATAAGCGTTCTTGAGTTATCATCCCGAAACCATTTTACTATTTCGGGTCACTGTGACCTTGACCTTTGACCTAGTGACCTAAACTACCCAAAGCAGGGGGAATTTTCGCGGTGTTTCCCTTTTGGGGGGGATTTTTTACTTACTCTCTAATTATAACATTTGTACATGTTTGCACTATATTCATTGCTTTTTTCATAATAGTATGTTTGACAAGATTAAATTAAAACAGAATTGAGATATAATAATCAAGAGACGTATCTATCTTTATTTTTTATTTTTATTTTAGGGGGAATTTTTCCCCCAGAAAGGGGAAAAAAGTATACTTTTCAGGGGGGGGGGGGGGGGGATGTGTCCAAATTTCGGCCGTGGATTTGACAAATTGAGGGCCCTGGTACCTATGAAGTTTCATGATCCTAGGCCCAAGCATTCTTGAGTTATCATCCGGAAACCACCTGGTGGTCGGACCGACCGACAGACATGTGCAAAGCAATGTACCCCCTCTTCTTCGAAGGGGGGCATAAATATCATGACATACAAACAAGTGCATTTTAAATTTTCCCCTTTTCCTAAAAAACGACGCATTTTTTCCCCTTTGGACGGGCCCTGCCACCATTCCACTGTAAGTTTAAAAAACACTGATCCTAGACTTACTTTACACAAACAATACAATCAAAGTGTCATGCCTGATTATTATTAACCTGCAACACATGTTAATCTGGGAAAACACTTAACGCAAATGCATTTAGCCCCACTGTCCCAAGACCTCCTTTTTCAAGAAGTTGTGATACCAAACTCAACACACATGAATTAAGCCAATTTTACCATAGTTTTCATAGATTGCACTAAAAGCTAAATTATTCAAAATAGCAAATGGAATATTTTACCTTGCTTAACGTTCATTAAAAAAAAAAAAACGAAAAAACTTTCTACAACTGAGTTTGTTTATGTGAATTTTGGATTTTACAAATGTTCTAACAAATTATGCAAAAAGTAAGTTCCATAATTATAAACATATTTTTTAGTTCTGGAAAAAATGTTATTAATGAACCAATTTCAAAGTGCAGTAAATCAACATTGAAATAGACTTTTAATGTGGATATTCAATAGGAGTTCAATAAATAATGTTTGTCAGTAGAAAATGCAAAATGACAAGTCTTTAAAAAAATATTTTACTTGATGCCATCGTCGTCTCCTTGACAATATAGGCAGTCAACTGCAGTATTCTAGCGTAGACACGAAACTTCATGGTCGCAACTGTTGTCGCGTCATCTAAACTCATGCTTGATTCAGAGACAGGGTATGCTTTGGTCACCTTCTGGACTGATTGGAAGACTTTGCACAGGGATTGAGCAAACCATGTGTCTTTGCCCAGCCTGTTGCTGATGTTGGAACAAGCCTGAATCATCAATATGATGCAGTGAGAAAACTGCACATTCTCCACGTAATTGACATCGCTAGATTGTTCAAATGAGTCCAACTTGGAGCACAAAATTGAGGCCAGTTTTGCCCCTTCATTTAGATCCCTAGTGTCGCCTGCTGTCAGTTTGGTCAGAAAAACGGTCATGTCTATCACTTGTTCAAGACCTGCCATATATGTGAGTCCACTGAACAATCTCAGGCTGAACATTATCTCAGAGATTTTATGGAAATGGGACAATTTCAAACTTGCTTGAAGAAAGGAAACATGTACTTGTAACACCATTGTAGCTAATTGAGTCTTTACACTTTCCTTCTTATTGTCTTTATAAAGATTGTTCAAACAACGGGTACATTCTGTGAAGAGTTTGTAAAATGCTGTCAGAACGCTGTCATCATTTACATGTGGAAAGTCAGTGGCCGTACTTGCATAATGCTTGCAAGTGCATGACACGAATTCTGAAACCTTGGCCCACTTTTCAGGAAGTCTAAGTGCACACATTATTGATAGATGCCTTGCATGCAGGAGCTGGCAATATTCTTCCACTGAAAAAAAAATAAGGACACAATCATTTAAATTTTAAGATTAATAAAACAGTGTTGATGCTAAATCGACCCCACATGAGCAATATAAGGCATCAACTAACTTACCAATATAAAACATGTATAGGGTGTTACTATTTGTGAAAGAATAAACATTTTGAAATTTCTGATGGATAAGTGTTCAACAAGTAGTACTTGACATATCATCAAATGTTGTAATTTTGGACCTTTCTCTCATTTTGAAGGCAAAACAATTTAAAAAAGGTAAATGTAGACCTTTGACCCCACATAATAGCCTCGGGCATGGCTAAAGTCCGACTCTTAAACCCGGAAAACAACTACATCAAAAATGTTAACATCACTAAAGCAGTCAGAACCATTATCTACCTGTTTCTACAGTCTTGAAAATCCGTGTTGCCCCATTCCAGAAAGCGGCGTAGCAGTATTCAGCAACATACTTGCCCTTCTCTGACTTGGACAGGTCTAGGGACTCGTGACTCACCATTTGTAGCGCCAGGTCACATAGCTCCAGCTGCTGGCCGAAGTGCTCCTGAAAAAAAACACTCAGGGATTTTTTCACCAGCTTGGGAATGAGGCCTCGGCCCTTCAGTTTGGGAACATTTTCTTTGTTTTGACTAAAATTGGGAAATTAGTTTTGTTCTTTTTGCTATAAAAAATTCAAAATTGAAGAATATGTGTTTTCAATGTATATTTATTAATGTTCAATTTATAGAGATGAATAAGGAAAAATTAACTCCATGTTGTAATTATTAAAAAAAAGGTGGTCTTTTACCTTCAATTGAAAATTTAAGACACTCATTTTAGAAAATTACATTCTCTTTTAGATTTGGAATTGGGCTAAATTCTGCCCCCATATTGTACCAAAAATTACAATACCACTCTACAGTTTTAATCAAATAAAGCAATTAATTTTCCATAACCCCCTGTAGTGCTGCAACAATACGCCAAAAACCGTATTGCAATATATTGTCAGTTAAAAAACCCGTAGTGCAATATATCGCAATATATTGCTAACTTGTACCAAAATTATAACTTGCCAATTATCTGATAATCCCGAATATGCCAGTTTAAAAGCAAATTTTGGTAAATATTTACTATATGCCGGTAAATATGCTCAAGAATAACAAGACACACAATCATTCGCAACTTTTCTTATATATCAAATACATTTTGGCATTTGTTACTATTTAAAGATGTGATGAAATAACGTCCAACCCAGGCATTGTTTTCCACTGAACACGCGTAATTCACCTGACGTGATGTTCCCATTTTTATACAACACAAAATACACCCATACTTTCCATGCGATGTCCTACATGTCTGTATCATTTTCGCGCGCTCTTTATTGAGACAAAGGATAAAGCACTTTTTATTTGACGCTATATTTTTTTATTGTCACATTAGCATTAAAATTTTGAAGCGTATTTCCGAAATTTGGATTACAAATTTAAAAATGCTCAATTTAGAATCGAACGAAACATTTACAGCTGTGCGCAATTAATTCAACGATAATCTCTTCAAAAGCATCGAACGAATGCTCTGATGTAACAACGTTACTCCGTATAATATACTTTTCAGAATGCTATTTTAACGAAACAAAAAATTACACTGCTTATTTTGTTTACCTTGTTATTATTTTGGATGGCTTTTCTGGACGAAATGTGAATTAATTTTTGTACCGGTATGATGAAAATCGTATCGCAATACAATATGCAGATTGCGTATTGCGATATATACCGATATACCGGTATATTGTTGCAGCACTAACCCCCTGATGCATTAAAATAATTATATTAATATCACCTTTAAACAAGCGATGTGTTTGTGAAACACTTTGTCCCCATATATATGACCTTTGACCTTGAAGGATGACCTTGACCTTTCACCACTCAAAATGTGCAGCTCCATGAGATACACATGCATGTCAAATATCAATTTGCTAGCTTCAATATTGCAAGTGACATTAAATGAGCGATTTTGACCCACATATTTGAACTTTGACCTTGAAGGATGACCTTTACCTTTCACCACTCAAAATGTGCAGCTCCATGAGATACACATGCATGCCAAATATGAAGTTGCAATCTTCAATATTGAAAAAGTTATGGCAAATGTTAAAGTTGGTGCAAACCAACAGACATGGCAAAAACTATATGTCGCCCACTATAGTGGTGGGGGACATAAAAAACACAATTCTACACGGGGGGGTGGGGGGGGGGGGAATTAGTTGCTGTGTTTGATTAATAAATTTAGAAATCTAAGTTTTATTCGCTGTGTTGGGCCATATATGGACTTATTTACAAAGACAAAAAGTATACTTTCCCACTTGTTAACAGCCTAAATTCACACATTGGCCGGAAAAAAATCCAATCCAAAGGGCAGCAGGCCTTGGCCCCCCAATTTTGTGAAAAAATGAGTTTCGAACTGTTTGAAATTGTGAAAAAATGCAAACTAAAACTAAAATTGTTAACTTCTTGAAATTGTGAAAAATTGAGTCGCAAACTTCTTGAAATTGTGAAATATTGAGTCACGAATTTCCCAAAATTGTGAAAAACGGCCATTCTCACAGAAGGAAAAAAGCCCTGGACAGAATGATGAAAAATACACATCAGTACACGTGTAAATTAAACTATTACTGAAGCAAAAGAATTTCCATAATTTAATTCAGGGATTTTGTATTTGTTCTCATGCAGATTTTTTTTACTATATGATGCAACTTTCCTTTGTTTGGGGATTTTTAAGGCAAGCCATTGGGAAGTTGTAATTTTCCCCTAATTTGGAATGTGGCACTTACCAGCACTTTATAAAAGAGGAAAAACATTGCTGAAGTTATTTATAAACAAGAGCACCGCATAACGGGTGCCACGCTCGGCTGCGAAACCTTGTCAGATTTTTTTTAGAGGTCACAGTGACCTTGACATTTAACCTTGTGACCCAAAATGGGTGTGGCATGTAGAACTCATCAAGGTGCATCTACATATGAAGTTTCAAAGTTGTAGGTGGAAACACTTTGATTTTAGAGCCAATGTTAAGGTTTTAGCACGACGCCTACGTCGGACGGCTGACGTCGACGACGAACAGGCTATGACAATACATCGGGTTTTCTCCGAAAACAGCCTCGCTAAAAAAGACGTTTCATAAAGCCTACATTGAAACTAACCAATATTCTTGTTTTTCTAAAATGTTCTTTCTGTCTGACTCACACTCACAATAATACGAAAATAATTTAATTGCACTGTCCCTTTCAAGTCTGTAGTTGTATACGCCATACCTGGTTTACATTTCCATGTAAAACTCTGCATATCAGATTTGGAACAATGTGCTTCTTGTCTACTGGTATATGGTTGAGGATGTCATTCAGGCGTTGACTGCAGATTTGAAATATCCTGAACACCACAGTGAGGTCATGGGAAATCTTCACTTCAGGCACAATTGTTACAACTGTTACAGTGAGTGCATGCATCCAGTTTTCAATGACTGCTTTCTGCACCAGAATGGCTTGCTTGTCCATTGTGGTGAGGTCTTTTTCAAATACATTCTGAAACAATAATAACAATTATAAGTTTAAATATATATTAGGGCCTGCATTGAAAAATCCTACAAGAATTCAGAATTCTAGATTTTTCATTTAGCAAAAAGAGACCAATAATTATTCTTATTATTTAGCATGTGATCTTCAAAACTGTTAAGAAATAGAATGTAAGACTTAATTGCATACAGTTAATAATTGAACAATGCAGCAATTATATTAATAAATTATGATTGTTTCTCCATCATGCAAGCCTTAATGTCCTCTAAATAAATAAATATACTTTTTGATTGAAAATATTATTCAGGGTTTTTTTTCCACTTTTTGGGAAGATAGCCCATGGCTTTGGAATTGGGAATTTTATCGGCATTTTCATGAAATCGGGAAAATAAATTCATTAGCCTTTTTTTCCACACGAAAAGTCCACTGATTAGGGAAATACTAAATTTGATATAACTCTTAACAATCATTCAAATTAAAAGAAAAAAATCATATAATACTTTGTTAGATGTAATTGAATTACAATTGAGATAAAATACACATAAGACTTCTTTCTAAAAAAAAAAAAAAAAATTTTTTTTTTTTTTTTTAAATTTTTTTTGGAAATTGGGAATTTTTTGCCACATTTTGGGAAAAAAGTATACTTTTTGGGATTGGGAACATAGCCGAATTTCGGCTATAAAATCGGGCCAAAAAAAACCCTGTTATTAAACATATTTTTATATGATACAGGGTTGTCATTATTAACCGATTGCCGATCAAATTCATCGGTTAAAATCGCCAAAAAATCGGTTGTTTTTGCCGAATCTTTAAAATTGCGATCGGAAGTTTTGATCACGCAAACCGACAATAATTGATGAGGAATAACTGTAGTATAGTAGAGCGACGCCCATTCAGCCAGTCCATTAACTCCGCCTAAGAGCTACTGTTTTCAATGAATTTCTCAGCGAGTGGCCAAAATTGATTTTTCCAGCTGTCAATCAAATTCTTCTTGGTAAGCACGTCAACCAATTTGCGCTCAGGCAGCCGACCCCACATGAAACTGTATCAAATAGCTGTACATTTCACAGATTATTACTGACCGTATCTCAACGAATGTAGCGCTGTAGAGCGTAATTAACTAGTTTTTTTTAGTTAGAGAAAAGGTTTCCACAAATTAAAAAATGCTCTTCGATTTTCTACCAAAATAAAAGATATTAGCGACCTCTGCGCTACGAAGTTGTTATTCAGCATCTAAATATTAAAATCGACGCTTTCTCCGAGGAAGAATGACGTGATGTTATACATGAAGTATAATTTTGGCATGATTTTCATCTGCACATGAAAAACACGAGAAATGTTTCCCTGTTGCTAGAATTTTCTTAATTTTCCGTGAATAATGAAATCTGAAAATGATTTCGGATAACACATTTAATTATACGCATTTGAAAATACCTCAATTAAATAATGCATTTTGTTATACAAATGGTCATAACATATAATGTAATAAGTAGGTAAATAACGTGTTTTGAGATTGCCAAACTATGCATACATTAAGGTCTACATGCATGAATGACCTGACAACTTATATCACGATCCGGAATGAAAAGTACTCGGTAAAATTTAAAACAAGAGATGTGTTAGTCAGAAACACAATGCCCCCTATTGCGCCGCTTTGATGCCATAAATTTGACCTTTGACCTTGAAGGATGACCTTGACCTTTCATCACTCAAAATTTGCAGCTCCATGAGATACACATGCATGCCAAAATATCAAGTTGCTATCTTCAATATTGCAAAAGTTATGAAGAAGGTTAAAGTTTTGGTTAAAGTTTTTGATTTTTTTTTACCTTGAAGGATGACCTTGACCTTTCACCACTCAAAATGTGCAGCTCGATGAGATACACATGCATGCCAAATATCAAGTTGCTATCTTGAATATTGCAAAAGTTATGACCAAGGTTAAAGTTTTGGGACACCAAACACACACACAACTACATACAATGACAGACAGGCTAAAAACAATATACCCCCGATCTTTTGATCCGGGGGCATAAAAAGACGCGCTTTTATTCTCAGAAATTCACTTTCGCAAACTTTTCTGAAAGGAGGTTCATGTAACAGTTTAGATTGAGTCGTCGATATGTCGTAATTACTAAATATAAACGGTTTTCAATGCTCTAAAATCGCGTCACATGATTCACGCATGTTTAATGGGAATTCCCCTATCCCACAATTCAATTTGTATATGCACTTGCGTTTAATGGCGGACGACATTCATCGTCAATATTGGCCGTAATTTGGTTTTGAAAAAAAGAATTCGTTATAATACTGGATTATCGGGTAATGGATAGAATTGGAACATGCAAAGATCTATCAATATAATTTGTTTTCATATTGTACAGTATACTAAAAATGTGAAAATCTTAAAATTTTCTATTCATTTTAGACCTCATTTTAACTTTTTATGCTCTGAGAATAACAGTATTTTGTCCCTAAAATGTCTAGAATTCGTTTTCGGTCCCCCCTACCAGGGCCTTGCCTTGGACCTAAAAGGGGGCCTAGGCAGCCCCCTTGACCCCGGCCGAATCGGTTACTTTTCAAAAATAATCCTTTGTTTACAATCATAATGACAACCCTGTGATAGTGTGCTGGTAAGGCCCCAAAATGTGATTTTATCATATGAAATAATAAAATGTAAAAAAAAATGGATCTTTACGACTTTAGCAATTTATGTTGCATACAAAATTTTGCAGGATATTTTGTCCAAATTGTAAAAAATCTACAATCCACATTCTCTTAGTGTACAGAGTACAAATTAAACTCCTGGTACTTTGAGATTGGTTAATCAAATATGGTGAGACAATCACAGTTAATCAATAACGTCATGAATTAAAGGTTTGTATCCATATTGAAGAGTTTTTGCTTTGTTTTCCATGATGGAGTTGTCTGCTGTATAAACAATTACAGCAAAACACCTCCATTCATACTGAGTTATTAAAAGGAATAGCTTTTCCCCATATATCATGTAAGTACCTGTTATCGAACAGCACCTATTATCGGACGTTTTGTTTTTGTTCTGTATGCACATGCGCAAAAGTGCGCATGACGTCACATTGAAAAACGAATGGTCGCACATGAAGTCCATGACCTACTTGCCTACTTAGCTTGAAACAAATGCGCCAAAAACAGGTTAAAGGGATGCATTTATTGTTATTTACACCGTTTTATGTGTTTTTTGCTACTACTTTTTGAATGCATTTATCAAAACGTACATTTACACACCAAAAAGCATATTTCCGTTTGCAATTTTGATTGCAGCAGACGCAGATTTTTTCGCTGAGTCCGGATCACGTGATATTCATGTGACTTTGTATATACTGGAGTAGTATTTATGAAGTGTCGGGTAATAGGTCATGTTTACATTGGCCACCATTTTGTTTTGTCTGCTAGGGGTGACAATAACCAGGGAATCATTGTTATAAATTCTTGAAGGAAGTTTGCTGGAAAACTTTACAGATAAATCATTCAATGATTGAGCTGTTAGTCATTTGTTAAAACAAAATGTTTTTGTTATTTTAAGTGTTTCAATTTTAAGGAAATTTAAGGTAATTTCTTATCCGTGTTCAATAACTGGTTCGTCCACCATACATGTAGAATAAAAGTAACCTTGTCTGACTGGCCCCAAATGCACACATGATCATAATGAAAGCTACATACATAAACAATTTCATCAAATAGTTTCAATCCTACACTTTTTTACAAACACAAAAACCCACAACAAACGAAACAGAAAAATGTTATACAAATATTTTAGTTTCAGTTTTACGTAATTCTTAGTATCGCGAATTTATATTACTTTATCGTTACGATACAACCGTATACAGGTACCTCGATTTTGTGTGGAATGCTTTGCAAATCGGAAGCTTTTATGAGCTTTAAAATTTCTTTTTCGTCACACATTTTGACATAGTTTGAATGCTTCACGAAAAGCTCGAAATATGTGAGTTTATTTTGTTTGAAAGATCCGCCGATAGAGGTGTGCGGAAATGATTTAGTTGTAAAATCAACTTTTGAAAAACCGTGCACCGGAAGTTGTCGCGAGCGCGCAGCACAGCTCGCCTGCAGAAGAAAATGGCTACGAAATATAGAATGACATGCGTATAGGTTTTATTTTATTTTACTACTTTATTTCCAAATGAATTTATATTTAGGCCATAGCTGTACACGACGTTTTGTCCGATTATTTTTTGAAAAACTTCCTTTGAGTTTAACTCTAGTTCATACAAACCATTGGCGTAGCTAGCATTTTTTTTAAAATGTAGGCCCGGTAATGAAACGGGTGGTATGGGGGTCTTCCCCCTGATTTTTTTAAAAATCCTATACGCCTGTGGTGAGATTTAAAGCATATCTAGACAAATAATATGATTATAGGTGCTACCTAATTTACGGGCAAAAGCTTTTTAAGTTTTTTCGATAACCATGTATTATTAATAAATATATGGACATGATTGTGTTCAAAATATGATAATTGTTGCAATAATTTAGTAATGCATCCAAAAAAATCAATCTTAAAACGAGTTACATGTTCCAAGCTTGAAGATCTAGCATCTTATATATTTTTTTGTTTTCTAGCCACAGGAATTTATAGCTGGTTCGGTGTTTGTGGTATAGTGGATGGGGTGTCTGCTAACTGGCTTAGTCACTGGGAGGTCTCTGTATTGATCCTTTAAGTGGGAGCATTCTTTAGATAACCCTAAAGACATACTATGGCGTACCATTTGGGTTGAAAGTCAAGAAGACCTACACGTTAAAAAGAGAAATGTACGTCGAAGTACAATAAGTACGTCGACATGAATATAAAATACACTTCAAAGTATATATTTGTACGACAAAGTACAATTTGTACTTCGACATACATGTTTGTACTTCTACGTACACATTTTCTGAACAGCCAATCAAAACACTAGTCTCTTGAGCCGCTTTTCCTTCAGATTTATTCATAATAAATGTTTAAAACTTTAGTTGAGGACAAAATGAATAAAAATATCAGAATGGCAAAATAACGTCACATAGAAGTTTCAAGTATTTAATGCATTGAAATAGATTATATACAAATTTGAAGAAGATTCAATTGTTACCTTTTTAAAATTAAAATTGTTCAGCATATTGTGTGTCTGAAATGATCATGCGGGGCGAAGTATCACGACCGTCCAGCGCATTACTGTGTTGGAAATTCCCAACGGTAACCAGTTACCAAGCATTAATGGGATAAATAATGTATTATAAACTCCCCGTTGGTGGTATTTTGTGATAACCATAACTTGCATAAGTCAGAGGTTAATTCCGCCACGCCAGGTCAATAAATACGCACAATATCTATGAGTGACGCCAGGTCAATAAATACGCACAATATCTATGAGTTAGCGGTCGATAGTCGCATAATTTGGTATAAATTATAATAATAATAATGTTTCATAAATACGCACAATATCTATGAGTAAGCGGTCGATTGTGGCATAATTCGGTATAAATAATAATAATAATGTTCAATGTCAAAAATCTCTAAAAGCAACAGACGTAAGGTGTCTTCTGATTGGCTAACACTCAAGGGTCGGTGAAAATTGTACGTCGAAGTACATTTCTCGATCTACTTAGTAGGTCTTGCAGACTTTCGACGTCATGGTACGTCATATAGACACTAAGTACTGGTCCTACTCAGGAAACAGTTTGTTTCATCAAATGTCTCAATTCAACTTGACAGCTTGCTAAAGCAGTTGCATTTAGCATACAGTACACTGATTTAACATAATCAAAATCATGTGATGTGTCAAATCAATTTTGATTGACAAATTTGACAGGATTTTTGTTTAATCCAATAAGTTTTAGACTGTCAAATAACACACACTACGTATTGAAAGCCATACCTGGAGCTTTCGTCTGTATATCACTGACTTCATCAGAAGAATGATTTCTACTGTTGGGAAACGTTAACACCACTAATTGTCTTCTTATTTATTATCAATGTATAATTATGTGTAACAGCATAACAACATACTTGATTCGCAATTAAAATATTTAATAAATACAGGTATCTTGCAGGTTTCTAATTTTCTTTCGCAAACTATTGTTGAATAGTTTAAATTTTGTCGCCACTAAAAAACTAGCCATTTTGTAGCAATTCTAAAATCACAGTCTAAACTGCATACACTTAGCTCTATAGTTACAATATGAATACAAATATTAGAATGCATCATGTTATATCATCCATTTTTTTTTTATTTAAACATTCAAATAACACATAACACAGTACATATATAAAAAGGTATGTGGTATTGTGTGGAGATACAAAACACTTCACATCATTTATTTGCACATAAAATAATAGTTACAAAATAAGTAAAACTAAAACACAATCATCAACCTACATTTCAAGAATATTTACGTATATGAAATTACTACCGGTAAGTGGTGTTATTGTATTACCTTTTACAAAATTAACATTGCTGGTTTTGTACTAGCCATAAAACATTTATCATGGATTAACAAGTAACAACCAATTTATTAATTACACAATAGAACGGAAATCATATTAATTACATTATGCATTTACTAAACAAGCTATTTGCTACTGTTTAGAATTACACTATCTTACTAAAAATGATCACAGGTACTTAGTGCTTTTACATACTTGTGGTAAGTTTTGTATTACTAGTTTGACAATTATCGGCAGACACTTGTCGATATACAGACAAAATTTGCATGGGAACTTCCTTTTTTTCCAGCATAATTGCCTTCAAATTGTTAATTTAACAACCCTTTGACATTGTTTGCACATCTGATCTTATTATACAATAGCTGATTTTTGTTTATAGATAGACATATAGACTTTTCAAAGTTCTATAAAAGTTCACACATGTTCCATCCAAGTAAACAAGCAGAACCAATAAAGATCACCACAGATAATAACTGTGTGTATAGCTTGGAAATTTGATAGATCAGGAATCCCTCCTTTGTTGATTTCTGTAAACCAAAACTGTCAGTTTTGCTGGATAGAATGGCTTGTATGATGCTCAGCTCTTGCCTTCGGCTTCGCAGAACAGCTTCTAAAAACGGAAAACCAACAAATATCTTAAAATTTGATCAATAATGCAGACAATTTATAAATGTCTTGTTTTTTGTTGATTTCGAATCTGGAAGATTTTTTACGTAAGATTGTAGCACGAAAATCCAACGGTATCGGATTTTGTGGTTTTAGGCCTAAACTAATTATAGTGATATGTAACCTTTCGGGATATCGGTAAAGTGCGAGCAGACGAGGTGTAAATACGTTAAAAATTAAAGCTAAAAGACTAAAAAGTTAGATCGGAATATCTTTAAATTTTGTGAATAAATGTGTTTCTGGTGGATAACAACGACAACTTACCAGAATATTGCTCATAATCACACGTAAAACGTCTTTCTGAGACATTGTGTACACACCGGTCTTACTCGCAATAACGAAGTGACGTCACCATCTATGTATAGAATGATTTTTGAGAGCGAATGAAAATGCGTCACATATTCTGACAAATAAACAGTAGGGTGTCGTTATTGAAATACCCAGGGTTCCCGCTGTCGATCGCCATTGGCGCCAATTGCGACAAAATAAAAAATCTGGCGACAAAATTTCGTAAATGGCGATTTTAAAAAAATCGGCATTTTTCTGCGTTCATATTTTCTTAAAATGACAAAAGACGCTGTGTTTACCAGCCGCTTTACGGCAGTCGTAATACTATAGATTTCCATGGTGTAAGCGATACAGCTGTAATCAATGGAGCGTGGTGCTGACTGCCGACTACCGCAAAGTGGCATGTTATGGTGATAATTGCGATTATCTGGGGTGTTGTTGCAAGTTATCTTAATTGGTCGGCAGTTTTATTGCTTCAGAGATAAGGCAATATTGAAATATACCGACTTTGCGCTTAAATGTGAAGTGTTTGTCACAGTGTTCGAAGCAGATTCAAGACCGTTAAATTGACAACAATGACAATCAAAAAGGTAAGTATCGATTGTTTTTAGAAAAATCGATGTAATTATAGAAAATAGTAAAACATTTTACATCTATTGGTTCTATTTAAACGGTGACATATTGCTGTTTCACTCGTCAAAATGGCAAGTTCAGAGTGTAAAACGACTTTTAGAAAGTGAACATTAGATGCTGCTTATTTTGAGACTCATTCAAAATGCAAACGTTCCCACCGCTATTATTCACCAGCTAACAAACAAAAACCAAACAAAGACAGTTGTTTATCAGAATTTAATTTCCTTCAATATGATTTCCAACACACAATCTATGCTGTGTGAACTCTTTATATCCTAAACACTTATCAATTCATTCACTACCGGATGTACCTTAAAAAAAAGGTAAACATAGTTTAGCACATGGAAATCAATTTGACATTTGATATACACAAATGCTTATTTTATTTGACTGTTGTGTTAAGGGCTCTATGTAGTAGATCATATGCTAGCACACATTTATACGGGCAAAAGCCCGCGAAGCGGGCGTTGACCGTTCATACATATGGGAATTTAGACATAAAATTACATAAGAATACCACATATGGATACGTCTCAAAAAAATTTGCCACGCGACATATATTTTCGCGATGCTATTTATGGCCTTGAACAAATCAAAAACACTTTGACATATGCTAAATCACATAAAAATACATACCTCAGGAAAAGTTATATCAATGACATCATAATTGTGTAGCGAATCGCACTGAATATTCTCGCATTATTTGTTTTTCTTCGCAACCGTTCCAGAATTAAGTCATTACTCAATTATCTCCCCTGAATGCTCTTCTTCAGTGAGTATAAGCCGAAGACTGGTTCACTACATATAGTTACAGTCTTTACCAAACACAATTTAAGTGAACATAACCCGTCTTAAATATATTGCCGAATCTTAGATTTCTGTCGAATTTATTTGCTTTGATCTTTTCGATATCTTATTGTTATTATTATCCTGACAAATCACAAACGCTTGTTAAAAAAATATTTGTTTTAAACATTATAGTTGGCATCTCTATTCTTCCAGTATTCTCGCGGTATTTCAATAACGACACCCTACTGTTTATTTGTCAGAATATGTGACGCATTTTCATTCGCTCTCAAAAAGCATTCTATACATAGATGGTGACGTCACTTCGTTATTGCGAGTAAGACCGGTGTGTACACAATGTCTCAGAAAGACGTTTTACGTGTGATTATGAACAATATTCTGGTAAGTTGTCGTTGTTATCCACCAAAAACACATTTATTCACAAAATTTAAAGATATTCCGATCTAACTTTTTAGTCTTTTAGCTTTAATTTTTAACGTATTTACACCTCGTCTGCTCGCACTTTACCGATATCCCGAAAGGTTACATATCACTATAATTAGTTTAGGCCTAAAACCACAAAATCCGATACCGTTGGATTTTCGTACTACAATCTTACGTAAAAAATCTTCCAGATTCGAAATCAACAAAAAACAAGACATTTATAAATTGTCTGCATTATTGATCAAATTTTAAGATATTTGTTGGTTTTCCGTTTTTAGAAGCTGTTCTGCGAAGCCGAAGGCAAGAGCTGAGCATCATACAAGCCATTCTATCCAGCAAAACTGACAGTTTTGGTTTACAGAAATCAACAAAGGAGGGATTCCTGATCTATCAAATTTCCAAGCTATACACACAGTTATTATCTGTGGTGATCTTTATTGGTTCTGCTTGTTTACTTGGATGGAACATGTGTGAACTTTTATAGAACTTTGAAAAGTCTATATATGTCTATCTATAAACAAAAATCAGCTATTGTATAATAAGATCAGATGTGCAAACAATGTCAAAGGGTTGTTAAATTAACAATTTGAAGGCAATTATGCTGAAAAAAAAAGGAAGTTCCCATGCAAATTTTGTCTGTATATCGACAAGTGTCTGCCGATAATTGTCAAACTAGTAATACAAAACTTACCACAAGTATGTAAAAGCACTGAGTACCTGTGATCATTTTTAGTAAGATAGTGTAATTCTAAACAGTAGCAAATAGCTTGTTTAGTAAATGCATAATGTAATTAATATGATTTCCGTTCTATTGTGTAATTTATAAATTGGTTGTTACTTGTTAATCCATGATAAATGTTTTATGGCTAGTACAAAACCAGCAATGTTAATTTTGTAAAAGGTAATACAATAACACCACTTAGTAATTTCATATACGTAAATATTCTTGAAATGTAGGTTGATGATTGTGTTTTAGTTTTACTTATTTTGTAACTATTATTTTATGTGCAAATAAATGATGTGAAGTGTTTTGTATCTCCACACAATACCACATACCTTTTTATATATGTACTGTGTTATGTGTTATTTGAATGTTTAAATAAAAAAAAATGGATGATATAACATGATGCATTCTAATATTTGTATTCAATTGTAACTATAGAGCTAAGTGTATGCAGTTTAGACTGTGATTTTAGAATTGCTACAAAATGGCTAGTTTTTTAGTGGCGACAAAATTTAAACTATTCAACAATAGTTTGCGAAAGAAAATTAGAAACCTGCAAGATACCTGTATTTATTAAATATTTTAATTGCGAATCAAGTATGTTGTTATGCTGTTACACATAATTATACATTGATAATAAATAAGAAGACAATTAGTGGTGTTAACGTTTCCCAACAGTAGAAATCATTCTTCTGATGAAGTCAGTGATATACAGACGAAAGCTCCAGGTATGGCTTTCAATACGTAGTGTGTGTTATTTGACAGTCTAAAACTTATTGGATTAAACAAAAATCCTGTCAAATTTGTCAATCAAAATTGATTTGACACATCACATGATTTTGATTATGTTAAATCAGTGTACTGTATGCTAAATGCAACTGCTTTAGCAAGCTGTCAAGTTGAATTGAGACATTTGATGAAACAAACTGTTTCCTGAGTAGGACCAGTACTTAGTGTCTATATGACGTACCATGACGTCGAAAGTCTGCAAGACCTACTAAGTAGATCGAGAAATGTACTTCTACGTACAATTTTCACCGACCCTTGAGTGTTAGCCAATCAGAAGACACCTTACCTCTGTTGCTTTTAGAGATTTTTGACATTGAACATTATTATTATTATTTATACCGAATTATGCCACAATCGACCGCTTACTCATAGATATTGTGCGTATTTATGAAACATTATTATTATTATAATTTATACCAAATTATGCGACTATCGACCGCTAACTCATAGATATTGTGCGTATTTATTGACCTGGCGTGGCGGAATTAACCTCTGACTTATGCAAGTTATGGTTATCACAAAATACCACCAACGGGGAGTTTATAATACATTATTTATCCCATTAATGCTTGGTAACTGGTTACCGTTGGGAATTTCCAACACAAAATGCGCTGGACGGTCGTGATACTCCGCCCCGCATGATCATTTCAGACACACAATATGCTGAACAATTTTAATTTTAAAAAGGTAACAATTGAATCTTCTTCAAATTTGTATATAATCTATTTCAACGCATTAAATACTTGAAACTTCTATGTGACGTTATTTTGCCATTCTGATATTTTTATTCATTTTGTCCTCAACTTAAGTTTTAAACATTTATTATGAATAAATCTGAAGGAAAAGCGGCTCAAGAGACTAGTGTTTTGATTGGCTGTTCAGAAAATGTGTACGTAGAAGTACAAACATGTATGTCGAAGTACAAATTGTACTTTGTCGTACAAATATATACTTTGAAGTGTATTTTATATTCATGTCGACGTACTTATTGTACTTTGACGTACATTTCTCTTTTTAACGTGTAGGTCTTCTTGACTTTCAACCCAAATGGTACGCCATAGTATGTCTTTAGGGTTATCTAAAGAATGCTCCCACTTAAAGGATCAATACAGAGACCTCCCAGTGACTAAGCCAGTTAGCAGACACCCCATCCACTATACCACAAACACCGAACCAGCTATAAATTCCTGTGGCTAGAAAACAAAAAAATATATAAGATGCTAGATCTTCAAGCTTGGAACATGTAACTCGTTTTAAGATTGATTTTTTTGGATGCATTACTAAATTATTGCAACAATTATCATATTTTGAACACAATCATGTCCATATATTTATTAATAATACATGGTTATCAAAAAAACTTAAAAAGCTTTTGCCCGTAAATTAGGTAGCACCTATAATCATATTATTATTTATTTACTTCACATTCATTGATTATTATTAGTATTATATTAATATTATATTTCCCTTTTTGTATTTTCAGAATACCATAAAGCTTCTGAAGCACCAAAACTGTGGCAACATATTCAGGCTGCTAAGAAGGTGTCAATCAACAAGAGTTACAACTGATTGAATGTGCCTTTATTTAATTAACAATGTTAAATGTGTTGTTATTATTAATACTACTGTTATTAAATCAATTCCTTTAACATACTGTAAATGCTCAGTTTTTGTTTGTATTATAATAACATGATCTTCATTGCCCAAATGTAGCCCCAGTGTGGCGACAACTTTTTAAATTTGGCGAAAGTAAGTGGCGACAACTTTTGAAAGCCCAGAGGGAACCCTGAATACCGCGAGAATACTGGAAGAATAGAGATGCCAACTATAATGTTTAAAACAAATAATTTTTTAACAAGCGTTTGTGATTTGTCAGGATAATAATAACAATAAGATATCGAAAAGATCAAAGCAAATAAATTCGACAGAAATCTAAGATTCGGCAATATATTTAAGACGGGTTATGTTCACTTAAATTGTGTTTGGTAAAGACTGTAACTATATGTAGTGAACCAGTCTTCGGCTTATACTCACTGAAGAAGAGCATTCAAGGGAGATAATTGAGTAATGACTTAATTCTGGAACGGTTGCGAAGAAAAACAAATAATGCGAGAATATTCAGTGCGATTCGCTACACAATTATGATGTCATTGATATAACTTTTCCTGAGGTATGTATTTACATGTGATTTAGCATATGTCAAAGTGTTTTTGATTTGTTCAAGGCCATAAATAGCATCGCGAAAATATATGTCGCGTGGCAAATTTTTTTGAGACGTATCCATATGTGGTATTCTTATGTAATTTTATGTCTAAATTCCCATATGTATGAACGGTCAACGCCCGCTTCGCGGGCTTTTGCCCGTATTAAGTTAAGAAAATATAAGACTTTTGCCTGTTTTTCTTTGATATTTTACCGTTTTATCTCATTGTCAGAGAACTAAATTTTACTGTATTATCTTTATACCAGAGAAATGCATTTTAAAACAATATGGAACAGAGAAATATTAAGAAGTATAACACTCCACTTATTCACAAGTCAAACCATGTGAATTCTTTCCAATAATACTGTTTGCATGTCTATAACAGCACCGTATTCAGTCAATGGATTTGGATACGGGGCATGTGCTCAATTTTAAATTTCTGCGGTCATAATGATAAAGATAAAGAAGCTTTATTTAACGTCGCATATAATCAACAAGTAACATTAGCTATACAGCTATTGTGCGACAAACAAGGTATCCACTAAGTCATAAACATTATTCGGAATGTTTCTTAAAAATCCAACAATAATCAATTACAACTTACTGTAATGTTGAAATGGAGACAAGTAGATCTACATGTAGATCTATGTAAACTTGTAATAGCAAGTAACGTGAAAAGAAGCGAACTAGAATCTAGGCACATAGAAAGAAGTAGAGTAACTGTTGATAATTGAAAGATATGTCCTTTGAACAGTTACACAACCAGAATCCATTGTCTGACGATAATGTCAATATGAAACGCAGATTTCTAACACCTCACCCCCTCGGGGTCAACATTTAAATGCGTTTTTCGAAGTTGAAGCATTTTTAGTTGTTTTATGTTTCAAACAAATGTAGGCCCGGACCTGCTGTGCCAAATTGCAGCTACGCCCCTGTAAACATCAGGGTGCAGAATCAACAGGGTTTTCAGCGGTTTACACACGGGCTGGACAGAATGTAATCACACCGTTGAGAACTTTATTTTTTACAAATATCTTAAGTTATTGAAATGCATTTGCAAAAATGTAAAGTGCATAAAAGACAGTTTTTCTTGCAGTTTGTGCCGATATCTGAAGGTATAAGAATAAATCAATCCTTCTACATCTGAAATTGGTGACAAAATGTTACGTTGTGTGAAACATATCCGGCCATTAAATGTGTAAAATGTATGCAGTAAAAATGAATTTTTTGAACAAGAATACATGCCTATTAAATAAAGTAATTGTGATGTATTTCACAGCAGCATAAAAGTCTGTATTTTATGCACAAGTTGAAATTCTTAAGTATATTCTGGAAATAAAGCACCACTTACCCCTTTGTTAAATCCATGTAAGTTAAAAAGTGGAACCCCAAAAAGTCTCCCTGACGTACTCCCGCAGGCACTTGGCATTAGTTACTACCTCCCGCCGGCTTCTACCCCCCTCACAAAACTCTCAAAATCGTCCGTTTGTTATACAAAATAACAAGACAAAAAATGTTTGTTACCAAGTAAGGAAAGCGATGAATTAACTTCAAAAACACATTAAATTTACCTGAGTTGCAGCCTATGGACATAATCCTTTGCATGCAACCTTAAAAACACTTTGATGTTTGAACACACTATTCTTGCTGACATTTTCATTGTAAAATTTAGAACAGTGTAAAATATTGAACATCTGTTTGACATTGATATGAACTTAGATCAAATATCAGGATGTGCAAAAGATTGGTCTACTCCAACCTAACTGATAGCGATGCTTAGTCAGTTACATTACAACAGTTTCCTGATATGGTGGATAGAGCGTACACAAAAATAAAAATACAAAGCAATTATTTCTTGCTTTAATGGTACCATTTGCATGAGTTTGTTCTTTAGACAGGCAAACGTTATAAGTTTTTGCAGTATCAGTGTTCCTTAGAATTTTCAGTGGTGATCGAAGGTTGCACCTTTGGATAAAAGATGTTCTGCAGATGTTTTGAGTTATAAAGCTGAGAGTTGAATTATTACAACTAAGTTTTAACTCTAGACTAGTATGTATAGGAAAAGTTCTTGCCTTATCACATGCATCAGAGTCTGATTAATTTAACTCTGCTAATCTTAAAAAAACTTAGACTCCAGTAAGCGCAGTGGTTTGTTCATGTGCTTTTCACTTCTGCAACTCTGGTCCAATCCCCTTTCCCTGCGCATGTAGTTGGTGGTCCCCATAAGGGACAGGTTTCCTCCGGACTCGCCGGTTTCCCCCTACTGATTCATGGGGACCTTTAAGAAAAATACTATAAATATATAAAAGGGATACAAATGTCAACTTTCCTGGAAAAGACCATGGTAAAAGCAAAAGATGTGCTTCCAAAAACAAAAATTACACCAAATCAAATGTGAGAAAGTGTTCCCAATATATTTCACACCTATGCAATGCATGTTATATGTTTCTAATTTGACCAGCTCACAACCTATTTTATACACAAATATCAGTGGCATAAAACTGCAGTGGGACAAAACATTCATAATTTGTTTATTTTCCCAACTTTAAAAGTACTGTTGAATACATAAAGGGGAAAATGATAAAAGAGAGTTCCTTTATTATGATTCATATTTCTATAAGCATCTTTATGCTGTAATACAATCTTTGTATTTCTTAAAGATTATTTTTCTTGTAAATTCATCTCCTAGTCATTTCAAAGGCCTATATGGTATGATCTTGTTGAGTTTTGGTTTCTATTTGAGTCGTGGTTATCGAGATCACATATAAGCCCTAGATAGAACTTTCGCACATGATGCAGTTTGTTACAGAAAGTGTTGACACAGTCTCCATAGTTTCATCATTCATATAGCGTTTCTATGTAAAACGGTATTGTTTATTTATGAGTATTTTCCATGCTACATGTACAATGTACATTGACTGTTGACATTTTTTCCACAAAGCATTAACCTCCCTTGCAATGTCAATTTTAAGGCTATTTATAGCATGCAAATCTTGAAAGGTATAATAAGAATCCACGACTCTACAAAAACCCTATTTCATAATGGCATTACAACTTTGAACCACTGTATATGTAATTCTATTTTTAGAACAATTTTCACCTCTACAATCTTTACCTTTGATAGAGATTTGTCTGGGAGGGCTCTTAAGAACAAACCTGTTTCGTTTTGACCAGAGTACAAAGATCATCACCCGCAAGTATGGTTGAAAGTTGTTCCGCCTAGTTGTCCAAAGTCACCTACATTCCCCACAAACTGATGTGAATTTAATGTTATTTCTCTGGTGAAAACGGCCAAGCCATCAATTTGATGCCTTGAAGTTTGTTAACCCCACTTCTGAAGTATAGAAAGTCTTTGTCTTGAAGCATGGGACTAGAGAGTGGTTACCCAGTGACCTTGCTGTCTTAAACCACTCCCACAAGAGATTGTTTATGTTGTCAACCTGTGATATGGTACACATCCTGTTTATAGCTTTGCCTTGATTCTTTTCATAACAGTATCAAAATTCAGCTTTTCTTTTCAGAATGATTTGAACCTTACAAAGGAAAATCAAGAACATTTAGCATGGGTTATGAAATAAAAAGTTGGAATTGCAGAAGACTTCACATCTGTAGTTTTTTTAAACAAAGTTAAAACAGGGTTCTCATAACAAGCATTTTCTGTTTGCTCAAATTTTTAAATGGCTTATGCTGTTAAAAAATCACTGATCCAGCTGTCATAACAATACATCCTTAGAAAATTATGAAACAAAAAGAGAACCACTTTATGAATATTTTTTTGTGTCACTGGTGTCAATAGGTTATCAGCCGCATAAAAATCTAATAAAGCAGTTAAATGTGCAAATATCAAAATGGAGCTGAGCAAACAACGATTTGTATTGACATACACATTTTAAAATAAATACATAACTGCGTTTTTCCAATGCCAAATAAATCAGCCAACTACCGTTGAGATTTCTAGCATTGATGAAATCAGTCTTTTCTTTTCAGCGTTTTTCCTCTATCTAATGTTGGTACCGTAAAACGGCACCATCCTCAATACAACCATTTTTACCAATTTCAAACACAACAATTCCCGATTGACATAACAAATTCCCAATTTGCCAAAAACTAAAAGAGTTGTGTAGGCACACATTAGTCCTTGTGTCAAAACTTGGCAGTCAACACAATATGTCAGTATACCTGCTACACCTTCTTTCACAACACCCAACACTAAATCCAGTTTTGTCCAGATTTTTATGTTTAATCAGTACTGTATACAGTACAATAACTATTTTGATAATGACTATTCCAAATCATTTCGGATATAATTTAGTTAAAATGAACAACATTTTTAACCAAAATTGAAAGCTTTTAATGTTCTCTACGCTTTAAAGTCTTAATACAAAACTCAATTCACGCACTCTGCATGCGAATGGCGTGAAATTGTACATGCTGCATAATTTTTGCGAGCTTTTAATCAGGATAAAGGATCAATACAAAATATATTAGCACTGTTTATTTTGAAAGTAGAATTAGAAAATGTTGTTTTATCATTAAAATATAGAAGTGTTTTTCTGATTCCACATTTAATTATGGTCATTTGAGAATGCAACAAAACATTTACAATTGTGTGTAATTATTTCAATAATAATTTGTTGAAATGCTTTACTAGTGGAAATAAATGTTTTGACAATATTAAAGGGGACTTTTCACGTTTTGGTAAATTGATAAAATAAAAAAAAGTTGTTTCAGATTCGTAAATTTTTGTTGTAGTTATGATATTTGTGGGGAAACAGTAATCATTTACAATACTCTAAAATAGCCACTATATGCATCTTTTAACGATTTAAAAACCTGAAAATTATAAAGCGTTGCAACGCAAAATGATTGAATAATTTGGAGAGTTCTGTTGATGTCGTTATATTTTGTGAAACTATGCAATGGCTTTGTACTCAAACCCAATGGAACCATCACTCCCAATCAAGTTAGTTGTTAAAGTAACTGGTCATTTGGCGAGTGACAATTTAGAGAAATTTTGTTGATTGATACTGACTGAAGTGGTCATAATAGCCAGAAGTAGATTGGTAAGATAAGTGATTGTAATGAACATTAAAAAGAAGGAACAAATGGGAATGAAAAATGGTGGTTGTTGCATGGAGTTGGTTGTAATGATCGGATGGTTGTTTATAGAGTTTTTACCTTACAAACATTCATGCTGTTACTTATAGCAATTTGTCCGCCAGTATGAATAAACAATGCCACTCTGTTGTTATCTGTAGATAATAGGCAGTAAGAATAACTTCCAGGGGTGTGATTTTCCGCGGATCCGCGGATTTCCGCAGATCGGTTTGTCCCGGAGGTCACTTCTGAGATTCGCGTAAATTCGTTTAAAAAAAATGTGGAGGAGAGGGGCTACCACCGATTCCGCGGACGTATTACATAAGCGGTCCGAAATATCCGCGGCCTGCGAAATCTCTCCGCATTTTACACTGGTAGATTCTGCCTAAGCATTTTTAAAACGAGCGATATAATTGGCTATTGTTTCCCAATCTTCCAATTAAAATCGTTTTTTAAAATGCGCTCAGCTGATTTGTTTGCAAATGGCGCCATTGTGAAGAGAAAATTAAGATTATTGAAATGACAAATAGCAATCGAATAAACGACGGACATCACCTAGTCTGATAGGAATAATGAAATGTGTATGTAAAAATAAAGAATACGTTTTAGATGCAAGCAACACATATTTTGTTTAGAAATGTACCCACTGAATTTGTGTCACGGAAACCAGTGTTTGCAAATTGGAGTTCAGTCTACTCCCGAAGTAAAACAATTTAGAAGAATATCGTTCGAACATGGAAATAGACAAACATGATTTGATTTATATGTCTGTGGGTCTGTGTATAATCAGATTCATATGCATATTCTGCTTTATTATGTTTGTCACGCTGTTCAGTTAACTGAAATAGCGTTGAACTGAGTGAAGATGTGAAATGCAAGATATTGAAAGGTCAACAAATTAAATATATTAATTTAACTCATTTAATACATCATTAACACAAGAAGAACACTCAATTGGTTTGTTTATATTTAGTCCATTAACTGTAATTCAATACATTGAAAACTGCTGCTATTGATCACAAATAATACTTAACTGTTTACTTTGCATCCTCATTATGTTAAATGTGAAGTTTAACAGTTTTTTATAAAGAAATATTGTTATGAAGTTCAAGAAGCTGTTTATTTTAATGTCTTTTCAGGTTTGTCATTGCGTTATGTGCGCCATTCGCGTAGTCAAAATTAGTCGACAGAATTTTCCTCCCCTCTGACTTTGCCTCAATCACACCCCTGACTTCTCTGTCAGTTCTTACACATAACTTGCTTGTTCCAGTAATTTTGTTTGCACTCTTACAAATACAACAGACAAACTAATATTCTTCATAACTGTAAATTTGAACAAAGCAGCCAAATTGTAACCAAAAGGAGTTGGATACATCATGTATGTCTAAGCTTGGATATTACCTTGTGTGTAGTTGTACTAACATTGGGTACATCATGTATGTCTGTGCTTTGATATTACCTTGTGTGTAGTTGTATTAACATTGTGTACATAATGTATGTCTGTGCTTGTATATTACCTTGTGTGTAGTTGTACTAACATTGTGTACATCATGTATGTCTGTGTTTGGATATTATCTTGTGTGTAGTTGTACTAACATTGTGTACATCATGAATGCCTGTGCTTGGATATTATCTTTTGTGTATTTGTACTAACATTGGGTGCATCAGGTATGCTTTTATTGGATATTATCTTGTGAGTAGTTGTTCTAACATTGTGTACATCCTGTATGTTGTAAGTGGATATTGTCTTGTGTGTAGTTGTTCTAACATTGTGTACATCATGTATGACTGTGCTTAGATATTACCTTTTGTGTAGTTGTACTAACATTGTGTACATCATGTATGTCTGTGCTTGGATATTACCTTTTGTGTAGTTGTACTAACATTGTGTACATCATGTATGCCTGTGCTTGGATATTATCTTTTGTGTATTTGAACTAACATTGGGTGCATCATGTATGCTGTTATTGGATATTATCTTGTGTGTAGTTGTTCTAACATTGTGTACATCATGTGTGTCTGTGCTTGGATATTATATTGTGTGTAGTTGTACTAACATTGTGTACATCATGTATGTCTGTGATTGGATCTTACCTTGCGTGTAGTTGTACTTACTTTGTGTACATCATTTATGCCTGTGCTCCGATATTATCTTGTGTGGAATTGGACTAACATTGTGTACATAATGTATGTCTGTGATTGGATATTACCTTGTATGTAGTTGTACTAACATTGGGTACATCATGTGTGCAAGTGCTTGGAATTTACCTTGTGTGTAGTTGTACTAACATTTTTCTTGTACTAACAATAGCTTGTATTCCAATATGAATGAACAAAACATATATATTGTAACCAAAGGGAGTTGGGTACATCATGTATGCTTGTGCTTGGATATTACCTTTTGTGTAGTGAAACTAACATTTTGCTTGTACTAACAATAGCTTGTATTCAAATATGAATGAACAAAGCAGCCCTTTTGTAACCAAAGGGAGTTGGGTACATCATGTTTGCTTGTGCTTAGATATAACCTTGTGTGTAGTTGTACTTACATTTTGCTTGTACTAACAAAAGCTTATATTCCAATATGAATGAACAAAGCAGCCATATTGTAACCAAAGGAAGTTGGGTACATTATGTGTGCCTGTGCTTAGATATTACCTGTGTGTAGTTGTACTAACATTTTGTTTGTACTAACAATACCTTGTATTCCAATATGAATGAACAAAGCAACCATATTGTAGCCAAAGGGAGTTGGGTACATCATGTGTGCCTTAGCTGGCAGGGGTGGCGAAATCAAATGTCCGAGTTGCCCGAGTCGTACATTTGCTTGTCTGGGCAACTGCTTTTTTTCAATTAAGTTGTCCGTGGACAACAAGTTTTTTAAAAGTCGGGTCCAGGTATACAAAAAAATACATTGTATTAAAGCCGTAATTAAGTTTTACAAAACCGGATGTTGACATGCGATTATATTGCCAGTGCTATTTGCGGAGCAATCAAGCTAAAATACGGGCACTCTCCTACGCAGTGATCTCCCTTATTCTATAAGAGACCAGGAGCATGCCACATTTTAAACATTTGGCCCGACTGTTAGACAGTGTACAGACTGGTTTCTTTATTCTTACAATCAGACGGAAATAAAAAGTATCAAAGTAAGATAATCAAAACACGGTCTACCTTGTTATTTAAGACGACTTTAATGGTAAAAATGGAATATTTAATTTTTTTAAATCTTCAACAACGGAGCAGAAACCCAAAGCTTTGAGCAGTCCACCTCCAAAAAAATTAGGAAAGATTATGATAAAAAATATGATCTAAGTAAACGCACCAGAACTTTTCAAGAAACTTGGCTCACAGATTTTCAATGGTTACCAGTTGATGATAATCAAATTGCTACCAGTAGCGGCGCAGAGCCTCAGTCTGATGAGGTCGACATATTGGACTAGTTTAATTTGTTAAGATTACGATGTACTTATGTTCAACACATGTTTTAATAACACTAGCATTGCAAGATCTAAAGTTATAGAAAGTCTTTTTATTGTTTATAATATACTGCTATAATGAATGTACTATTGAAATACAACTATAAACAAAACTAGCAAATCATACTCATTTTGGTATATTCCACATTGTTTTACATTAATCAATAAATGCGTTAATAATTTATATAAACATTAACGGACGGACAAGTGTAGTTCAGCAATGGACAAGTTAAATTTCCTAAATGGTTGTCCGTGGACAAGTATAGTTTTTTGAGATTTCGCCACCCCTGGCTGGGATATTACCTTGTGTGTAGTTGTATTAACATTGTGCTTGTACTAACAGTACCTTGTATTCCAATATGAATGAACAAAGCAGCCATATTGTAACCAAAGGGAGTTGGGTACATCATGTGTGCCTTAGCTTGGATATTACTTGTGTGTAGTTGTATTAACATTGTGTGCATCGTGTTTGTCTGTGCTTGAATATTACCTTGTGTGTAGTTGTACTAACATTGTGTACATCATGCATGTCTGTGCTTGGATATTATCTTGTGTGTAGTTGTACTAACATTGTGTTCATCATGTATGTCTGTTATTGGATATTATCTTGTGTGTAGTTTTACTAACATTGTGTACATCATGTATGTCTGTGCTTGGATATTACCTTGTGTGTAGTTGTACTAAAATTGTGTCCATCATGTATGACTGTGATTGGATCTTACCTTGTGTGTATTTGTACTAACATTGGCTGCATCATGTATGCTGTTATTAGATATTATCTTGTGTGTAGTTGTACTAACATTGTGTACATCATGTACGGCTGTGCTTGGATATTATCTTGTGTGTAGTTGTACTAACATTTTGTACATCATGTGTGTCTGTGCTTGGATATTATCTTGTGTGTAGTTGTACTAACATTGTGTACATCATGTATGCCTGTGATTGGATCTTACCTTGCGTGTAGTTGTACTTACATTGTGTACATCATTTATGCCTGTGCTCCGACATTATCTTGTGTGGAATTGGACTAACATTGTGTACATAATGTACCGTATGTCTGTGATTGGATATTACCTTGTATGTAGTTGTACTAACATTGGGTACATCATGTGTGCAAGTGCTTGGAATTTACCTTGTGTGTAGTTGTACTTACATTTTTCTTGTACTAACAATAGCTTGTATTCCAATATGAATGAACAAAACATATATATTGTAACCAAAGGGAGTTGGGTACATCATGTATGCTTGTGCTTGGATACCTGTTGTGTAGTGAAACTAACATTTTGCTTGTACTAACAATAGCTTGTATTCAAATATGAATGAACAAAGCAGCCCTTTTGTAACCAAAGTGAGTTGGGTACATCATGTATGCTTGTGCTTAGATATTACCTTGTGTGTAGTTGTACTTACATTTTGCTTGTACTAACAAAAGCTTATATTCCAATATGAATGAACAAAGCAGCCATATTGTAACCAAAGGAAGTTGGGTACATTATGTGTACCTGTGCTTAGATATTACCTGTGTGTAGTTGTACTAACATTTTGTTTGTACTAACAATACCTTGTATTCCAATATGAATGAACAAAGCAGCCATATTGTAACCAAAGGGAGTTGGGTACATCATGTGTGCCTTAGCTTGGATATTACCTTGTGTGTAGTTGTATTAACATTGTGCTTGTACTAACAGTACCTTGTATTCCAATATGAATGAACAAAGCAGCCATATTGTAACCAAAGGGAGTTGGGTACATCATGTGTGCCTTAGCTTGGATATTACTTGTGTGTAGTTGTATTAACATTGTGCTTGTACTAACAGTACCTTGCATTCCAATATGAATGAACAAAGCAACCATATTGTAACCAAAGGGAGTTGGGTACATCATGTGTGCCTTAGCTTGGATATTACTTGTGTGTAGTTGTATTAACATTGTGCTTGTACTAACAGTACCTTGTATTCCAATATGAATGAACAAAACATATATATTGTAACCAAAGGGAGTTGGGTACATCATGTGTGCCTTTGCTTGAATTTTACTTGTGTGTTGTTGTATTAACATTGTGTGCATCGTGTTTGTCTGTGCTTGAATATTACCTTGTGTGTAGTTGTACTAACATTGTGTACATCATGTATGTCTGTTCTTATATATTACCTTGTGTGTAGTTGTACTAACATTGTGTACATCATGTATGTCTGTGCTTATATATTACCTTTTGTGTAGTTGTACTAACATTGTGTACATCATGAATGCCTGTGATTGGATCTTACCTTGTGTGTAGTTGTACTAACATTGTGTGCATCATGTATGCCTGTGCTTGGATATTACCTTGTGTGTATTTGTACTAACATTGTGTACATCATGTATGTCTGTTCTTGGATATTACCTTGTGTGTAGTTGTATTAACATTGGGTGCATCATGTATGCTGTTATTGGATATTATCTTGTGTGTTGTTTTGCTAACATTGGGTACATCATGTATGTCTGTGCTTTGATATTACCTTGTGTGTAGTTGTGCTAACATTGTGTACATCATGTATGTCTGTGCTTGGAATTCACCTTGTGTGTAGTTGTACTAACATTGGGTACATCATGTATGCCTGTGCTTGGATATTACCTTGTGTGTAGTTTTACTAACATTGTGTACATCATGTATGTCTGTGCTTGGATATTACCTTGTGTGTAGTTGTACTAACATTGGGTACATCATGTATGTCTGTGCTTGGATATTACCTTGTGTGTAGTTGTACTAACATTGTGTACAGTCCTTCCCAAAATGATAATTTATTACCGGCCAGGAGGTCCTATAATCATGCATCCTTGGCCGGCCCAGAGTGATCAATTCCGGCCTCAAAAAGAAAAAAAGATGAAGAATGATAAAAATGAGACTTTTTGTCAATAATATTTGAATATTATTATTATATCAATATTCATACATATCACTAACAAATAATGAAACTTCCTCCTAATAAAAAAATGTACTTCTGAGAGCTTCACTTCATTTATTCCATTAGGAGCAAGTTAATAATTCAATTATATATATGTTACTGTTAATGTTATTTGTTTTTTAACTCCTCTGTTGATGTTGACAGTTTGCAGGAAGGCCACAATGAATTTCGTTTATTCCCTGCTTGCTTACAAAATATTTCCGTTAAAACGGAAACTAAAACGGAATCTAAAACGCACATGCTTGTCAATGTTTATTCTCTGCCTTTGCGAAATGTACTCATATACTGATGACGTAGTGTGTTATTCGTTTGATGATGCAGCAAAAATCTTTTGATACCATATAAACACTTATGTCATTCAGAAAAAGCAACCAATGAAAAATGTTTTACATTATTGGAGTATTCATTAATAATTTGGTAAAATCAAACTTTTGCCTTGAAACTTTTCTGAAAATAGCTTATGGAATTCCGAATTTCGCCGTAATTTTATTACCGGACACGAGGTCCTGCAATATAAGAATCATTTCCGGATTTTCAAATTTATAATCGAAAAAATCCGAGGACCGACGGTATTTGGGAAGGACTGGTGTACATCATGTATGTCTGTGCTTGGATAGTACCTTGTCAGTAGTTGTACTAACATTGTGTACATCATGTATGTCTGTGCCTAGATATTACCTTTTGTGTAGTTGTACTAACATTGGGTACATCATGTATGTCTGTGCTTGGATATTACCTTGTGTGTAGTTGTACTAACATTGTGTACATCATGTATGCCTGTTCTTGGATATTACCTTGTGTGAAGTTGTACTAACATTGGGTTCATCATGTATGCCTGTGCTTGGATATTACCTTGTGTGTAGTTGTACTAACATTGTGTACATCATCTATGTCTGTGCTTGGATATTACCTTGTATGTAGTTGTACTAACATTGGGTACATCATGTATGTCTGTGCTTGGATATTACCTTGTGTGTAGTTGTCCTAACATTGTGTACATCATGTATGGCTGTGCCTGGATATTACCTTTTGTGTAGTTGTACTAACATTGTGTTAATCATGTATGTCTGTGCTTAGATATTACCTTTTGTGTAGTTGTACTAACATTGGGTACATCATGTATGCCTGTGATTGGATCGTACCTTGTGTGTAGTTGTACTTACTTTGTGTACATCATTTATGCCTGTGCTCTGATATTATCTTGTGTGGAATTGGACTAACATTGTGTACATAATGTATGTCTGTGATTGGATATTACCTTGTATGTAGTTGTACTTACATTGGGTACATAGTGTGTGCAAGTGCTTGGAATTGACCTTTTGTGTAGTTGTACTAACATTTTTCTTGTACTAACAATAGCTTGTATTCCAATATGAATGAACAAAACATATATATTGTAACCAAAGGGAGTTGGGTACATCATGTTTGCTTGTGCTTGGATATTACTTTTTGTGTAGTTAAACTAACATTTTGCTTGTACTAACAATAGCTTGTATTCCAATATGAATGAACAAAGCAGCCCTTTTGTAACCAAAGGAAGTTGGGTACATCATGTATGCTTGTGCTTAGATTTTACCTTGTGTGTAGTTGTACTAACATTTTGCTCGTACTAACAAAAGCTAATATTCCAATATGAATGAACAAAGCAGCCATATTGTGACCAAAGGAAGTTGGGTACATTATGTGTGCATGTGCTTAGATATTACCATGTGTGTAGTTGTACTAACATTTTGCTTGTACTAACAATAGCTTGTATTCCAATATTAAAGTACAAAGCCGCCATATTGTAACCAAAGCGAGTTGGGTAAATCGTGTATGTCTGTGCTTAGATATTACCTGTGTGTAGTTGTACTAACATTTTGTTTGTACTAACTATACCTTGTATTTCAATATGAATGAACAAAGCAACCATATTGTAGCCAAAGGAAGTTGGGTACATCATGTGTGTCTGTGCTTAGATATTACCTGTGTGTAGTTGTACTAACATTTTGTTTGTACTAACTATACCTTGTATTTCAATATGAATGAACAAAGCAACCATATTGTAGCCAAAGGAAGTTGGGTACATTATGTGTGCCTGTGCTTAGATATTACATGTGTGTAGTTGTACTAACATTTTGTTTGTACTAACAGTACCTTGTATTCCAATATGAATGAACAAAGCAGCCATATTGTAACCAAAGGGAGTTGGGTACATCATGTGTGCCTTAGCTTGGATATTACTTGTGTGTAGTTGTATTAACATTGTGCTTGTACTAACAGTACCTTGCATTCCAATATGAATGAACAAAGCAGCCATATTGTAACCAAAGGGAGTTGGGTACATCATGTGTGCCTTAGCTTGGATATTACTTGTGTGTAGTTGTATTAACATTGTGCTTGTACTAACAGTACCTTGTATTCCAATATGAATGAACAAAACATATATATTGTAACCAAAGGGAGTTGGGTACATCATGTGTGCCTTTGCTTGAATTTTACTTGTGTGTTGTTGTATTAACATTATGTGCATCGTGTTTGTCTGTGCTTGAATATTACCTTGTGTGTAGTTGTACTAACATTGTGTACATCATGTATGTCTGTTCTTATATATTACCTTGTGTGTAGTTGTACTAACATTGGGTGCATCATGTATGCTGTTGTTGGATATTATCTTGTGTGTTGTTTTGCTAACGTTGGGTACATCATGTATGTCTGTGCTTGGATATTACCTTGTGAGTAGTTGTGCTAACATTGTGTACATCATATATGTCTGTGCTTGGATATCACATTGTGTGTAGTTGTACTAACATTGTGTTCATCATGTATGCCTGTGCTTGGATATTACCTTGTGTGTAGTTTTACTAACATTGTGTTCATCATGTATGTCTGTGCTTGGATATTACCTTGTGTGTAGTTGTACTAACAATGTGTTCATCATGTATGTCTGTGCTTAGATATTACCTTGTGTGTAGTTTTACTAACATTGTGTACATCATGTATGTCTGTGCTTTGATATTACCTTTTGTGTAGTTGTACAAACATTGTGTTCATCATGTATGTCTGTGCTTAGATATTACCTTTTGTGTAGTTGTACTAACATTAGGTACATCATGTATGCCTGTGATTGGATCTTACCTTGTGTGTAGTTGTCAGAGCTCCAGATAAGGTTTTGTGAAATTCTTAACATTACTACCAGATTTGCAAAAAGAATTCGTTACTCTGAAATTTTATTCTTAACGTTACTACTCAGTTTTGGAAAATAATTCTTAACTTTTCTAAATGACCTAAAAATAAATAATAATGGTTATTTTCATGCAAAAAATCAAAATAAACATACAAGCAACTTTATTTATACGAGTTCAACAGTGTCTATTCAGTATTATACAATTTTATTTTTCAAATAACTTCATATGCCCAAACTGTGCTTAGATTGCATGCCTTCGATGAATTGTTACATATTTCACAATTAAAACGGGTCTCCCCTTCAATCTTTTCAATGATTAGCCACGGGAATTGTCCCTTCCACTCGTTCAATGTTTTTTTGTTTAAGTTTGGACCCATAGTGTCGCGTTTTTTAAAGCTTTTCCGGTTGTGTCAGCAACTGAACATACAACATCGTATAAGCTCTTTTCTATAATGTATTTCTTAACATTTAACTTCGGCTCACTTTGCGTACAATATGTTAAAAGCGTATTTTGCACGCTTTGCAGCTTTTTAGGACGCTCTCTGGGCGCCGCCATTGTTTTTTGACAGACTGTAAACGCCGCTTTTATTGGAAAAAATGCGCTTTGTTAAACAAACCCGATAACCATTTTATATAAGCACTGAAAAGATCTTGATTACGGGAAAAGAACTCAATAAAAGTCGATACTTACCGATGTAAAAATAATATTCGTTACTTGATTTTGTAATTCTAAATGGTACGACAAGATTTTAAAATAAATACGTAACGAACTTGAAAATAATTCGTTACTAGAAATGGCGCGGCAGAGGCCGACGCGTATCCCCACGCCGAATGTTTGACCTAGGTGTGCCCCAGGGTTGGTAATGCGGCCATGCATAGCTGAGATTGACCGTATTGTCATAAGAGAAGTTCATCATCAATAAGAAGTGAATTGGTGTAGAAATGAAGAAGTTATAGTAAAAGGCAATTTTGGGTGGGTGTGGTCTATGTGGGCGGGGCCCCAGGGTTGGTAATGGGGCCATGCATAGTTGAGATTGACCGTATTGTCATAAGAGAGGTTCAGTATCAATTTGAAGTGAATCGGTGTAGAAATGAAGAAATTATAGTAAAAGGCAATTTTGGGTGGGTGTGGTCTATGTGGGCGGGGCGCCCCAGGGTTGGTAATGGGGCCATGCATAGTTGAGATTGACTGTATTGTCATAAGAGAAGTTCAATATCAATTTGAAGTGAATCGGTTTAGAAATGAAGAAATTATAGTAAAGGCAATTTTGGGTGGGTGTGGTCTATGTGGGCGGGGCCCCAGGGTTGGTAATGGGGCCATGCATAGTTGAGATTGACCCTAATGTCATAAGAGAAGTTCAGTATCAATTTGAAGTGAATCCGTGTAGAAATGAAAAAATTATAGTAAATGGAATTTTTTGGTGGGTGTGGCCTATGTGTGCGGGCGCCCCAGGGTTGGGATTGGGGCCATGCATAGTTGAGATTGACCCTAATGTCATAACAAAAGTTCAGTATCAATTTGAAGTGAATCCGTGTAGAAATGAAAAAAATATAGTAAATGGAAATTTTTGGTGGGTGTGGCCTATGTGGGCGGGGTGCCCCAGGGTTGGGAATGGGGCCATGCATGGTTGAGATTGACCGTATTGTCATAAGAGAGGTCCAGTATCAATTTGAAGTGAATCGGTGTAGAAATAAAGAAGTAAATGTAAAATAACCTAAAAAAATGAGTGATAATTTCTGACGCGGCCCCACCCCAACCGCTATAACTTTTGACCCAGGGGTCAGATCAAAATTCCAAATAGTGCAGGGTCGCACATATGCTCATAGCTACCATGTGTGTAAGTTTCAAGGTTCTAGTGCTTTTAGTATAGGAGGAGATAGTGGCCAGGACGGACGGACGGACAGACGGACGGACGGACGGCGGAGATAACCACAATATCCCCACCTTTTTTTCAAAAAGCGTGGGGATAATTATGAAAATACGACCCTTATCTGGAGCTCTGGTTGTACTAACATTTTGCTTGTACTAACAATAGCTTGTCTTCCAAAATTTATGAACAAAGCATACATATTGTGACCAAAGGGAGTTGGGTATATTATGTATGCTGAGGTTGGTTATTACCTTGTGTGTAGTTGTACTAACATTTTGCTTGTACTAACAGTAGCTTGTATTCTAATATGAATGAAGAAAGCAGACAAAAGGGACCAAAGGGAGTTAGGTACAATCATGTTTGCCTCTGTTTGGATGTTACCTTTCGTGTAGTTTTACTAACATTGTGTACATGATGTATGTTTGTGCTTAGATATTAGCTTGTGTGTAGTTGTACTAACATTGTGTACATCAAGTATGTCTGTGCTTGGATATTACCTGTTATTTCAATATAATTATAATTTTTGGACACCTCAATTTTTATGTCCCCCACTATAGTAGTGGGGGACATATTGTTTTTGCCCTGTCTGTTGGTTGGTTGGTCTGTTGGTTGGTTGGTTTGCGCCAACTTTAACATTTGCAATAACTTTTGCAATATTGAAGATAGCAACTTGATATTTGGCATGCATATGTATCTCATGGAGCTGCACATTTTGAATGGTGAAAGGTCAAGGTCATCCTCCAAGGTCAAAGGTCAAATATATGGGTCAAAATCGCTCATTTAAGGTACACTTTTGCAGTATTTCAATATTCAAGATAGCAACTTGATATTTGGCATGCATGTGTATCTCATGGAGCTGCACATTTTGAGTGGTGAAAGGTCAAGGTCATCCTTCAAGGTCAGATGTCAAATATATGTGGCCAAAATCGCTCATTTTATGAGTACTTTTGCACTATTGAAGATAGCAACTTGATATTTGGCATGCATGTGTATCTCTTGGAGCTGCACATTTTGAGTGGTGAAAGGTCAAGGTCAATGTCATACTTCAAGGTCAGAGGTCAAATATATGTGGCCCAAATCTCTAATTTTATGAATACTTTTGCAATATTGAAGATAGCAACTTGATATTTGGCATGCATGTGTATCTCATGGAGCTGCACATTTTTAGTGGTGAAAGGTCAAGGTCATCCTTCAAGGTCAAATATATGGGTCAAAATTGCTCATGTAATGTCACTTCTGCAATATTGAAGCTAGCAATTTTATATTTGAAATGCATTTGTATCTCATGGAGCTGCACATTTTGAGCGATGAAGGGTCAAGGTCAAGGCCATCCTACAAGGTCAAACGTCATATAGGGGGACATTGTGTTTCACAAACACATCTTGTTGTCTCTAAATTTTCGGACATCTGTAATTTTTGTATATTTTTGTATAAATTTTCGGACACATTGTTTAGGGTTGATCATGGTTGCCAAGGTTTTAAAACCTCTTCCGCCTTTCGTGGGTACCCTAATTCCTCTTGGATTGTAGGAAGATACCTGTCCATATGGCATCTTACACTGCCATGACCTCTATTGAAGTTTTATGGAAATCTTCCACGGAATCCTTTCCTTGGAAAGTTTTTTCTGCTGTGATCTTATCTTTCCAAGATTAATACTTGTCTCACAATTCTTAACTTTCTTAGCAATGTAATCCCCAAACAATTGGGTTGTCAAAGGTATGATATTTCTCTGAAACTGAGTTAACATCACACTGTAAAGAACAGGCCACACTAATTAAATCTGACAAAGATTGTAATTGCTGGGACTTAAACTTTAGTTTTAATTTTATTCAATGTCCAATCTGATTGATCATCAACACATTTCCAGAATCATACTTAGTCGCTTCCTCTCCGGAGGAGTTCAGTCGCCACTTCCACTTGTTTAAGAGCTAGAACTGAAAACTGGAGGATCTGCCTCGGACTCTTCCATGGCATCTCCTAGGGCTGGTTGAAAACAAAATAAACATAAAGTATCATACTTAGTCGCTTCCTCTTCGGAGGAGTTCGGTTCCCACTTCCACTTGTTTTAGAACTTGAACTGAAAACCAGAGGATCTGCCTCGGACTCTTCCATGGCATCTCCTAGGGCTGATTGAAAACAAAATAAACATAAAGTATCATACTTAGTCGCTTCCTGTTCGGAGGAGTTCGGTTCCCACTTCCACTTATTAACCAGGTTTTCCGAAGGAAAAAACTGGTTATTAGATTGGCGAATGCGGGCGGGCTGGCTGGCTGGCTGGCTGGCGGGCTGGCGGAATAAGCTTGTCCGGGCCATAACTATGTCGTTCATTGTCAGATTTTAAAATAATTTGGCACATTTGTTCACCATCATTGGACGGTGTGTCGCGCGAAATAATTACGTCGATATCTCCAAGGTCAAGGTCACACTTCGAGTTCAAAGGTCAAAAATGGCCATAAATGAGCTTGTCCGAGCCATAACTATGTCGTTCATCGTCAGATTTTAAAATCATTTGGCACATTTGTTCACCATCATTGGACGGTGTGTCGCGCGAAATAATTACGTCGATATCTCCAAGGTCAAGGTCACACTTTGAGTTCAAAGGTCAAAAATGGCCATAAATGAGCTTGTCCTGGCCATAACTATGTCATTCATTGTGAGATTTTAAAATCATTTGGCACATTTGTTCACCATCATGGGACGGTGTGTCCCACGAAAGAATCACGTCAATATCTCCAATGTCAAGGTCGCCACGACTAAAAATAGATTAAAAAAAAAAAAAAAAAACTTACAAAGGGGGTTAATTTTTTTTGGTCATTTAAAAGTTCAGTTTGAGTTTTCTCCCTTTATCAGATTTTTTTTTCACAATGAAAACCTGGTTTTGTGACAATTTTGTCCCTTGTTTTAGAACTTGAACTGAAAACTGGAGGATCTGCCTCGGACTCTTCCATGGCATCTCCTAGGGCTGGTCGAAAACAAAATAAACATAAAGTATCAGTCACTCTCTTCTAAACATCTTAGAAGAAAACTGATAGAGTAATCGTGATTTCAAAACAATAAGGCTATAAGAGAAGGGGGGGGGGGGGGTGCTGGTTTCAGGATGAAATAAAAAAGATAAATTTTAAACCCATTTATATTTAAATGAGAACATGTTAACAGTCTTTATTAATAGTTGCATATATGTTTCCAACTTTTAATTATCGTTGAAAAGAGTTTTAGTTTTTCATGAAAATGTCTTGGTTGTTCATTGTTAAAGCGTTGTTATTTACAATAAGGCTTGTGGCATGCTTCTTACCAGTGTATGCAATCTTTCGTCACTGTCCGAATTAATCGAACCTATGTGTGCAATTTGTTGTTCAGACAAAGTTTGTCTTCTTTCAATCAACTCTTAAACAAATATTTTGTTGATTTTCTTTGAATTTTTCTTCATGCATGTACATTCTGTGCAATTAAATTACACAAGGCTCTTTTTACTTCCAAGACAACAGCCATGGGCAACTATTTCACAATTTTGAAAATGAAATGTGAACAAGTATAACACAGCAACAATAAATGACCAAATAAAACATTGCATAATGTGAAAATTTGACTTTTTGGCTCAAAACTGTCAAAATATCTCAATTATCAGTTAAAATTATATTCCACTTTACTGTTTTCACTTATTAGTTCCTTTCAATCATGGTGAACTTTACATGAATAATGGAAAGGCAGTCAATTGTTTTATATAATCAGATACAGGATATTATGGGCAGAAGGATCCAGCGGAATACAATTAAAAAGTTACTGTAATACAATTGTAATACACTATTATATGTTTTTGGAACCCTATTTTCTGAAGGAAGAAATTGGTAACTAGATTGGCGTATGTTTGCGGGCTGGCAGGCGGTTGGAAAAAGCTTGTGTGGGCCATAACTTTGTCGTTCATGGTGAGATTTTAAAATCATTTGGCACATTCGTTTACCATCATTAGACAGTGTGTAGCTCGAAAGAATTATGTTGATATCTCCAAGATCAAGGTCACACTTTGAGTTCAAAATTCAAATATGGCCATAAATGAGCTTGTCCGAGCCATAACTATGTCATTCATTGAGAGATTTTAAAATCATTTGGCACATTTGTTCACCCATCATTGGACGGTGTGTCGCAATTACGTAAATATCTCCAAGGTCAAAGTCGCCATGACAAAAAAAGATTTATTTTGAAACAAGGGGGTAAACTGAACAATCAGTTAAGTTTGAGTTGTCTCCCTTTATCAGACTTTTTATGCTCCCCGAAATAAATTAAAATTTATAGTTGCCAGTTTGTCCTTACTTACTTACTTCCTTACTTCAGTCACACTTTTGCTACCGTTTCTCATAGCACCATCAATACTTAATCAATGGCTTTCATATTTGGCATGTAGGTACCTTGCATGGACCTCTACCTTTTGATGAGGTTTGAGGTCACTGGGGTCAAGGTCAAGGTCACCAAGGCTAATAATAGACTTCCTTCTGTCACACTTTTGCTATCGTTTCTCATAGCGCCTTCAATACTTAACCAATCGCTTTCATATTTGGCATGTAGGTACCTTGCATGGACCTCTACCTTTTGATGAGGTTTGAGGTCACTGGGGTCAAGGTCACCGAGGCTAATAATAGACTTCCTTCTGTCACACTTTTGCTACCGTTTCTCATAGCGCCTTCAATACCAGAGCTCCAGATAAGGGCCGTACAGCCGTAAATACGCCTTTTTCATGAAGATTTACGCATTTATTTTTATTAACTGGATGTACAATTACGACATTAATATCCATTTTATGCATTTAAGAAAAAAATCTGGCCGTACCGATACGTCTGCGTTAGCACGGCGTTTTTTGTTGGTCACTAACCTAACGGCGCTTTTTGTTAATTTAAATTACCAAAAAGTTGTAGACTGGGTTCATATATTATTGTCTATTCTGTCGCGTGATTTCCTGTAACTTGTAAATCCGTCAAAAACGATATGTCTGCGCACAATTGAATGCCGGCTTAACCGAAAGCGGCTCAAAACAACACTTTGTTGTCATATAATGACTACATATGGTGTCTTCTAACCATCCTGAAATAAATCTGTAAACCCAGAAAAAGACATTGTCACCCCGATATTAAACGATTTGATTGCATCGGTGGCGTAAAACATTAGAAAACACGATGGGAAACGGAGTGAGACAGTGAAATAAGTGTTCATTTACTTAGCTTACTAGTTGGCTTGTGTTTTCTTGTCAAGAAAAATGAAGAAATAGTATTAGTCATGAGTTTTAATGTGAAGTTGTATTTATAATAGCATCATAATTCAGAATGGAATACCTAATACAGTAACTGTTTAAGAAGCTACATATATTTATTTTAATTGCTGCAAATGTTTCTGTAAAGTCAGTTATACGCCCAAGAACAATGGTAGTACAGTACTACCTGTATTTTTGGATATGGTAGTACAGGTACTAATTGATTTTAAGCATTACTCCTTTTCTTTCTGTCAGTGGCAGTACCGTTACTAATTTCACAAATCCTTATCTGGAGCTCTGAGGGGGTATATTGTTTTGCACATGTCGTTCCGTCCCTCCGTCCACCAGATGGTTTTCGGATGATAACTCAAGAATGCTTAGGCCTAGGATCATAAAACTTCATAGGTTCATTGATCATGACTTGTAGATGACCCCTATTGATTTTGAGGTCACTAGGTCAAAGGTCAAGGTCACAGTGACTCGAAATAGTAAAATGGTTTCCGGATGATAACTCAAGAATGCTTAGGCCTAGTTTCATGAAACTTCATAGGTACATTGATCATGACTGGCAGATGACCCCTATTGATTTTCAGGTCACTAGGTCAAGGTCACAGTGACTCAAAAATGGTAAAATGGTTTCCGGATGATAACTCAAGAATGCTTAGGCCTAGGATCATGAAACTTCATAGGTACATTGATCATGACTGGCAGATGACCCCTATTGATTTTCAGGTCACTAGGTCAAAGGTCAAGGTCACAATGACTCGAAACAGTAAAATGGTTTCCGGATGATAACTCAAGAATGCTTACGCCAAGGATCATGAAACTTTAAAGGAAAATTGATTATGACTGGCAGATGACCCCTATTAATTTTCAGGTCACTAGGTCAAAGGTCAAGGTCACAGTGACTTGAAATAGTAAAATGGTTTCCGGATGATAACTCGAAAATGCTTACACCTAGGATCATGAAACTTCATAGGTACATTGATCACGACTGGCAGATGACCCCTATTGATTTTCAGGTCACTAGGTCAAGGTCACAGTGACTCAAAAATGGTAAAATAGTTTCCGGATGATAACTCAAGAATGCTTAGGCCTAGGATCATGAAACTTCATAGGTACATTGATCATGACTGGCAGATGACCCCTATTGATTTTCAGGTCACTAGGTCAAAGGTCAAGGTCACTGTGACTCGAAATAGTAAAATGGTTTCCGTATGATAACTCAAGAATGCTTACACCTAGGATCATGAAACTTCATAGGTACATTGATCATGACTGGCAGATGACCCCTATTAATTTTCAGTTCACTAGGTCAAAGGTCAAGGTCAGTGACAAAAAACATATTCACACAATGGCTGCCACTACAACTGACAGCCCATATGGGGGGCATGCATGTTTTACAAACAGCCCTTGTTAAGATTTAAAGCACAAAAAAAGACAGATTCCACCTTGTAACCACCAGATATATTTTTTAATTGGCATACTGTGAAACCATTATTATTCGTCGGACATTAATTTTCGTCTCTTTTGTCCTTCTACCAATGGACGAATTCAGGATCCTAACGAACAATCATGTCCCATATTTGAAACAAATAAGACTGAATTACCGTAGGCATTAGGCATTTAAATCCAGCGTAAGACAGGCATATACACAGGGCTTGAAATTAACACTGGCACACTCGCAAAATGCGAGAAAAAAAGATTGCAAGGTAAGTTATAAGCCACTAGTATTTTTTGCAAGTAAAGAAATAGTGAAAAAAAACGAGTTATATTGCTAAATGCGTTCGACGGCCTGAACGCTAAACCGTAGGTCAATTTTTTGAACGTCCGAATAACAATTTGCGGAAGCGGGCACCTTGTTTGTAGACTGGTATACTTATAGTACAGATACCCGGATGGTATTGATACAAAGAACATGAAACAGTTGACTATTCACACTCAAGTTAAATCTGGTTTTGACACAAAGGGGTGTACATTATACAGTGTACTGACAACTGACATTTCCTGTAAAACGCGCATGCAATAAGGCTGTATCAAATGCGTCGACTTCGTTTAGGTATTATAGTGTTGATTTGCGCTAATTGTTAACAACTTTATTACCCATTGTGTGTATTGTGTTTTTCAGGGGTGTTGCAGATTATACAGCCAACACGCGGCGAATCCGGATTAAAGACAATACTATTAAACGCAATTAAAATATGACGATGTGTGATCACACCTGACTGAAATATATTATGCCCTTTTATTACAAATTAATAAAGAACATATTGATTTGTGTATGGTTGTCCGTGATTGTAATGGAAAAAGACTAATTGGCAATTGGCTTCGTTGTTTAAAACACTCGTTAACGGTTATTCAGTCCCACTTATCCACTAATCATAACAAAGAACGTGTCAATGACATAAAATAATAAGGGACAGTTACTATCACCTGAAATAACAGACTTGTTAATTGGCATATGCCAAACAAGGCCTGCAAGTGACTACCAAGTGTCACCCCTCTTTCCCCAGCACGATTTTTTTTGCAACCGCGTATTACATGCATTACAAACATTACAAACAAATCGGACGCTTTTTTTTCAAAACCAGAAATGGACAAATTTAAGTGCTGACGAAATAGTCATTTTTTTTTTAAAGGACGAAATTTCGTGCTGACGAAAATAAATGGTTTGACAGTACATAAAATTTAATCTATAGCCTAGTTAGCAAGTAATTTATTATTTTTCAAATGGTACAACATTTAAAACTGAAAGTAGGATTTCTAGACGTATAAGTCCATTTCAACAAACGCGAATATTTTGAAGTTTAAAGCGCAAAAGAAGACGGATTTCTACCTTGTAGCCACCAGATATCTTCTAATTGGCATAGATAAATGTTTCTTATTTTTACTTAAATTTACTTTCATTTCAAGGTGTGTGGCTTTAAGTTTACAGCTGTCGGGCTGCAGGAAGTCTCCTCCGATAACACACTGCCAGAATTTTAATAACCATAAAACTTTACATAGAAATACCGCATATCTTTTGTCGCATTGAAAGCTTGCATGTAACGATTTTTGGATGAAAAATTTGTAGCACAGAGAACATTGAGATCTGTTGATTTCGGTTAAAAGCTGCGTTGGTCAATATAAATTTAACAAAATTATATCGTGAATAATTTGAAATTGACATTTCCTATAAATTAATTATCCCTCGCCATAGGCGGAGGGATAATGTTTTGGCGTTGTTCGTCCGTCCGTCTTTCTGTCCGTCTGGAGCCATATCTTGGAAGTGCTTTGGCGGATTTCATTGAAACTTGGTATGAATATATATATGGATAAGAGGATGAAGCATGCCAAATGACATTGTACACCATCTGTTAACAACAGAGTTATGGTCCTTTGTATCTTGAAAAATGCTTTTTAATATAAGCTTACAGCTTTATCTCTTTTTACACATGAGAAAGAGCCATGAAAATGCCATAATTGTTCTCAATCATCTGGGGGTGCTTCACATTCAACACCCATAATCCTGGGGGCTAAGGTCCAGGTCACACATTGAGGTCAAAGGTAACAAATTTGATGAATTATTCATTATTTAGTAATTCCTTTACTACAGGTTTTTTAGCTCCACTGGCCAAAGGCCAGCGGGGCTTATGTCATGGTCCTGTGTCCGTCGTGTGTGCGTCCGTGCGTTAACTTTTTCTTTAAACATCTTCTCCTAAACTACTGGTCCAATTCTGATGAAATTTCTCAGGAATGTTCCTGTGGTGAAGCTCTTTCAAATTTATTCAAATTATGCCCCTGGGGTCAAATTTGACCCTGCCCCTGGGGGTCAAAAAATAGAAAATTTGCTTATATAAGGCCTATTTTGTGCAAACTTTATAAATCTTCTTGTCAATAACCATTGGGCCTAGGGCTACCAAATTTGGTATGTAGTGACATCTTATAGTCCTTTACCAAGTTTGTTCAAATTATGCCCCTAGGGTCAAATTTGACCCTGCCCCGGAGGTCAAAAAATTGAAAATTTGCTTATATAAGGCCTATTTTGAGCAAACTTCAAAAATCTTCTTGTCCATAACCATTGGAACTAGGGCTTCCAAATTTGCTATGTAGTGACATCTTATAGTCCTCTACCAAGTTTGTTCAAATTATGCCCCTGGGGTTAAATTTGACCCTGCCCCGGGGGGTCAAAAAATTGAAAATTTGCTTATATTGGGCCTATTTTGTGCAAACTTTAAAAATCTTCTTGTCCATAACCATATGGCGTAGGGCTACCAAATTTGGTATGTAGTGACATCTTATAGTCCTCTACCAAGTGTGTTCAAATTATGCACCTGGGGTCAAATTTGACCCTGCCCCGGGGGGTCAAAAATTTGATAATTTGCTTATATAAGGCCTATTTTGTGCAAACATTAAAAATCGTCTTGTCCATAACTATTATAACTAGGGCTACCAAATTTGGTATGTAATGACATCTTATAGTCCTCTACCAAGTTTGTTCAAATTATGCCCCTGAGGTTAAATTTGACCCTGCCCCGGGGGGTCAAAAAATTGAAAATTTGCCTATATAAGGCATATTTTGTGCAAACTTTATAAATCTTCTTGTCAATAACCATTGGACCTAGGGCTACCAAATTTGCATGTAGTGACATCTTATAGTCCTCTACCAAATTTGTTCAAATTATGCCCCTGGGGTTAAATTTGACCCTGCCCCGGGGGGTAAAAAAATTGACACAACACATCCATTGTACCAACCAATGATAGCAGTTACTTTAAATTATAATGGTTGATATGGTGTGTGATTTTGATAGGATTATCAAATGGGTCAGCTTAATTTGTACAAGCAGACTAGTGGGTTTTCCAAAAGGTTGCATATATTCCAACCCTTTTTTTATGCCACCCTTCAAAGAAGAGGGGGTATATTACTTTGCTCATGTCGGTCTGTTGGTCGGTCTGTCGGTCCGTCCGTCCACCAGGTGGTTTCCGGATGATAACTCAAGAACGCTTGGGCCTAGGATCATGAAACTTCATAGGTATATTGATCATGACTTGCAGATGACCACTATTGATTTTAAGGTCACTAGGTCAAAGGTCACGGTGACCCAAAATAGTAAAATGGTTTCCAGATGATAACTCAAGAACGCTTAGGCCTAGTATCATGAAACTTAATAGGTAGATTGATCATGACTCGCAGATGACCTCTATTGATTTTCAGGTCACTAGGTCAAAGGTCAAGGTCACAGTGACCCGAAATAGTAAAATGGTTTCCGGATGATAACTCAAGAACGCTTATGCCTAGGATCATGAAACTTTGTAGGTAGATTGATAATGGCTGGCAGATGACCCCTGTTGATTTTCCGGTCACTAAGTCAAAGGTCAAGGTCACGGTGACCCAAAATAGGAAAATGGTTTCCAGATGATAACTCAAGAACGCTTATGTCTAGGATCATGAAACTTCATAGGTACATTGATCATGACTCACAGATGACCCCTATTGATTTTCAGGCCACTAGGTCAAAGGTCAAGGTCACGGTGACCCGAAATAGTAAAATGGTTTCCGGATGATAACTCAAGAACACTTTTGCCTAGGATCATGAAACTTGATAGGTACAGTGATCATGACTCGCAGTTGACCCCTATTGATTTTCAGGTCACTATATCAAAGGTCAAGGTCACGGTGACCTGAATTAGTAAAATGGTTTCTGGATGATAACTCAAGAACGCTAATGGCTACGATCATGAAACTTCATAGGTACATTGATCATGACTCGCAGATGACCCCTATCGATTTTGAGGTCACTAGGTCAAAGGTCAAGTTCACGGTGACCCGAAATAGTAAAATGGTTTCTGGATGATAATTGAAGAACGCTTATTCCTAGGATCATGAAACTTGATAGGTAGATAGATCATGACTCGCAGATGACCCCTATTGATTTTCAGGTCACTAGGTCAAAGGTCAAGGTTACGGTGACCTGAAATAGTAAAATGGTTTCCGGATGATAACTCAAGAACGCTTATGGCTAGGATCATGAAACTTCATAGGTACATTGATCATGACTGGCAGATGACCCCTATTGATTTTCAGGTCACTAGGTCAAAGGTCAAGGTCACAGTGACAAAAAACATTCACACAATGGCTGTCACTACAACGGAGAGCCCATATGGGGGGCATGCATGTTTTACAAACAGCCCTTGTTTCAAAAGCATCTGTGGAACCTGTGCTAGTAAGGCCCACTGGGTATTAGCTCAGATGATGGATACCACATTTGTGGAAGGCGGTTTGGATTTCCTAGCAACATATCAGGTGTTAAGATTTGTCATGAAATACATTTCTTTTCTTCATCCTCCCTTAATTCATATATACCGTAATTACTCTTAAGTTTTCTGACACTTAAGTTTTCGGACACCCCCTTTTTTAGCCAAAATAATTATTTTATGTGACTCTAAATTTTTGGACATACTGGTTTTTATCCATAATTAATGACTCCAATTTTTTCGGACAGTATATTTTACAGCGCTATATAACTAGATTTTTGTCCTGTTTACGTTTATCTGGGACCCTCTAATCATGGAGATTTACAATAATAAAACCTTGCATAGAATGCCCCGAAAATCAGCTGTAATTTGGAGAAAAAAATCACTTTATATAATTTTAAATTTAGTTTCAATTAATTTGTTCATGCAAAAAGTGACTTGCAAGTGAATTGATAATATATTCTTACCGTGAGCGCTCTGCTGCCAGGTCATCTGCCGGGTTCACTGACGGGTCCGCTGCCGAGTTCACTGCGGGGTTCGCTGCCGGGTCCGCTGCCTGGTTCACTGCGTGGTCCGCTGCCGGGTGCTCTGCGGGGTTCACTGTGGGGTCCGCTGCCGGGTGCACTGCCGGTATCACTGTGGGGTCCGCTGCCGGGTTCACTGTGGGGTCGGCTGCCGGGTTCACTGTGGGGTCCGCTGCCGGGTTCACTGCGGGGTCCGCTGCCGGGTGCACTGCCTGGTTTACTGCCGGGTCAACTGCTGGGTTCACTGTGGGGTCCGCTGCCGGGATCACTGTGGGGTCCGCTGGATGAAGCATGCCAAATGACATTGTACACCATCTGTTAACAACAGAGTTATGGTCTTTTGTACTTTGAAAAATGCTTTTTAATATAAGCTTACAGCTTTATCTCCTTTTACACATGAGAAAGAGCCATGAAAATGCCATAATTGTTCTCAATCATCTGGGGGTGCGTCACATTCAACACCCATAATCCTAGGGGCTAAGGTCCAAGTCACACATTGAGGTCAAAGGTAACAAATTTGATGAATTATTCATTATTTAGTAATTCCTTTACTACAGGTTTTTTAGCTCCACTGGCCAATGCCAGCGGGGCTTATGTCATGGTCCTGTGTCCGTCGTGTGTTCGTCCGTGCGTTAACTTTTTCTTTAAACATCTTCTCCTAAACTACTGGTCCAATTCTGATGAATTTTCTCAGGAATGTTCCTGTGGTGAAGCTCTTTCAAATTTATTCATATTATGCCCCTGGGGTCAAATTTGACCCTGCCCCTGGGGGTCAAAAAATAGAAAATTTGCTTATATAAGGCCTATTTTGTGCAAACTTTATAAATCTTCTTGTCAATAACCATTGGGCCTAGGGCTACCAAATTTGGTATGTAGTGACATCTTATAGTCCTTTACCAAGTTTGTTCAAATTATGCCCCTAGGGTCAAATTTGACCCTGCGCCGGGGGTCAAAAAATTGAAAATTTGCTTATATAAGGCCTATTTTGAGCAAACTTCAAAAATCTTCTTGTCCATAACCATTGGAACTAGGGCTTCCAAATTTGCTATGTAGTGACATCTTATAGTCCTCTATCAAGTTTGTTCAAATTATGCCCCTGGGGTTAAATTTGACCCTGCCCCTGGGGGTCAAAAAATTGAAAATTTGCTTATATTGGGCCTATTTTGTGCAAACTTTAAAAATCTTCTTGTCCATAACCATATGGCGTAGGGCTACCAAATTTGGTATGTAGTGACATCTTATAGTCCTCTACCAAGTGTGTTCAAATTATGCACCTGGGGTCAAATTTGACCCTGCCCCGGGGGGTCAAAAAATTGAAAATTTGCTTATATAAGGCCTATTTTGTGCAAACATTAAAAATCGTCTTGTCCATAACTATTATAACTAGGGCTACCAAATTTGGTATGTAGTGACATCTTATAGTCCTCTACCAAGTTTGTTCAAATTATGCCCCTGAGGTTAAATTTGACCCTGCCCCGGGGGGTCAAAAAATTGAAAATTTGCCTATATAAGGCTTATTTTGTGCAAACTTTATAAATCTTCTTTTCAATAACCATTGGGCCTAGGGCTACCAAATTTGCTATGTAGTGACATCTTATAGTCCTTTACCAAGTTTGTTCAAATTATGCCCCTGGGGTTAAATTTGACCCTGCCCCGGGGGGTCAAAAAATTGACACAACACATCCATTGTACCAACCAATGATAGCAGTTACTTAAAATTATAATGGTTGATATGGTGTGTGATTTTGATAGGATTATCAAATGGGTCAGCTTAATTTGTACAAGCAGACTAGTGGGTTTTCCAAAAGGTTGCATATATTCCAACCCTTTTTTTATGCCCCCCTTCGAAGAAGAGGGGGTATATTACTTTGCTCATGTCGGTCTGTCGGTCGGTCTGTCGGTCGGTCCGTCCACCAGGTGGTTTCCGGATGATAACTCAAGAACGCTTGGGCCTAGGATAATGAAACTTCATAGGTACATTGATCATGACTCGCAGATGACCCCTGGATTTTGAGGTCACTAGGTCAAAGGTCACGGTGACCCAAAATAGTAAAATGGTTTCCAGATGATAACTCAAGAACGCTTAGGCCTAGGATCATGAAACTTCATAGGTAGATTGATCATGACTCGCAGATGACCCCTATTGATTTTCAGGTCACTAGGTCAAAGGTCAAGGTCACAGTGACCCGAAATAGTAAAATGGTTTCCGGATGATAACTCAAGAACGCTTAGGCCTAGGATCATGAAACTTAATAGGTAGATTGATCATGACTCGCAGATGACCTCTATTGATTTTCAGGTCACTAGGTCAAAGGTCAAGGTCACAGTGACCCGAAATAGTAAAATGGTTTCCGGATGATAACTCAAGAACGCTTATGCCTAGGATCATGAAACTTTGTAGGTAGATTGATAATGGCTGGCAGATAACCCCTGTTGATTTTCCAGTCACTAAGTCAAAGGTCAAGGTCACGGTGACCCAAAATAGGAAAATGGTTTCCGGATGATAACTCAAGAACGCTTATGTCTAGGATCATGAAACTTCATAGGTACATTGATCATGACTCACATCGATTTTCAGGCCACTAGGTCAAAGGTCAAGGTCACGGTGACCCGAAATAGTAAAATGGTTTCCGGATGATAACTCAAGAACACTTTTGCCTAGGATCATGAAACTTGATAGGTACAGTGATCATGACTCGCAGTTGACCCCTATTGATTTTCAGGTCACTATATCAAAGGTCAAGGTCACGGTGACCTGAATTAGTAAAATGGTTTCTGGATGATAACTCAAGAACGCTAATGGCTACGATCATGAAACTTCATAGGTACATTGATCATGACTCGCAGATGACCCCTATCGATTTTGAGGTCACTAGGTCAAAGGTCAAGTTCACGGTGACCCGAAATAGTAAAATGGTTTCTGGATGATAATTGAAGAACGCTTATTCCTAGGATCATGAAACTTGATAGGTAGATAGATCATGACTCGCAGATGACCCCTATTGATTTTCAGGTCACTAGGTTAAAGGTCAAGGTTACGGTGACCTGAAATAGTAAAATGGTTTCTGGATGATAACTCAAGAACGCTTATGGCTAGGATCATGAAACTTCATAGGTACATTGATCATGACTGGCAGATGACCCCTATTGATTTTCAGGTCACTAGGTCAAAGGTCAAGGTCACAGTGACAAAAAACATTCACACAATGGCTGTCACTACAACGGAGAGCCCATATGGGGGGCATGCATGTTTTACAAACAGCCCTTGTTTCAAAAGCATCTGTGGAACCTGTGCTAGTAAGGCCCACTGGGTATTAGCTCAGATGATGGATACCACATTTGTGGAAGGCGGTTTGGATTTCCTAGCAACATATCAGGTGTTAAGATTTGTCATGAAATACATTTCTTTTCTTCATCCTCCCTTAATATATACCGTAATTACTCTAAGTTTTCGGACACTTAAGTTTTCGGACACCCCCTTTTTTAGCCAAAATAATTATTTTATGTGACTCTAAATTTTTGGACATACTGGTTTTTATCCATAATTAATGACTCCAATTTTTCGGACAGTATATTTTACAGCGCTATATAACTAGATTTTTGTCCTGTTTACGCTTATCTGGGACCCTCTAATCATGGAGATTTACAATAATAAAACCTTGCATAGAATGCCCCGAAAATCAGCTGTAATTTGGAGAAAAAAATCACTTTATATAATTTTAAATTTAGTTTCAATTAATTTGTTCATGCAAAAAGTGACTTGTAAGTGAATTGATAATATATTCTTACCGTAGGCGCTCTGCTGCCGGTCATCTGCCGGGTTAACTGCCGGGTCCGCTGCCGGGTTCACTGCGGGGTTCGCTGCCGGGTCCGCTGCCTGGTTCACTGCGTGGTCCGCTGCCGGGTGCGCTGCGGGGTTCACTGTGGGGTCCGCTGCCGGGTGCACTGCCGGTATCCCTGTGGGGTCCGCTGCCGGGTTCACTGTGGGGTCGGCTGCCGGGTTCACTGTGGGGTCCGCTGCCGGGTTCACTGCGGGGTCCGCTGCCGGGTGCACTGCCTGGTTTACTGCCGGGTCCACTGCTGGGTTCACTGTGGGGTCCGCTGCCGGGTTCACTGTGGGGTCCGCTGCCGGGCCAACTGTGGAGTCTGCTGCCGGGTTCACTGCTAGGTCCGCTGCCGAGTGCGCTGCTGGGTTCACTGCCGGGCTCACTGCGGGGTCCGCTGCCGGGTTCACTGTGGGGTCCACTGTCGGGTTCACTGTGGGGTCCGCTGCCGGGTTCACTGCGGGGTCCGCTGCCGGGTTCACTGTGGGGTCTGCTGCCGGGTGCGCTGCTGGGTTCACTGCGGGGTCTACTGCCGGGTTCACTGCCGGCTCTGCTGTCGGGTTCACTGTGGGGTCCGCTGCCGGGTTCACTGTGGGGCCCACTGCGGGGTTCGCTGCCAGGTTCACAGCGTGGTCCGCTGCCGGGTGCGCTGCTGGGTTCACTGTGGGGTCCGCTGCGGGGTTCAATATATTCTTACCGTGAGCGCTCTGCTTGCTGCCGGGTCATCTGCCGGGTTAACTGCCGGGTCCGCTGCCGGGTTCACTGCGGGGTTTGCTGCCGGGTCCGCTGCCTGGTTTACTGCGTGGTCCGCTGCTGGGTGCGCTGCGGGGTTCACTGTGGGGTCCGCTGCCGGGTGCACTGCCGGTATCACTGTGGGGTCCGCTGCCGGGTTCACTGCGGGGTCCGCTGCCGGGTTCACTGTGGGGTCTGCTGCCGGGTGCGCTGCTGGGTTCACTGCGGGGTCCACTGCCGGGTTCACTGCCGGCTCTGCTGTCGGGTTCACTGTGGGGTCCGCTGCCGGGTTCACTGTGGGGCCCGCTGCCGGGTTCACTGCGGGGTTTGCTGCCAGGTTCAC